>NW_015658395.1:1261374-1312706 GCF_001515625.1 Sinocyclocheilus rhinocerous
GAGACGCACAGACGCACGTATTCACACGCGCTTAATCTCCCTCTCTCTCTTTCGCTCTCTCTCTCTCTCTAATAACTGCGTTAGACTGCATTAATAACTGCGTTAGCCTGCATATCAATGGCTCAAGCCTCTGTTATTAGCTCTAAAATTACTTTTTGGAATTTGCAACGGAAGGTTTGGGATGAGGTGCGTAAAAAATTAGTTCAACACACACGAGATTTCAGGACGGAAACATGTCAAATGTCTTGAAACAAATTATCTGAACAATTGATGTGTGATTGTGACTCCAAGCCGTTAAAATTATTAGAGAAAAAATGCACTCCCGAAGTGGTTATGTGGCCACGATGCTGCACCTATTAATGGAATGGGCAGTTCTCAAACAAATTAAGAACTACATTTGATTTTTATTGACTGCACGCAAGTGCTTATTGCGATAGAAAACACTGTAACGATTTCACTGATTAAGAAATATTTTGGTTTGCTTTGGTGTAATATTAGGCCTATTACATTAATAGGGAAGGGGAGCCCAAAGATTTGTTTTGCCTATGTCACGAAAAGAGGTAAATCCGGCCCTGCACACAAGGAATCCTCACCAGTATACTTTTTATAAGGGAGATCAACTCCTACAAAAAAATAAAAAAAATAAAATAAAAATAAAAAGCATTTATGAAAAAAGCATTTATGCATGCTTTTGTGCACATTTGAAAAACAAAAGTTTACATATGACCAGGCAAGTTCATGACTAAATTGAAAGACAACAGATATTTCCAAGCCTGAGCTTAAAAGCTACTAAAATGGGAATGCAACCGTGACAGAAATGAGCCCCAGAGTGAGCAATAACTGGCAGATCAATATGACCAGGGGAAGAGGAAAAGAGAGAAGAAGAAATGTCTTTAGAGCCTCTCCTCTTTAACTGCATCTGTGAGAGCCATCAGATCAAAGTACACAATACTTGTCCCTCAATTGCTCATTTAAGGTTCTAGTGCCTCGAATACTGTAAAACACACAAGGCCAGATGCCACTGAGAGGCTATAACCTTCTGCTTTGAAGTTGTTATAATATGAAAATGAACAAATATGGGCAAAAGAAAATATTGACCAAAAGCTTGCAAGCTGCCTTGCTGTCTACTTCCTAGACTGCTGCCTTCCAAGATGCTGTTCACACAGAGCACATTTTGTGCATTTCAAGGCACTGTAAACATGCACTAGAATAGATGGATGTGTTTGACCGTTGCACTCTCTTGACCCCATCGCAGGTTTTTTTTTTGTTTGTTTTTTTTTGTCCTGCATTTTTAAATGCAGAAACTTGTTCTGTGTGAACAGCACCTAAGGCAGCATACTATTAAGTAACCGATTTGGAGCACATAGGCAGCAAGACCAATATCACTCCACTCTTTCATGCATATGATTATGTGAGTGCCATGTATCCTATTCATTATACTTGCAGGCAGACATTCAACCTGTTTCAAAGCTTAATAGATTTTAAAGCATCATAACCATGCCTGACACAAAGTCAATAATTATGCTTCTTTCAAAGATACAATCCCTCATTTTGGCCTCATTCTAAGGCAGCACTGCACATATCATTCATGTTAGAAGGCAATCTCCGAATGCCTTGCAACAATTAACCAAGTTGGCAGATGAAAGAAATGTTGACATAAAAGTGGAAATATAGTTTTTAAAAAAGTATTGTTATATGACATCTAAAATGATTAGTATGAATGTATGAAGCACAGCTCACAGAAGTCACTTTCAAACCAAGCAACTTTCTTTTAGTAAACACAGCAAATTGGCATGACCAGTTGAACCCAATGTGAAATCTGCATGGGGAAATATTTCGTCCTAGCGCAAAATTCCCCACCACATAGATTACTATTGAAATGACTTGATTTTGTCAGTGAAAATTCACAGAATAATAGTAAATGTGACTGAACCTTTGAAGTATACATTGTTATCTTAGCAACATAATGTCCAACTGTATTGGAATCAACTGTTAGTAGAATCGTCCTTGTGAAATCCTGTTGGTGTGCCACGTAGAGTTACTCTTTCCATCCATTTCTCAGTATTTGTCTCTTCTCTTCTCTTCTCTTCTCTTCTCTTCTCTTCTCTAGCAAGGCTCTCTCACATTCTGTGTGTTCCCTCACTGGTATGCTGCATTAATAATGGAGTGGGTGTGAAGCTCTTCCTGCCGGAACATTCTCTGTCATTAATCCCAATATGTAGTACGCTGGAGATCTGACAGGATTCATTTTGGCTGCGGACACGCTCGTGCTCCACTCCACTATACAGCACACATGCGCACACACATTCATAAAACACACGCAGGCTAGTGTTCCCAACGGAATACTAGCTTACTTCTTACTGAATACGATGCACTGTATAAAGTATACATTTAAAAAATAGTAAGTCAGCAATATTCCATGATAAACATTTCAAACAGTAGTATGGAACATTATTTATCATATGACTTCAACACGTTGCATTAGAATCGAATTATTACATTGTAAATAACATTTTATAAATTACATAGTTTTTGTTTTCATAGTTGAGTTGCCATAATTCATTCTAATGTTTTCCTGTTTCTCTCTATGATGCTGCTTTGATACAATCTGTATTGTATAAAGTGCTATAGAAATAATTTAACTTGACTATTGTGGCACACAGCATAGGCTCTGTTGTATATGCATAGAATGCATATTACAGTACTGCAGCAGTATTAGGAGTATACTAATTCCAAAAATATGTGCATGTTGATTTGGTGACTTCCTTACAGGAATGCTAAACATTCACTATCCAGATTGTCTGTTTACGCATGGATGGTTTCCATATATGAGTGATTCTGGATTAAGTAATGTAGAAAAAATTTATGCAATAATAATCAGTTGGAGGACTAAAAAAACAAACATTATCACAGCTAACAGGCTGTGTGAACATACCAACATGCTGAAGCTACTTTAGGCAATATCCCCATATGCCACTTCAGTCCATTTCCTGTATCTTCTTCACATTCATATGCGCACAACTCAGCATGTGCATATATCTCAGATGCTAATGTCAGGGTCAGGGGTAAAATATTAAATCATTCATTACGGTTTCCATTGGGTTCTCCTAACTCACGCAGCACATATAGGAAGTGACCTGCTTGACATAACATACTAATGAAAGAGAACTAGGTGCCGTCTAATCAGATGTAAATTGGGAGAATATTAATTATAAGTTATAATTAATTAAAATTCAAAGGTTGTGAGTTCATGTGTTTGAATAAGAGTTCAGGGTAAAGGAGAGAGACCTATTATCATCATTTTAAAATTAATACATGCAATTTCCCATGTTTAAATAACACTGTGGAGTGAAACATTTACTTTTACTTAAAAATGAGCAATCTTTGAAACAGAAGAGAGCAGTTAAAAGATAGATGACCCAAAAATAAAAAAATGTCATTATTTACTCAAGCCGTTTCAATGCAGTCTTTCACATACAATGAAAGCTATCCATAAAACTTGTGACCAATATTCCAAAGTCTACTGGTGGGTTCTGTAACCAAAAATTGTACAAATGCCTCGTCCACAGAGTTAAAATCCTCACCAATAGCTCATAACCCGGCTGCAAATACGTTTTCTATCCCAGTGCACTCTGAGATGCATGACTTCCTCAGTGGATTGTTAATAGATGTGCTCAGACAGCAAGACAGTGTGTTAAGTGAAAGTATATACAGCAAGTAAAGGCTAATAGAGTGTACAGCACCCCATCAAGATTTAGGGGAACAAGCAGACCTGCATTAGAAAGTGTGGTAACGCTTTAGATTACAACCCGCAATGTACTGCGTAAGTAAACAGAATTTACAGCGTAACTATTTTGTAATTACAGTGTACCTATTCAGTACCTCCGTGTAGGTATTGTTTTCAGGGAAATTGAATTCAAAAAAATATGTATGAGGCAACTAAACCAAGATGAGGTCCAACTCAAGTATTCATGTGCACTTTGCATTCCAAAACAGTATAACTAAAATAAATAAATAAATCCCTTAAAAAAGGAAGGAAAATTTGCATTTTGATACAGGGAAAAATAAAAAAGACAAAATAAGAATATTTAATTTTAGATTCTATTAGAAAAGGTTTGATTGAAAAAAGCATCTACAGATGCACAGCTGAGCTCTATTTACACACTCTAATACAGCTCAGCTTGAGAAATAACAGGGCTGCTGAAAAAAATATATATACACAGAGAAATGAAAACCACTTTCAAACGTGCTTGGAGATTGTTGGATATCTGAAGCGGAACATGTGGTCTGGCCTCTGCCTTGACAGGCCATTATGGTAATCTGTGTTACTTAGAAAGACACCAAGAAGCTAAATACGTGCTATCCACTTTATCAGCATGAACAGAGCAAATTAAAAAGCAAACCCAGGCGCTGTCTCTGTTAGAATAGAAATTCTAAGCCATTTATTTTTATTAGAAGCTAAATGGGAACTTATTGTGCACACACACACACACACACACACACACACACAGCCACTTCTTCCCAATTAGTTACAAGGCAGAGCAGACGTGTTCATTTTCTGAGCTGTTAACTACACAACACAATGATGCCATGATTCCCCGAGCATGAAGCCAGTAAGAGAACTGAGACTGCTGCTCTCTCATTCCCTATTCAGTGGAGTCTACAGCTGAGCTCAATGGAGCTTCGCTCAAGAGTCAAACATTTAGCTGTGAACTCTTGTTTTACATGTTACCAATAACAACAAGGCCTCAGATGCAATTCAGTGACATTTGTAAATCAGCATGTTTTTATAATAAAAATTATGTCCAGCTGTTATTAGCAGACTGATAGTCTCTCAGCCAAAGACAGCACCCTTAAAAACCTTTGAAGGCATAGTGCATACGAAAAGGGACAGTGCTTTAGAAAATCTCATGTTCCGATCTGATTGGTTTGTTTCTATGCAACTGGCCAATTTTGGTGAGCACAGGCCTTTATCAGTCCACAATTTTACCAGGCTACAGTGAGTGCTTTTGAAAAACTAGTCATTGGCCAAAGATTGCACAATTCATTGCATTGAACTTTTTAAAGAAATTTAAGGGTTTTGTTTTGTCATTCTGTCATTAGTAGCATGTAAATTAAATATTATCAAGCTCATGTATATTCTGGTTTATTTAGAGACTTACTGTATGGATCTTTTGTAGGAAGGGACTTTTTCATGACATTCTTATATATTTCCCATTTGTTTGTGATTACTGGATTTAAAAAAAAAATCATTTAATAGAGTTTGAACTCAGAAGGAATAATTTCTAGCTGATTAAATAATTTAGACTTGAACATAATTGGAAACAGTTATATTCACTATAGACATTTCCATTACTTTTCCAATATGTTTCTGATCACTAGGTATAAAGATTTTAAAATATATTTTTATATATAAATCATTTAATATAGCTTGCACTAAAAAATAAATGCAATTTCAAGCTGATTAAATATTATAGACTTGTGCATAGCTAGAAAAAAATTACATTCACTGTAGAAATTCTGATCATGTGATCACTGGACCAAAAAAAAAAAAAAAGGTTAGACTTTATTTTAAGGTGTCCTTGTCACAGTGTGGTTATACATTTAAGTACTGAGTAATATTAATTAACTACATGTACTTACTATATGGTTAGGTTTAGGATTAGGGTTTGGCTTAGGGTTACTTGCATGTAATTATGCATGATTAATTGTTATTATAATAAGTACATGTAACGTGTAACAAGGACACCTTAAAATAAAGCGTTACCAAAAAAACTTTTTATTTTTATCCAGTGAAATATTTTAGACTGTATTAGAATGCATTTCATTCCTCTTTGCTGTGTGCATGTCTGTTGTAATTTGTCCTTTTTTTCTTTTTTACATTCATTTATAGAGGGAAAAAATATATTAAGAGCAAACTGGAAGAGAAGTGGGAAAAAGAGCATACTCAAACTCGGGTCGCCTGAAGCCCAACTATGCTATATGTCAGAACGCTGCCCACAAGGCTATCAGCTCCAACTGAGCTATTTCTTCACCCCTATGAGATATGTGAATGCGAGTTCAACTCAAATAACATCTGATATTCCAGCAACTTCCTTTATGAATGTTTATTAACAAACTTAACTGAAAATAAAATGTTACACAGTCAAAAAAAAAAAAAAATCAACTTTGTGCATGGTGTCTCAGTAGATTGCTGGAACAGTAACTAATGTCCATTCTGAAAGGCTGGGTTAAAGCCTCCTGGGTCTTTTGCTAACGAAGAGCCGGAGTGTGAGAGAGAATTGTAACATCCATAAGGTATAGAGTGCCCTTGAACATACTTCTGGCAGTGTTTGTGACCCTGTGCCAAAAGGCAAAAGAGCACATCAAGGGCACATAATAGCCACAAAGGGGGCGCTATTGAGCACTAAAAGCTTATACACATTTTAGAGCAACGCTTCTCAAAGTCCGGACTCCGGTCCGGATCCGGATCCGGACCCGCCTCCATTTCGTATTTCAAGAGCACTAATTATATTTCCTACTTTGATAAACGCATGTTAAACTTGTAAATCATTGGTTTAGCTTTTTATGTCTTTTTGGAGATGATCTGAAATGAAAGTGAAGGCGAGATATTTAAAGTTTTCTTGCGTGACATTTGTTGTCATGACATTCAGTGAGTGTATGACGTTTGACGTAATCAGGTGACACTTCACCGTTGTGTAATATGAGTAATTATTATTTTATTTTTTTTACATTTTTGTTATCGTTCAGATTTTGCCCATTTGACTTATAGCAATTGTCGTGTTTTCTTTATGATGATGACGTGTACATGAAGGCTCTGGATGCACGCATAATCAGTTTTAACATGTAGATTTTTTATTAAAACACTTTTCAGCTATGCAACATGAGTGCTAACTAACTCCTCAGCAGCAAACACACAACCAAACCTCTGACTAATTTGCATTACCTATACTGACAGGTAATACAGCCAATAGGAACGGAGAATACGTTGCTTCTGACATATGATTGGTTGAGCCAAACGTAAGAATACTACATCGCCCTTCTTTTAAAATAATACAACATAAAGTACAAAATACTGCATAACATATTAAGTAAAAGAAGGAATTCAGTTTTCAAATTGTATGCACAAACTAGTATGTTAATAAACTATTTATTTGTGTATTCATATAGCCATAGATTGTCACATACACATGAATATAAACTGCATTGAACATTTGGAATGCATTGAACATTGCATTTTCTTTTTGAAAGGGCAGCGATCCGCCTACACCCTTGTACAATCACAGATCCAGAATGACTCTGGGCTTTATCTGTCGTCCATATCTGGTTCTGTAAGTGGTGCATTTGGGCAGCCCATCAGTGTGGTCAGGTGTGTGTATAATGTCATTGTGTGGTCTACTGTTGGTTGGTGTTGCACATAGTTCAGCACCTTCATGCCTTGCTGCTACATCAGAACTGTCAATTTGAGATTCTTTTGTGTCCAGGAGGTGGCGTCTGTTTCGTCGATACTCCTGTCCATCAGCAGTACGCAGATGATACGATCTCTCAGATTGTCCAGCTCAAAATATCTGCTGTAATTGTCAACTGTCACAAGATAGTCCTCGTTGTTCCAGGTGACCAAATCGGTAGCCACTACTTGCCATGGCCTTTCTGGGATTGTGTGACTGATCATGGGCTCTCTGGTGTTGTAGGGGCGATACGTGAGGCAGATCGAGCACTTGCTGATGATGTTCTCAATTTCTTTCCCCATCCCAGGCCAGAACATGATGTCATGGGCCCTCTGCTTGCTGTCTGAATGAAGGCTTGTGGGAATGACAATCATCTCACCTTTGAAGATTATTCCATGCAGGTATTAAAGCTCATCACTTTCATTCCAGAATTCAGACACACTCAGGGGACACTTTCTTTTCTCTTCAGGCCAGCCTCTTTGTATGACTCCTTTCAGTATCTGAAACTGTGGGTCCTTTTCAGTTTGAGCTCTGATTTCCTACAATTTTGAGTCACTGACAGGAAGGCTGCTGTACACTGTGTGCACCTGAATATCCATTCCTTCACTCAGGCTTGTATCCTGGTCAGAAAACAACTTTCTGGATAATGTGTCTGCGACAGGGATGTCCTTGCCTGGTCGGTGTATAATGGTGAAGTTATACTTCTGGAGCTGAAGGATCATCCTCTGAAGCCTTGGGGGAACTGATGCCAAGGGCTTCCGCATTATTGACTCAAGGGGCTTGTGGTCACTCTCAACAACGACTTGGCGGCCATAGATGTATTGATAGAAACGCTTACAGCCAAACAGTATAGCAAAGAGTTCTTTCTCTATTTGAGCATAATTGATTTCGCTCTCAGAGAGGGACTTTGATGAATATGCGATAGGTCTTCCATCCTGCATCAGTACTGCCCTGAGCCCGTACTTGGAGGCATCGACCTGTAATCTGAGCTCTTTGTGAGGATCAAAATAGGCTAAGACTGGGCCTGGTTCCCACGTAAGTAGCTCTTTCATCTTCTTGAAAGCTTTGTCGTGTTGGACGTCCCAAACAAACTCACTTGACTCCTTAAGGAGCTGTCGCAGTGGTGCGTTGACATCGGAAAGGCCAGGTGCAAATTTGGAGAGGTAATTGATAATACCTAGCCTTGTCTCGAGTTCTCCTTTGTCTTTAGGTGGTTCTATGTCTCTCACAGCAGCGACTTTGGCCGGGTCTGGCTTTACCCCTTCAGCAGTAAAAGAGGCCCAAAATAGCTCACCTCTGTAGCACAGATCACACTTTTATCTGGATTGAGCTTGACTCCTCTCTCTCGAACGCTGAAGCATAACATGGAAGTTTTCATCATGTTCGACTTTGGTCTTTCCATAAATTAGAATTTCGTAGACTATGGCCATGACCCCATTCAAACATTCATACATTTCATCAGTTTTTCTCTGGAACACGTCTTGGGCTGAAATCAGTCCGAAGGGGAGGCATAATAAACGGTAATGCCCAAAAACCGTGTTGAAAGTAGTTAGTCTTGACGACTCCTCAGTGAGCCTAATGGCCCAATAACCCGATCTGGCATCTAGAACGCTAAAATATCGGGCACCAGCAAGCTTGGATGTTATATCTTCAAGAGTGGGTAATGGGAAGTGAGGTCCAGACACACCCTCAGCTGACCTGCGCGTGGTTTTTCGGCTACAACCATGGAGTTTACCAATTCGGTTGGCTCTGTGACTTTAACGATAACACCCTGCCTTTCCATGCTCTCAAGCTCCTCTTTAAGACGGCTGCGTAATACAAGAGGAATACGTCTGGGTGGGTGAACTACTGGGGTTGCGTGCGGGTCTAAGTGTATGGTACACTCACCTGGAAACAGTCCAATCCCCTTGAAAACATCTGCAAACTTCTCCAAGACTGGCACCTCCATCTGTGTTTCTGTAACTGACAGTACCATCTTAATGAGGCCAAAGTCTATGCATCCTTTTAGCCCTAGGACAGGGGGTGCATTTGTGTCGAGTACATAGTGCAAAAGTGCAAAGTGCACTGCATGTCCAATTTGGTGTACTCGTACAGGGGTATGACATTAGCTGAGGATCCCGTTTCCAGCTTGAACTTGATTTCATGCTGTTTTGGACCTATTTTAATGTTCACAAAAGCCTGTTCCGTGTCTGAGCTCTGTCTGCTCTGTGTCACTGAGTCAATAAACAGCTCATCACATTCCTCAAGCTATCTTCTTGACTTATTGCATGAACAGTTTTCTCAGAGCAGCATATTTTTTCAAAATGGTTTAATTTACCACATATTTTGCACACCTTTTCTTTTGCAGCACAGTAAGAGCGATCAGCATGACGCTTGTTTCCACAGTAGCCGCATCCTTTGGGGTGCACTGAAGGAGCATTTCTAGGCTGCAAACTGTTGCTGTATCTCTTTGTGTACTTGGCGTTATGTTGCTTTGAAACTGAGCCTTTTGGTGTTTGGCCGGTGATTGCGTGCACTGCATGTTCACATGATGTACTCATGCTGCTTGCCATGGTTTTTAACTGTGCTTAAGCCAACTTGTGAGATCTAGCTACGTCTATCGCTTTTCAAGCGTTAATTCAGAGCCCACATTCAAAAGTTTCTCTCTCACTTTCTGCGAATGTATCCTGAACACAATGCAATCCCGGATCATCTCGTCACTATTTGCATAGTTACAGTCTTTGACAAGTAGACGCAGATCTGTCACAAACTGCTCTAAGGGCTTGTGCTCTCCCTGCACTTTTTTATGGAATTGTTAATGTGCAAATATCACATTCGCTTTGGGCACAACATATGATGTGAAGCGGTCGTAATACGACTTTAAGATCTTTGCTTCGTCTGCAGACAGTGACCATGTATTAAAAATGTATCTGCCCTTTTCTCCGACCCAGTAGCGTGCACGGGGGGGGGGGGAGTGCCCTTTCGGTCCGCGTATTATTACTATGAATTAGGCTACTACTTCTACTACTACTACTATTACTATCTTGTGCCCTACAATAAACATTTACTCATACTCTCTTTTATGAGATGAAGGGGGAAAAAAAAGAAAAACGGCCAAACATATCGGCCAAAAAAAAAAAATTATAATTGGCATCATATATTGGCCATCAGCTGCCCTGATTTCTAAATATCAGCATCGGCCACAGAAAAACCCATATTGTTTGACCTCTATTGCTGACACTTAAATTAATTGTTTTGCCACTTTCGCACTTGCTATTAATGTATTTTGAATGCAAAAGGCATTTTATTTATTTATTTTGTAATAGTGTTGATTTGTTATGCGTGTTTATTAAAAACAATTGTTTCGGACCTTTGACATTAATGAAAATTCAGATTTGGACCTTTGAATGTAGACTTTGAGAACCCCTGTTTTAGAGGATCATCTTCATCTTTAAAACAAAAACCACTGAATTCCAGACCGGTATGTAAGTAGTGTGGTATTATATGTGAACTTGAGAATTACATTTGACTCTTAAATTACGTATAGTGTTTTGAGCATTTCTGACTAATTTCATATCTAGAATTTTATGTAGACATATCTTTTTAATTTAGAATTTATTTAGGCCTATTTTACATAGGGCTGGACGATATGGCCAAAATTAATATCACAATACATTTCTTAAAGTGCCCCTATTATGGGTAATGAAAGGTTCATATTTTGGTTTTGGGAGTCCCCAACAACAGGTTGACATGCATGCAAGGTCAAAAAACGCTTTCATTGTCTTATAATATGCATTTATTTTTTACCTTATTTGCTCAAGGACTCTCAAACGATTCTTTAAGATTCATTTTTCCAAACCCCTCCTTTGCGTGACGCTAATCTCAGTGATTGGTCCAATTGGTCTCATTTCCATTTCATCATGCCTGTAATGCCTGCAGTGCTGCTTTGTGTGCAGTGTTACTGGGGAAACCGCTATTTTACTGCTCCAAAAGTGGCAAAGAATGAATTTGAATTTTCATTCAGACCAACGGGAAAAGACCAACAAGTGGGCGGGCAATATGCAAATGTTTCATGTTGACGTCAACATGAAACAGCTTGGGATTCGTTTTAAAAACGACTTGTTTCAATGATTCTGAGTTGATTCTTTCTTTCGAGAGACAATAATTTATACACGGTGCACTTTCAGATTTAAAACTTTGCAGGGTGTTTTCATTCACTTAAAGCTGTGTTACACACTGCATGAAAGGTATTTTTCAAAAATCCATAACAGGGGCACTTTAATTTCGGTCGATACAATATAATTCTGATATTGATATGAACAACACTAAAAACTGGAGGTTATAGTACGTTGAAGTATGATCATTTGAAATGTATGTATGCCAGGTGACCTGTAAATGTGGGACAAAAACTGTTTCCATTGCAGTTTTGCTAAATATTCCTTTTTAGAATTGCCTGAAAAACCACCTCATGTGATCATAAAAACGTTTTTGTGATATATTTGAGTTTTGCGAAATTGAGGTGTTTTCATTAGGCATGTGGGAGTTCGTGCAATTAAATGAGTGGAGACGACATGTGAGCTGAATGCTGAAGCCGTGGCTAACTTTATTTACCGAACAAACAACTAGACAAAAACTCTGATCTCTTAAAGGGGTCATATGATGTTGCTAAAAAGAACATTATTTTGTGTATTTGGTGTAAAGAAATGTGTTTATGCGGTTTAAAGTTCAAAAAACACATTATTTTCCACATACTGTACATTATTGTTTGATATTTTGAATGCATTTATTGTTCATTGCCAGTTCATTCAATAAAGACAGTTAACAATCTAGCTTCTGAGTACTCAGTTATTAACCCAACAAATAGCGGGGTCAGTTCATTTTTTTGCAGTGGGCCGCGGAAACATATGTGTTTGGTTGTGTGGGCCGCGAGTTGAAAAAGGTTGGGAACCACTGCTTTAATGTATATTGAAATATCAGAAATGTGTTTAAAAATCATATTGCGATATATATTGATATTGAATTATTGTCCAGCCCTAATTTTACATAGCTTTGCAAAATTACAGCTTGACAGGAAAAGGCAAACAACAAAAATATTGGACCCGCTTTATATTAAGTGGCCTTAACAACTATGTACTTACATTTAAATTAATAATTTGGTACAATGCACTTATTGTGTACATGCATGTTTTTACATTGTACTTATATTTTAAAAATACCTGCATGTAATTACATCTGTAATTAATTTCTGTAATTACATTTATAATTACACAGTTGACCCATCCCTTACACCTTAATCCACCCTTAAACCTACCCATACCACCAAACCTGTCCCTAACCTTACCCGTATCCCACCTCAATAGCAGTAAAAGTGTTTTGCAATACAATATGAACACAATAAGTACATTGTACTTCATTTTTGATGTAAGTACATAGTAGTTAAGGCCACTTAATATAAAGTGGGGCCAAAATATTCTGCACACAAGTGATCGTGACAGCTATTGATATGGTTGATGTTTATTTTGATCTTTGTTTAGAAATGTTTACATTTAAGTTTGGGTCTGGGACAAAGCCAAAACCGTAAACTCTCTAAATAAAATCTATTTGAAGCAAACATACAGTAAAAAAAAATAAAAATACATTAAAGCATTAAAATATAGAGAAATAGAAGCTGTTATTTTAAATTTTAATAATGTTTCACTGTATTTTTTATACAATATTTTGACTGCAGACTTCTTTCAAAAGCATTAAAACATTTAGGGACCTCAAACTACTGAATGAAGGTGTAAAAGTGCTGGAAATTGGGAAAACAACCTATTATACCACATTAAAACATCTAATGCTGTAAAATATATTAACAAAATATAAACATTTCAGGAAATCAAAAACAATAACAATGTTGGAGGGAAAAACAGAGGCAACAAGATAGGAAGTGAGAGCTAGACGTGAAATATGGCACGAAAATGAGAGTAACAGAAGCAGCACGCAAAATGAGCTGAATAAAATGATTTCCCCACGTGCAGTCAACCAAGGGCCATATCCAGGACATTCCCAGGCACAGCCTCACAGGATCCAATCAGCCGACACGCTCTCCTCCTTAAAGTCACTTCATCCAGCTGTCATCCAACCGCTTATGACCGTGCTGCTTAGCACCATATTAGCACTAGCACAGTAAATCTCTCCCTATCACAGAGTCCCAGGTCACTGTTTAGTGGATAATAGTTGGAGGGGGGTTGATTTTGGCCTGAGGGAAAGTAGAGGAGGGCTGCAGCGCTGCTCATATGGTCTCATTTTCACTTCCAGATTTCTCTCCAGGGAACAACACTCATAAAAGTGTGTCAAACAGAGCATCACAGAGGGGGCAATAAGGCACTAGAATTAGAGTTATTGTTTATAATGTCTGAATGAGATAAACAAGACCTTTGAGAAAAGAGTGAACGTGCGTGAGAATGTCAACAAGACTGAAAGATGAATAAGATGATGACAGGGTTTTGAATGTTTAAACCCACATTTATAAAAAATAAATATTATAAAAATAAAATTATAAATCATATTATAAAAAATGTATTATATTCTGTCAACGTATTATCTTAGTGCCTAAAGGCAAATTATTTAATTTTGAAAACATCACAATGTTTTTATAAAATTATACAGTACTAAATATTTTTCTTACACAGTATAAATGGATCTTTACACATGAAAATATGTATCTGCTTTTATATTTCAGGAACAGTTCCCTCGCAAGGGCATCGTTATATTTGGGGGTCAAATAAAAGTTTGAAAACCCGTGAATTAAAGAGAAAGAATGGTAAAAGGTCAAAAACTTCCTATGCAATTATATTTAAAAACAGTAATTGTGCTGTGACAAATGTATAAATCAGCATGCATAAAAATGTATAAATATGACATTTCTACAGCTGGAACCTCTAATAACTGTGTGCCAAATCACACATCCCCTGAGACCAGCACAGCTGTCATCAGCTGAGCAACATCCCACTGACTCCAAATCACGCAACCGTCCTCTTAAACAATCAAATATAATTACATACAGAACACATACACACGCACAGAAAAACCACCGTTTATCCATTTTTATGGAGTTCAGCGTGACAGGCTTGATGGATGATGACTAAAAATAACACAAAAGCAGGCACCTCCCAAGTGTTCGAGCTTGGAGATAATTACTTTCTTGTCTGCCGTCTAATCAGTGTCACAAAAACAGGCAGAAGAGAATTAGGAAACAATTAGGTTACAGTGGAGAAAACGGGTCCTTTTTAGACTCTGTAGTTTACAAGTCTTCATTAGAAGGCAGGATGGTTCTCATGCTTGGAATGAGTAACTGACAAGGTCACAGGCCTCAAAAAGAATCAATTCTAGTCCAGCTAACATTAGACATAAATGAGGAATCACAGTTTAATCAACAGTTTTAAAGGGGTAGTTCACCCAAAAAGAAAAATTCTGGCATAATTTTCTTATAATATTACAACTGTCACGGTGTGCCTACTGTGAGGAGCGAGGAACAAGGAGCGAGGAACGAGGAACGAGGAGAACGCAGGAGAATCCAGAATTAACTGTCTTTATTTACACCGAAGGAATCACACGTAGGACACGGGGATCAACGTACATTCAAGACAGCACAAACAAACTAGGAACGGGAAACACTTTAAATAAACAGGACTTGACGAGGGGAAGACGAGAAACACCTGGGATCAATAAACAAAATTAAACATGAGGGAAAACTGGGTCATGGAACACGTGGGGAGCAAGACACAGGACTAAGGACAGGAACGGGAAGGACCAAATAAGGGCATAGGAGGAACACGTGGGGAACAAAACACAAGACACGAACAGAGTTTGACATAACTCCCCCCTTCCGGAAGGCGCGTCCATGCGCCCCACAACATCCAACAGGGAGGGGGGTGGGCACTCTGGAGGCCCCTCAGGACAGACACGGGACGGCGGGCCTCAAGAGCGGTACCCGTTCCGGGACCCATGGCGGATCAGGAAGTTCGGGGCGCCATGGCAGAGCAGGCAGTTCGGAGCGCCATGGCGGATCAGGCAGACTGGGAAGCCATGGCGGAGCAGGCAGATTAGGAGGCCATGGCGGAGCAGGCAGTTCAGGAGGCCATGGCGGAGCAGGGAGCTCGGAGAGCCATGACGGAGCATGCAGACTGGGAAGCCATGGCGGAGCAGACAGTTCAAGGGGCCATAGCAGAGCAGACAATTCAGGAGGCCATGGTGGAGCAGACAGTTCAGGAGGCCATGGCGGAGTAGGGAGTTCAGGAGGCCGTGGCAGAACAGGGAGCTCGGGGAGCCTGGCCTCGGCACTCGGCTCGGCCTCCATGGGAACTGGAGCCCTCCCTGGGCTGGACGTGGGGGCTGGAGCCCTCCTTGGGCTGGACGTGGGAACTGGAGGCCTCCTTGGGCTGGACATGGGGACTGGAGCCCTCCTTGGGCTGGACATGTGGACCGGAGCCCTTTCTGTGCTAGACTCAGGGACTGGAATCCTCTCTGGGCTAAAATCGGGGACTGGAGCCCTCTCTGGGCTAAACTCAGGGACTGGAGCCCTCTCTGGGCTAGACTCGGGGATATGAGCCCTCTCTGGGCTTGACTCGGGGGGACTGGAAATGACACTGGAGCGAGCTCTGGGGCTGGAGCCGACACTGGAGCGGACTTAAGGGCTTGAGCCAACAGCCTTTTCCTCCTCAAATTCCTCATTTGGTTAGGGGTAAAAGGTGTGGTCACCAGGATATGGAGCACGTGGGGAACAAAACACAAGACACGAACAGAGTCTGACAACAACCATGTTTAAAAAGTGTACATTTTTTTCAGACCTTGTGAGGCCAACAAGTTATGCAAGTAACTTGTAATTGTATGTTTTAACCACAGATAGCAATAGAGAGGCCACAGTTCACCTTCACTGAAATTTTCAATGTCTAAAATAAGCTCAATCCACCACCACCACCATCAATAAATAAATAAATAAATAACAACTTTACGAATAAATATTGAAGTTGTGGTTAGACACCTTTTTTAATGTAAACAAGGACAAATCTGAGGGGGTTTAAAACAATATTTAAAAAAATAATTTACAGTAGGCTACATAAATTCTTCTGTTAAAACGTGAACATTATTTGACATGTAAAATCATTTTTAGTGATTTTAAAGTTGTCATGGCATCAAAATTGTAAATTTGGATAGAACTTTAGACAGAAAATGGCAGTAGGCATTTTCTCACACTAAAATCTTGTCAACACACATATTGTTTATATCTTGTGGCTATAAATAGTTAGCATTTTAATGTTTACAAAATGTTCCCATTCACTTCAACTGTAAGTTCCTCACTGTCACACAGTCAAAATATTTTTTTTGTCTTTTTTTTGTGGTAATCAATATTAAGCCACAAATGCTGCCACAAAAGCGTAACTTATTCCTTTAGATTTTGGTCTGTTTCTCACCCAAAGTTTGGTTTTGGTTCAGAATGGACTGATTCTTTGACCAAATAAAAAATGCAGTACAAAACCTCTTTTTGCTAGTCCACTTGATGCCAAAAAGATATACAGTACTTCACCTTTAAAGGGTTAGTTCACCCAAAAATGAAAATTCTGTCATTAATTACTCACCCTCATGTCGTTTCAAACCCGTAAGACATTCTTTCATCTTCGGAACAGAGGAGCAATTTGCGGAGGAGACAAATTGTTGAATAAAGTCGTTATTTATTTATTTTTGCGCACAAAAATTATTCTCGTAGCTTCGTAAAATTACGGTTGAACCCCTGATGTCACATGGATTATTTTACAGATATCCTTGCTACGTTTCTGGACTTGGGGGCATTTCAGTTGTATTGCTGTCTGTGCAGGGTCAGACAGCTCTCAGATTCCATCAAAAATATATTAATTTGTGTTCTGAAGATGAACGAAGGTCTTACAGGTTTGAAATGACATGAGGGTGAGTAATTAATGACAGAATTTTCATTTTTGGGTGAACTATCCGTTTAAGTGACCATAGTGTCTCTTTGATTTGGTGGACATCTACAGGTCACATATATCATGGGTGTCTGCTTCAGCTTTCTTTTGCTCCCTGATCTATTCAGACCAGACTGACCCATATTTTTTTTTCTTATCACATGACCCACCGCTGCCCTCTGTAGATAAAGTCCATTACAAATCATACAGTCGAGGGTAATCCATAATACTAGTGTAATAACGAATAAATTTCCTCAGGAGAGACTGATAGATTCTCGTCACACTGCCAAAGCAAGAACTTCCCCCCCTTTATCTTCTCATAGTCCAGCCTGACCTGGAAATTATCATTCCATTCTTATCAGTCTAATGAATATTTTAGTGCATTATTAAAGAGCCGCATTGAATTCATTGTTGGGGATCTCGGCTAAACTCTCGCCGTCTTCCCAATTCACCCTCCTCAGCAAAAGCTTTTTATGCAAATGCTAATTGGAGAAACTTTGCTAGTCAGCACAATTTAAAAACAGTCCCACCACACACACAAACACTGCATTTCCTTGCTATTCTTTTTCAATCTGTTCAGTAGCTTATTCTGAATTCACATAGACTGCAGTTGATTGCTTGTGAATTATTTAAAAGTGCAATGAGTATGTGTAGATAGAAAAGAGAGATGAACAGAGAGAGAAATCATTTTGAAATACTAGTCATGTTCATACAAGACTGCACCTATCAGATGTATGCATGCACACTTTCAGAAAACGCAACTATATTTGAGTATGATCTACAGTTACTGTGCCAATGACATATGAGAGTCTGTGAAAGCGAAAAATCTAGTTTAAAACACTATTATTCATGTTGCAAAATGAAAAATTAATGTTGATTTCATAGTTTTGAAAACACTTTGTAGCGTCTGGACCAATCAAACACACAATTTTTCATTTGATTTAACAAATCAGTTATTCATTAGATTAACAAATCGTCGTTTTGTGCCAGGCCTTCAGCCTTGACTCTTCCATTCACCAAGATTCTCTGACGCAAACTGGTTCTTTTCATCAACCAACTTCAGCAAAGATCAACTTGAACCTTGGACTGCATCAAGCCTTGTATGTTAGACCAGTTTAAGTGTTTATGTGTATGTTATGTGTGTGTGTGTGTTTATGTGTATGTTAGACCAGTTTAATTGTTTATGTAGTATGTTAGACTAGTTTAAGTGTTTATGTAGTATGTTGGACTAGTTTAAGTGTTTATGTAGTTAATAAAGTCTTACTTGTATCACACTTGACGTTGTTCATTGTTTACTCATAACTGGCGTCCCTAATCATGCAGATTTATGCTGCAGGCTCTGTGTAGAGTTGTACAGTAAGAAAGTTATTTCCCTTAACCAGGAAATTAACGTTCTTAGAATTGACAGACAGTTGACCCTGAGAGGTCAAGTAAATATCTACAGCGGATCTAAATATTTATAATTAATTATAACTAGTTATGATTAATTATTCATATTTCCCCATGAGCTGATTCGCTACAACTTATACAATTTCCAAAAATAAAAAGACTTTAAAAAATGTGGTGTAGTCAAGGAAAAATGATGCTGAACATGATTGTGAAGCAATAATTTTTTCCTCATTATTTTATTTCCTAATTGTTTTCCTCATTCCCACAAAAAAAGGTAAAAATGATTTAATAAAGTGATTAAAACCATGCTCATTACAGAATTAGTGTAGTCAAGTATTGCATTTTTTATGTATATTTGAATTAATTACTTGATTTGGTCCCACTTTATATTAGTGTCAGGGTTATGGACCTGTGTGTGTGTGTTTTTGCTCCCTGTGACCCAGTTTCTGTCTCCCGTTGATTGTGTTAATTTGATTCCAGGTGTGTCTAGTTCTTCCCCCAATTATCCTGTGTTCTCCTGCTGGAGCAGGGAGACAAAGCTCTCGAGGACCATACCAAACTGTTCCTGTTGGTCGCTAACATCACCAGCTAACCGGACGACGCACTCTGCTCTTTCTATGACGCAAGCCTGAACGCAGAGTGCAGAGCGCTGTCGTCCGAAGATGGTCCTCGGGAGGAATTCGCCGCCTTCGTGGAGTGGACTCTGGCGAGAAACGGGTCGCCACTCACCATCAGCCCCGTGGATGATCTCGCCAGATCCACTCCAGTCCCAGAGCCCAGCCCACCATCTCCCCGCGGTACGGAGCATCCCGAGAGTCGGCAACAGTGCCCACCACGAGGGAGCAAACCGTGGACTGTGTGAGCGCAGAGTGGAGCTCCGCCCCCTGCATCGCGGCTGAGGGTGAACTGAATAAGGCGCGGCAAAAGGGCCAAAACGAAGAGGGGAGGGATCCAGCCCCCGAATCCAGCTTCGCCATCGCCTCTGGACGCCTCTCCTCTGGCTGCGCCTCGTCGCTCCATCCCACCAGCTCCTTTGGTCTCCTTCCTCCCGCCAGCTCCACCTTGGTCCTCAGTCGCTCCGGCTCCGCTGCGGATCTCCGGATCTCCGCCTTCGCCTCTGCCTTGGTCGCCAGAGCCCTCGGCTCCACCCTGGCCCCCTGGATCCTCAGCATCCCCCTGGCTCGTTGGCTACACACACATATATTCTGTAAACAAAAACTTTTATTTTGGATGCAATTAATCACGATTAATCGTTTGACAATACTAATTATATTTTATTTTATTTTATTAATTTTTAAACAAATTCACTTATATTTTTACAATGTAATACAAAAAAGATATAATCAAAAGCACTGACAAGACATGACATGACATGACATGAATCTAATATTGTAATATTAAAACTGCAGAAATAAATGATGATATGCTTCCATGCATGGCATTTCTTTTGAACAAAAATGCAAATAAACATTTCTTGAAATGGCATTTAGAATATATTATATTATATTATATTATATTATATTATATATAATAACAATTGATTTCTATTTCAGACAAATGCCCAGTTGCTTTATTTTTTTACACCACTTGGCCAATCAAATTACAGGACTGAAACAACCGTAACTGTTGCAAAACATGAAACAAGTCAGATTAGTTTTCAAGTTGAACTAAGAAATAATTAATGTCACTAAAGAGTAATAGTCTTAGAAGTCATATTAAAGTCCTTGCATTTTGCTTCTTTACATTTTGATAAAATGTCAGCCCAGGCATTTCATACACTGCTTTTACAGGAGAGTGAGAAATGGCCTGTATGGGCTGTTGGAAATGGACAGGCAGAATTAAAAGAATGAGGGAACATGCATGCTGGACTGAGCAACGGACACACTGATCAATAATAAATTAAAAGATCACAGAAAAAGAACAAAATGTTGCAACCGTCTGGAACAGAGTTGTGATATTAATCCGAAGAAAGGTCTCTCCCGTACATCAAGCTCATAACAAAAGCAGGCTGAAGTAATTGCCTTGTCTGCAGAAAGCTGAATAACATGTGCCATGACAAATACTTTGAGTCAGCCAATATCCCCAAATCCATTTCCATCCCTTTTACTAGGGTGAAAAAACAAATATCTCCCTGTTATTGAGAGTTCAAATACAAGAAAAAAAAATCAAATTCTCTATAGAAGCCAGCTTCCGCTTTTTATTTTTATTTTTTTGTCTATCCCTTTGAGCACCATTCTGGGTAAAAATCTGAAATCGTTTGGGAACATTTGGGCCCTACTGGATTTTAGGGCATCAACAAGTGGTTCTCATTCTTAGAAGAATTCATGGCAAGGGAAAGCTATTATTTTCTGAGAGTTAGCATGGGATTTGAATTTAAAAAATGTAATGGCCATTTCCTGCTCCAGACTTATTGAAATACCATCGGCTAAGCGCATATTAGCTGTAGCCTTGATATACAGCCTGTGATACGAGTAATTTTACTCCATTTACCTCAAACTATCTTCTAGTTTTACACAAGGAAATCACTGTACATTTACATGTATTCATTTGGCAGATACTTTAATTCAAAACGACTTAAAATTGAGGAATACAACAAGCGATTTAACATAAGATAGCAATAAACACACAAGAAGTGCCCATTACACAAGTGAGTTATGTGACATCATAAATCAATTTCATAATTATTGCATGGCGCTAGCAACACCAAGGTTATGGGTTTGATTTCCAGGAAAAGCAAGAATTGAAAAACTGTAAATGTAAACATTGAATGCAATGGAAGTTGCTTTGGATAAAAGCATCTGCCAAATACATAAATGTAAATGTAAGATGCAAAACACATAAGATGATTTCCCAATAAATGGGCTTTTCCTCAAATAAGGTGATAAGACAACAAGCTGTGTGAGTACTAAAGAACTGCATTTGTCATTAAAGCAGGAAAGACAAAGAAAGTATGTTTGCACTCTATGAATAATGTATATACAGGCTTTCACACACATTTAAGGGTTTCTATGCCGGCCTTCAACATCAACCCATCGTGTATTTTCTCCACTGTCTCTCTGGACAGAGATGGGGGTGCTAGATTACAGCTAGGTCATGGTTAAAGACAAAGGTACATTTGCAGGAGGTCGATGAACGACGCTTGTGTTTGCCCAGGAGCGACATGGCAAGATGCTGTTAATATTCTCCCGCCTGCAGGAAGGCTGGCGCAGCAGACAGGATGTGTAATGGATTCCACGCAGACTGCTCTTAAATAAAGCATTAGAGCCGATTTGGGAGCAAGCTTTTTTATTTATTTTTTTACCATTTCTCCCACTCTAGCCGCTCTGCATTTTTGTTCTCGGGAGTGATTGGCTAAAGGAAACGTGGGTCTAAAAACAACGAGTCGCTTGGTCCATTATAGAGCGCCAGTGCATTTTGTGCTCCATGGTGACTGCACAAATATAACAAATTACTTTGTGAGATGTGCAAGAGTTGTGGAGAGAATACACTAGATTGAAGATGAATCTGTGGAGGTATTGACACGGACAGAGTCTCCGTTGTAAATAACATCCCGCTGCACCATATCCATAATCCAGTCATGCTAGTGTAAACAAATACATACACATCCTCAAATTCACAGTACATTTTGTCTGTTATTTATTTTGCTTCCCTCGTGTGCACGACAGACGGTAATAAAACAATGACACGAAGACAAAGAGCTAAGATGCTTTTCCTGTGGTTCCTGTAGATCAGTGGCTCTGATTTTACATCAAGTGATGGCCAATATTGTTTATAGTACAAAATAAACAAATAAACAAACAAACATTGATATTAATTTATATAACATTATATAATGTATTATACATTAACTGGATAGACCCAATAATATGCAAAGTCATATTCACTTATTTTATTGGGTTCAGTAAGATTGGGGTCAGTAAGACTTATTTTTATTCAGAAGAAATGCATTAAATTTATCAAAGGTGACAGTAAAGACATTTTACATTGTTGCAAAATTTTTATATTTTAAATAAATGCTGTTCTTTTGAACTTTCTATTAACTGAAGAATCATGTTTTCACAAAACTATCAAGCAGCACCATTGTTTTCAACATTGAAAATAATTTTTTAAAAGATGTTTCTTGATCAAATCAGCATATTATAATGATTTCTGAAGGATCATGTCACCACATGAATAAAAAAACATTTTGAATTATATTAAAATAGAAAACAGTTATTTTAAATTGTAATACTATTTCACAATATTACTGCGTTACTGTATTTTTGGGCATTATTATATATGATGTAAATAATAAAATTATTAACATGACATTAACTGGTTTAACATAACTGATACATAAATACATCACTGATTTAACATATATGGCACATTAACCTAATATTTGCATTTAGATAAATAAATAAATAAATAAATAAATAAATAAATACAAAATGCTGTACATTTGATTGGACCTCCTTTGAGCTGTTGATAATTGTATTCATTTTGCTATCTTATCACTTACCACATTATTTTGTTGCATTTTAATATTTGCATTAGTGTTATTTTTCCCTTTTGTCTGTGACCCTATCAGAACAGACCTGTGGTCTGTTTTTGTGTTGCAACCTACCAATTGAGAACACCTACTAGCTTAAACCTTTATGTATCATCATGGGAGCCACCAGTAGAGAGAGTGCAAACGTGCTGCCATTCCATAAGCAAATCACAGGGCGAAAAATGCCCCAAGCTAAAGAAATAATCCACAGCGAGACAGCAGCTGAGGTCACAGAGACAATGGAGGAAGCCTGAAATGATGACACATGAGCGTGCTGATTGAAATGTGATGTGAGATGCATCATAAAACCCATATTATACACTCACACACACACACACACACACACACATACTCATTCATTGATAGCAAAATGCTGTACATATGCAATATATATTATGCATAAGCAATTTCTATTAATTATATATATATTTTATATTTATACATATTTTATATATTAACTGGATAGAATTCCATAAGCAAATCACAGGGCGAAAAATGCCCCAAGCTAAAGAAATAATCCACAGCGAGACAGCAGCTGAGGTCACAGAGACAATGGAGGAAGCCTGAAATGATGACACATGAGCGTGCTGATTGAAATGTGATGTGAGATGCATCATAAAACCCATATTATACACTCACACACACACACACACACACACACATACTCATTCATTGATAGCTGGATTAATATTCCCCTCTCACAGTGTTTGTCTCCACACTCCAATCCAAAGTGAGATCTCATTGATATGTGAGGGCACATGTGTGGCCCTCTTAGACTGGGTAATTGAATGCACACTGAGGTGGAGGCCTCCTGGAAATCCACATGCAGAGATGCTCCTCAGGGAAGCAACACCAGTAGCGTGGTTCTTGTATGTCTGTGTCTGAAAACAAAGGCAGCTGATTTGCTGCATTACTGACCAATCAGTCATTGACTGAAAGGTGTAGTTCACACAAAAATTTAAATTTGCTGAAAATTTACTAAGGTCATCCAATAGATGAGTTACTTCATCAAAACAGATATGGAAAAATTGAGCATTACATCACTTGCTTAACAATGGATCATCTGCAGTGAATGGGTGCCGTCAGAATGAGGGTCCAAACAGCTAATAAAAACATCACAATAATCCACAAGTAATCCATATGACTCCAGTCCATCAACTGGCATCTTGTGAAGAGGAAAGCTGCGCATTCGTAAAAAAGCAAATCCATCATGACATTTTAAAATTCAAACCATTGCTTCCAGTCAAAATTGGTTCCCTTTCATGGGAACTTCGAACTGCGTCCTCTAGGAGTCGTCTAGGGGTCACTATGGGGAACGCCTCGTCGTGACCCGTGTCTGAAGCATACATTGAAAAAACACCAACTCGTTGGCCGGCGACAGCCATGACGTCACTACCGGTGCGACTATAGTATAAATAGGTGCCGGGAGCACACATCATTCTCTTCTTCGTCTTCATTGACTGTTCTGTTTGAAGCGTGCATTTCCAAGGAAAAAGTAAGAGCTATCTCTATTCATTATGGCGAGCACTAGCAGAGCATTTAGAAGGTGTGTGCATCCGTGTCATCGCTATTTGACACCAGATGACACACACGATCTATGTGTTGCTTGTTTGGGCGAAGAGCACGCACGCGATGCCTCCGAGGGGGCAATCGGCGTGCACTGCGAGCGTTTTTTCCAAGGGGAAAGCTCCGCTCTCGTTTGTCTCTTTTTTTTCAAGGAAAGAGGGGCGGCCATCTGCTTCCCGTGATTCAGGACCCGCCGCTGCTGAGGCACGGAAGGGAATGAGCTCGTGGGGATCGCAGGTGGACCTGGCCGATGAGTTTAAAGAGGGGCTTTCCCTCTCGCGCTAATCGGCGGCGGGCGAGAGACAGCTGCTGGAGGATGATGTTCTCTCTTTGACATCATCTGATCCAGGGGCCAGTGCTCTGCTGGGCCCAGCCCAGGAAGAGCAGGAAATGGATGAGGCTGAGCCTTCCCAATCCTCCTGCCCTGCGTATGATGAGCTTTTGGAAATTATGGATTGCGCCACAGCGAGGCTTTACTTGCCGTGAAGCCGGTGAAGAAAGTGACGTCGCGAGTATCTCGATGAACGTTATTTTTCTGGCCATAATCAATGTATGCTTCAGACACGGGTCACGACGAGGTGTTCCCCATAGTGACCCCTAGAGGACGCAGTGTCTCGTTCCCTACTCAGGGAACCATGGTTACATAAGTAACCTGAGACGTTTCTCAAGTGAAACCACCTCATCTGAATCAGGAGAGAAACATGGATATATCAAACATCATTTATAAGCAAAAACAATCCAAAACAACCTCATCTACATCTTAGCTAGACAAAGGTGTAAATTTTCAGCAAATTTTCATTTTTGGGTGAACTATTTCTATTCCGACATCTAATCGTTCAAAACAAATTCAAGTGATCATGTAAACATTCAAAAATATGTTTTGGTCAGGATGAAAAATTAAATGTACTTAAAATTAAATGCTTTGCCTTGTTTTCAACTAAAAAAATATCTTAATGTCATCCTTAAAACAAGATAGGTTTGCTTAAGAAGTTGTGTAAAATAATAAGGTTTATATTTCTCTGTTAGAATTTTTTTTCTTGTTTTAGACACATTTAATTTAGCAACAAAAAAATAAAAAAATAAAAAAATACATTTAAATGAATAATTAAAATTGTAATACTATGATTATTCATTTTAATTAATAAAATATATTAATTATTGTAAAGACATTTTTCAAGATGCTGAATAATTGTGGCAAACAAACCTTACTTAAGCTATTTAAAAAGTGTAAAAAGTACATTCAATCATGTTGAAATTATGTTTAAATATTTAAATATTTATATTTTGTTGGAAAACAGGACAAAATATTAAGAAAGTATATTTTTCAGTGTATGCAAACATCAGAAATCTTCATGCATTCCTCTGTATACAGGGCGGCATGTTCAGCTTCAGAACAGTGTGCATATACTCACATCCTCAGACAGGACGTTTCCCAACATTTCTCCATAAACTAAGCTTTATGAGACAATGCATTTTCAGGCTGTGGTGTGCTTTGAAACCACTTCAACTGTGTCTGCAATTACGGCAAAAAGCATACACACGAAAACAAACATATACACACACATCAGTATTGATTTCGACGGAGAGCGTGGTAGACTCAAATATAGCTGTTTTTAAGGTATTAAGGTACTTGTGCAGTGAAAGAGTACAGTAATAAATCAATGACCAGCAGATACTGTCACTACAATATTATCAGCTGCGACTACACAGTCTATAATAAGAAAGCACATCATTATAGACAACAAACACACATACAGTACAGCAACCACTTTCTCTCTCTTCCTCTTCTGCTCTCTGTGGATTGCGCCATGACTATGGAAACCCCATCAATACACCTTCATCATGCTCACACACAGCTCAAAGGAAGTTTATAAGAAGGGTCCATAAAAATAAATCTCCTTTATGTGCACACACACAGTTATCCGAAGTCCAGCTGTCTCTGTCCATCCCAAACCGACCTAACTTCTTTTCAAAGCAGGAATTAATAAGATTCCTGAACAGTCTGTTGGCATACTTGAGAAGGCATGCTAAGAGAATATTTCTGCCTTCATAGTCAACATAAAAAGACTTGGAAGATGGTTTTGGCATAAATTCTCAACATTAAATTTATTGACACATGCACAACTGCCTTTGAACAGACAAACACACATTTTCAGTCATTGGACAACAATCTCATTCCATCCTATTTGAGTTAAAAAAAAATGTAATCAATAATTAATATACAATTCACAATGTCGTGATATTTATTTCCCCCTTTTGCTTTAATAACAGCAGCAGCGTGAACTTAACATGTTTGCGCAAAATCTGATGATCATGTTCTCCAGCATGATCCAAAGAACATCTTGAGCTTCTCTGGTAGAACATCTGATCATCTGTGAAAAGCCGCATGATCACTTTTGCAAATTATTTATACTTGATTAGTGACACAGAAATATTATGTATTTATTTTACACTTTTCTTGGTTTTAAAATAATGCAAAATTCTAAAACTTGTTTATTTCTGGTTTAAATTAGATTAATGTGGTCTGTTTGCTGTGTGCAGTGGGCTTATTTCATTCAGAGGTTTTGCTAGGTTCTGTTATTGGCAATCAGCGCTCCAAATCTTTTTGACATTTGCAGGTGCTTGATTCTCTAGTTTTCTTCTTGTCTGCAGAGTAATGTTTATACCTGTAATTCCAGATTGACCTTTCAGTTGTACGGGCACCCCAAAATCCTCCATCTCCTCTTTGCTTGAATGTCTTTGAACCCTTTTGCCGTTATGCAGCCCCTTTTAACTTTATCTATCTTGCTTCATTCCTCTGTCCATTTTCCCTATCAAATCAAGCAGAAAAGATACATATTTGTATGTCTGAAAAATAAGATATAAATAAACAACAGCAAATATCTAAATTTGGTCAGTCCAACTGTGCATTTTTTCAGTGATTCTTTCTGCAAGTTACATTGTTACACCAGTAGGTGGCTACAAGTGATTGTTTTTATGAGTCAATGGCTACGTCTCTCCAGAAGATGTTGCCTAAATTCACTCATTTGCTTTTATTCACCCCTTCAGGTAGACTATATTATTTGAAGTAATATAGGGAATAGTGAATGAGAGTATAAGAAGCGATTACAGATACAGCCAATGATTCATTCACTCAACAGTTTGTTGAATGACTATCTTTAAGAGTGAGTCATTGAATTATTCATTCAACCAATTGGCTCAAAACACTGATCATTTAGGAACACGTGATGCTTTGACACACAAAATGGCATGGCTGATTTTGCTTTGACTATTTTTGTTGGAAAAGCCAAAACAGACAAAATACCAAATATGAAATATTCTGTCTACACAATATTAGATACAAGTTACTAGTTACAAGTAGCTCTTGTAACCTATTGTTTATTTAATCATGGTATCAACGCAATATCACTCACAATCAGTGTTGGGGGTAACGCATTACAAGTAACGCAACTTATGTAATCAGATTACTTTAAGTAACTACTAAAGTAATGTATTACTTTTTAATTTAGAAGGAAATATCTGAGTTACTTTTTCAAATATGTAACTCCAGTTACTTTGTTTGCCATGCATTGACTGACAGCTCTGGTGTTGCCATGTTGAGAGAAATCGGGAGTAATTGCAGAGGCGTTGTGTGCGCTGTGTGAACATGATGTTATTGTAGTTCTAGACTAAATGTGAACATGCATTTACTCATCTCACCTGTACAAAAGCAGATTCAGTATTCCTCAAAATAAATAAAAACAGTCAAATGCAAACTCAGAATATTATACAAACCTGCAATAGGCTAATTAAATATGTTAAATAAGACAAATATCATTTATGTATTTAATCCCATTTTATTAACCAATGTCTTTACTACCTTAACCATACTAATAAGCAAAATTGAACATCAATTCAATTGATGTTACACTACATTAATAGTGTATTGAATAGTGTTGAACTTTCTTCTCTTGCGTCATATTCTTCATGCAATTTGTTTGAGCTGTGCCCTCTATTGTACAGATGTGAATTTACGTTTCCTTCAGCCTGAGGCATATTTATTTCACTTGTGGTGTGAAAGGGCTTTTACATTGGTAAAAGAATAACTTTTTTATTAAAAACAAACAAGCCCTGCCCAGATTTAAAAGTAACTCAAAAGTGCCATAATTAGTTACTTTTTTAGGGAGTAACGCAATATTGTAATGCATTACTTTAAAAAGTAACTTTCCCCAACACTGTTTACAATCGTCCTTTTGGTTTTATATATTGTAATATTCCAATAAACAGCACTCTTGCCCGTATAGTAAACTAATGTGTCTTATGTCATGTTCAGATGTTGCTTTGTCTATTAATGTGATTCTCAAACAAGAATCATGCCCCCAAGTAGTTTGTGAAAAAAATCTTTAGTCTTATCTCACCTAGGGCATCTAGTAAGTCAGGACTGGCACTGGTTTTCTATCATTCCAACCACTTCTGTTGTTTCGCTCATCGATCGGTACATCTGCAAACCAAATTGATGTTCTGTTCACACTGTGAATCAACAAAAAAGCAGCATATTTGCTCATTAGATAGTGTTGAATAACACACACCACACAGACTTAGTCTTGATGATTAGCACAGCGCTGAACTACAAAGGACACCACTTTCATATAAATTATATTATGATACATGATAAGCATCATCAATGGCTAACAAGCCAGTGCAGTAGTAAAGCTTACACCATGCAGAATGAAACCGCTCTGTAGTCTCTGCAGCATAGCTCATAAACGCAGCACAAACAGGGGTGATGAGTGAGCAAAGTAATTATTATTTTATGATTGAACATACTTGTAGAAGCATTTATAGATGCCATTTTTCCAATAACAGTCAAGTTGATGGGTAAACAGGCTTTGTATTAGTCAGCCTTGGTTTAAAGGGACAGATCACCCAAAAACAAATTAAGTTCTGTCATCATTTACTTACACTCGTGCTATTTTATACCTGTATGACATTCTTTCTTTTGTGGAGCACAAAAGAAGATATTTTAAAGAATGTCTTTGATGTTGTTTGGACCCCGCTGACTTGTAAAATATCTTTGTTTGTGTTCTGCAGAAAAAAATAAAGTCCTATTGTTTTAGAAAGACACAAGTGTGAGTAAATTATTTTTGGGTGAACTATGCCTTTAAGAGTTGAATAACTTTTCTCTCTCACCATCTATTTCTTTTCTCAGGTGACAAAATGATCCTGAGGCTCTAATCTAAGATGAGAGCAATATCAAAGGCAAAAAATACTCACAAAATAACACTTTTTTTCCTCTTCCATCTCTCTCTTCTTGTCCCTGTATCTCACCTCTCTCTCTCTCGCTGATGAGATATTAGACTTCAGAGGGATGAGAAATATCGGTTGCGCAGTGAGAGGTGCTGAGAAGGACACAGGGCAAAAGGAACCCAAATCGAGCGGAGTACACCGATCCTCATCATAGACTCATAAAACACCAGAGATAATAGAGCACCGAGCTTTCATAAACAACCACGGGGGGTATTCTCAAAGACCTGAACCGTTATTCAGTGACTCACTTAAAGATGGCACATCTGATACTCTGCAGGTGCTGATGAGAAGACACTGAGCACAGGAGAGAGGAACATATACACCTGCAGATGGAATAAAATAGTGGAAATGTCCATAGTTAATGTGATGAACTACACCTGTGGTTGCTCTGCTAGGACACCTGTGTGAGCTTGAGGAGAACTGACTTCATACATCCATTTAAAATCACATCGGTTACCAGGGGCCGGTTGCAGCAGCTGTGCATATGTTAAAATTAGCTTAGTTGTGGCATAAATGAGCGCTAAGATATAATTTAACACACTACAATATACTGTATGTGAGCATTGCACTTTGAAACTTTATGTTGAAACAATTCTGCAAGAAAGTAAATTAATGTAATGTCCTATTTTATTTACCTGATACTGTAACACATGTATTGCATTAACTAATGGGAACTTATTATAAAGTGTTATGAAAGCTTGAAATTTAATGAGATAAACTGAAATTTTGGCTTTTTCACACCACTTCTGTTCACAACTTTGAAAACTGCTTATTGGATCAGTAAAGGCAAACATCGTATTACGTGAATATGAATTACTGTACTTTAGATTATGACATACTAGCTAAGTTCTGCCTTTGGTTCAACCAAAATTAAGTGGCTATTTCTGCATATTATATGAAAATGCCAGTAGATGTTAACAAATGGCTGTCTTTGTTACTGAATCACTGAATTATTTATTCAATTGATTCATTAAAAAATACCAGTTCAACGAGGATAAAAATAAATGACTGTTTTATGAGCGAATAAATGAATCATTCAGTCAACTGATTAATTCAAAACACTGATAATATATATTTATACAAAAACACCAATTTAAACAAGATAACACTTAGTACAATTCACAATGATTCAACACTACTGTTTACAAGTATGAAGGCTTTTTAGTGGATCGATGAAATTAAAAATCATATTACTGTATGTGACTACAGGTTTACAACCTATTAAGTGCAAATGGTGCACCAAATAAAGAATCAGTAAAAACTAACTAGTACTTAAAGTACTAAGCCCCAGGGACGTTCACAGACATTTTGAGGGGCAGGGGCTCAAGTGGAAAAAAGGGCACTTCTCATATTTAATTTAATTTTTTTCTAAACAAAACGTTAAACATATTAGGGGTGTGCGATATTGACAAAAAATGTATTTCATTATTTTCTGGGATTTTATCGATAACGATAATTAGACGATATTTTGCTGAGTGTGTTATTGTGCTGGTATCTTAAGGACTACCATGGACAGCTGACTCCTAAAGTTTTTGATATTCTGCATATTCTGTGTGGTGGTCAGTTCACAGCAGTGATAGAAATTTATATTTTCCAATAAGTTTAAATGGATTTTCACCTTTTATGGGCATTTTTACCTTTTTTAAGCCATTCTTTTTCTAAAAGTGTGCATCATCTTTTCAGTCAAATTCTTAAATTGAATCAGTCAATTAGAATAATAAATCAATATTACATTTGCCTGATACTGATTAACTATATTAAATGAAATAAATATATAAATTTCTGCCCCCATATATTTAATTTATTTGATCATTCTAAATACATTTTAATAAACTGAATCATGCAGTGAAAGTACGTGCACTGGTGTAACCTAGACTCCCTATTGCCTTAGCTAACTTTAGCTAACTTATATGGTAACGTTAGCTCTCTCTCACGAGTCATGGATGTTACCAAGACAAATTAACTATATTTGCCTTTTGTATAATTAGCTGTAAATTCGAGGCACAGGTAGCTTTTGTTAGTCTTTTGTTCATCACCACTCACCTCCACAGCAAGACAAATACAACTGGAAAGGGAGGGAGGGCTTCACTTCTGCGGCTCTCTGTCTGTCTGTGATGTGCCTATTAATGTGCGCTACAGAGAAACTCGAGTTAATAAACCCGACCTGATATTTAGATTTTTTATTTGTTTGACAGGGAAAGCTTTGCGCAAACAGAAACACATGCAGACATATATACATATATTCATTTATAAAAAAAATAAAAAAAAACTCCCCAAGAAAAAAGGGCACTTTCTCTTGAGGAAGAAAAAGGGCAGGTGCTCAAGCCCCCTTTGATGTCTATGTGTGCACGTGCCTGCTAAGCCCCTACTGTGAACTTTATGCTCCAATTTAAAAAAATAAAAAAAGACCTTAGAACGTCTGGTACAACCCCATACCCTGTTGGATAAAAGTTACTGCAAAATTGGCCCATTAAAATTCATACATTTTTGAGCATGGTCAAACACTGTGACTGCACGGTAAATCCAGACAGCAAACCATACGGCAACAAAAGCCAATCAATGACAATCTCTCCTTCCATTTGTGTTATGACAAAACATGGAAAATAAAGCAGGCAATGATGGTACTTCAGTGATTGCTATTCACAAAAAAAAATTAAGATGATTCACTGCAGTGAGGAAAAATTTGCATCTGACACTCTTTTTGTCTCATCCTGTAGTGTAGTGGAAGAAAAGTGCTTGGTTTCATCACATGCCCCCGAATAAGAACATAGCTATTTGGAAACAGGCTTCCACGTATGGAGCCATTTCAGTCGGGTCTGGAAGTGTGATGTAGCTGCATTTAGTCTTTTAAACTGCCGTTCACCATATGTGTGGGAGCAGCAGCTGGGCACGGGCACAAACTGTCCTCCTTCCTGCACGTTAGTGCCAGTCACCGTCCTGGAGGCCTCCACCTTCTCCATCCCCCACCCCAAACAGGCAGGGAGGAGCCGAAACTACTGCGTCTAATGAGAGAGGAGGCAGAGGGTGTGCATGTGTGTGCGTATTTGAAAGTGGTCACTGAGGTCACTGCTACCTGCCGCAAAGAGGAGGATGAAAGAGGAGAAAAGGAAGGAATGGCACTCCAAACCATAATCCCATTATGCCCATCTACAAGAAGTACTTCCTTCAAGGCGAAATGAGTGTTCTGTGTCTGTGTGAGAGAGATAGACTCCTTTTGATGTGTAGATTAAGAGCATCTACTATACAGGAATGTGGCTGAATGAGGCATAACCTGCAGCGTGACACTCCAGCAGCTCCAGAAAAAACAAAAAAGCTCCAACTGTGAGGAGTTGTTTCAGAGCGGCTGCGACATTCGTCTGAGCAGAGCTCTTATTGTCCTCTAGGACTGTAAAAAATGAACAAACTGAAAGCAGTGAGAAATAAATTCAAATTACAATTTCTATTGCTATTAGGGCTTTCTATTTAATATGTTAATTTTGCGTTATTAATTATTATTCAGAAATAAGTCTAAAAGTTAATTAAAATACTAATAAATAAAATTAAAAGTTAAATAAAAAAAAGTACATTATTATGTTTTTTACTAAACTTAAGAAATAATAAATTAACCTAACTAAACATGCCCCCTGACCTGTATGCATAAGCAATTTTACTACCATCGGATTCATTTTAGCATTATGTGTTTTTGCTAGTCTGCAGGCAGAGGATCTGGCTAAATAACATATGGAGAGAAGGCAGCACAAATTGATTAACGAGTCATTCACATTGGATGCAATATTCTGTTCAAAAAATAGCAAAAGAGGAGGCATCTCGATACAGGATTTTTAAGTTTAACTACAATTAAAAGTAATCACGGCGTGCTGATATACAGCCATATCACACAGCTATGAGTGTGATATTGTGTTTATACAACAGTTCGAAGGCACAAGTTTGTAAATAAAAAAGAGATGACAACGGAGTGTCTTTAAAAACCCTCTTTTGTGCAGAACTACTTCCTTCCGCCACGGATTCAAATCTCATTTTGACAGTTTAACAGCTGAGCCCAAGCCTCCATTCCAAAACGTCACTTTAGAACTAGTAAACAAGGAAAGTTGAGTTGATACGTTAAAAGCTTATTGTATTACTGAATTAAAAGCTGTATATTATGTATAGTAGAGTATTATGAGAGACATTGACTGAGCAAGTGTGATTACCTGCATATGATACAGAATTCATTCTTCAGCTCAATCTCATATTCACAATAAAACATTAGATTGAATGTCCGCTGAGGAAAGCAATATCTAAAATAAAAAATAGCAAAAAGTAAAAATAACTTCCTTGTTTACAACCCTGTTTCAGTCTCTTTCAGTATAAAAGTCTTTACTAAAGTCTCTTGTTTAATGGTGGAACAATGTAACTAAAATCACCATCACGAACACACACACCGTTTCGCAATACTAAATTATATTATTAAATAATACTATTATTTATATATAAATATTATTTATTGAATAATAATATTTAATAATAAACAACAACAGCTATCATAAAAGTTGCTATGCAATTCTGTTAAAAGCACAAAGGCACACGCTGTCACGAATCCAGTCTATGAACTTCCTTCCAGTCTATGTTTTCCTGTGTGAAGATCTTTGCCTGTGTATTACGGATTACCCCTTTTGTCAAGCCCTCTGGATTCTGTTCGCCTATCGAAGACCCACGCTTGTCCTAGGATTACTCTTTGTCTTGCCTGTGTTGTACCTGTTTGCCATTGTTTGACCCATGCCTGTTATATAACCATGTCTTGGAAATAAAGCATTGCATATGGATCCGCACGTCTCAAGTCTCGTTCGCCCCATTACAGAATACTCAGCCACACAAGGATCCAGCAGCTGTTCAAGTGGACATTGGTCAGGTATGGACACAGCAAGAATATTATTAGCCCTTAAACATGGCCCACGATCGTTAGAGAATCATATTCGAGAATTTTTAGCCATCGCTCACTATTCAAATTTACCGGACATAATTTTGATAGAGTTTTTCTGTGATGGCATTAATCAACCTTTAAGGTCTAAGCTTAGACGTGAAGGTCCGTGTTCGTCACTCAGTCAGTTTCTGGACTATGCTCTGTTGACTGTTTGTTCATTGTTCACTGTGGGTGTTGCGGAGGAACGCGACCCCGCACTCACTCGTGTAATTGCGGCCGCAGTAGAGCACGCTCACTAAATGGCGGCGACAGCGGAGCCTGATCGCAAAAAGGCGGACACAACAGCGCCTCGTTAAGTCACAGCTGCCAATTCTGAATCAAGTCAAGTCACAGTTGTTCTTCATGAGTCTAGTCAAGTCACGGTGGATCTGCATGAGTCAAGTCATGTCACAACTTCCATTCCTGGAACCTGGGCTGCTCTGAACCGGCCGAGGAGGCCATCTCTGAACTCTCGTCCTGTTCTGAACCAGCAATGGGTATTGATTGTGAACTGTCTGTCACAGCCCAAAAACCTGCCTTTGAATCCTTAACCCTGCCTGTCAGGAGCCCAGAAACTATAAATGCACCCCATGTCATTCCCGTCAACCATGTCACTGCCATAGATACCATCCAGGAACTATCTGCTTGTTCTGTTTCCCCAAGAGTATCTAATCCTGAACTATCTGTCTTGCTAGTTTCAGTCAATGAGTCTGATTTTGAACCATTTGTCTGTCCAGTTTCAATTAATGGATCTGAGTGTGAATTGTCTGTCTGTCCAGTTTCAGTCACTGAAATGTCTACCAGTCCAGTTTCAGTTAATACACCCAATTTTGAACTGTCAGCCTATCCCATATCAACCCATGAATCTGTTTGTGAACTGTCTTCCTGTCCAGTTTCAGTCAGTGAGCCTGTTTGTGAACTGTCTTCTTGTCCAGTTTCAGTCAATAAGCCAGATTTGGAACTGTCTGCCCATTCAGTTGTCACCAGGGAAAATATTGTTGAACTTGGCTGGTTTCCTGCTTCGTCGGTTCAGCCTGGGTACCCTACTCTGCCCCAGTCTCCGTTCACTCACCACCAGAGGTCACCCGCTCACTACATGGACTCTCACACTACACAGACTGTTACACTATACCCTGGACTACATTTCCCATCATCCATTGCACTGATTGCACACAGCTGTAACCAATCACATGCTCACCTGAAAGCTACTAATAACACACACTATATAAATCAGTCTCACACCACCATTCAACGCCGAGTATTGTTTAGCATTTATCACTCTTCTAGTGTGTAGCTACTTTACGGAGCCAGTTCCCAGTCTAGTTCATAGTTTAGGTTAGTCTAGTCTGGCCTTGCCTGTTTTCCTGTGTGAAGATCTTTGCCTGTGTATTACGGATTACCCCTTTTGTCAAGCCCTCTGGATTCTGTTCGCATATCGAAGACCCACGCTTGTCCTAGGATTACTCTTTGTCTTGCCTGTGTTGTACCTGTTTGCCATTGTTTGACCCATGCCTGTTATATAACCACGTTTGTTTAGCTGTCCCTGGCTCGTTTGGAAGAGTTGGGCCAGAGCACGGTTCAGTTAACTGCGCCAGAGCGTGGAACTTCTGCAGCATGATTGCGTTAACATTTCTGAGTGGCAAAAGTGATAGATCTATGTTACCGCGTCCCAAACGATTCAAAATAATAAACCACAAAGTTAACAAAACGATGCACTCTACTGTGCTGAGTGAGAGCGCTTCTCTGCTGTTCACGTGCTATCGGAAACTTCCTATTTCCCACTTATGAAGTCGTGATTACAAGCACGCTGCATTGTTTTCTGTTAAAAATAACAGCGAACAGTGGTTTGTGAATGTTGATGCTTAGCCTAAATAATTTTATCGGGAGCATTCATGTGAGGGCTGCTGCAGTCATAGGCCCACCCCAAATGCTCTCATTGATTGAGATGTGTGATGACGCTCATCCCAAGCCAGTACTGATCAACATCCCACCCCTCCTGTGACCCATGGTTTGTTTGTATGTGAATTCAGAGCCAGTGAGCAACGGGCTTTCAAAATAATAATAATAATAAAAACTGCGTCAATGTGTTATAAAATAATTGCCCAGCCCTAATATATATATATATATATATGTATATGTTTTTCGTAATATATAATGTGATTCGTAACAGTTGAAAATCTTTCTGTGATGAAGACTTAAAAGGAGATATGCTAACAACTACTTCATTCTGTTACATAATTTAGTTCATATTAGCAAAGTTAACATTCCAGTAATGCCTGCAAGTGTCTTTCTGCTGCAGTTATTAGGGAGCTATTTAACGCTACAAGTCGATTTACACTTGTTAATACACTAGTCCTGGAGAAAGGGATCTGTTTTGATCAAAGAGAGTGTGTGAGCCAAGTTTTCGCCCACACTGGAGCAGTGAAAGGCCTTGTCAGATGAGCTTGGCAGTGCAGTCCTGCAGTCAGTCTCATAACATAAATACCAGTCAATAATGTTCAATACAAACAGCCCAAGGAATACCAGTCTATTATACTGAGATATATGAAGTACCTCATCAAAAGCTTACACCTTATGCGATAGTCGGAAAGGAAATTTGTTTTACAAACAAATGCACGACGGCAGCACTTCTGGGTTCTTTTAGCACCCCACAAAAGAGGCTATTTTAAACTAGAGCTTCATGATGACCAAAAATTATATGTTTGGGGTTGTAGCACATACTTTACTAAATATTGTTGGGGTTTGGGTTTCTTTTGATTTTCATCAGCATCAGTGGAGCAAGACAATCTCAGGATTTTACACAAATTACAATAATTCACAGACCTCGGCCATCATTATCGTCTCTGCTCTAATTAAATCTGATTACCCCACAGCTGGTGTCGGAAGATTTGTTTTTACTAAGGCAACACACAAACCCTGAAGTCGCAAACAGCTGATTTGAACTTTTAAAGCCAGTTCTATACACGATTATGAGTTATTTAACAGAACTATATGTTGCCAGCACAAAAGCACAATAAAAAATGCAATCAATCAATCAATCAATAATAGTAATAATACGATGAAGGTAAAAATGTGTTATTTTCAATGTAGTACTGTAACAGTTTAAATTTCTGCAATTTCTGATCTATTTCAAGTATTATTTGTGCTATTTACAGTATGTGGTCAAACATTCATTTAAACAAAAGATGCATAGATGGATTTTATTTATATATTTTACAAAAGTTTAGGCTCAGATTTTTATTATTATTATTTTTTTAGCAATGATATTGTGAAATATAATTAAAATTTTCTACTATAATATATTTTAAGTTGTAATTTATTCCTGTTGTAAGGGAAACAGGTCAATTTAGCTCAAAGGGAATCATTTCAGATTTTAAAGGGAACTCCACCAATAATATGAATGGCAAAGCTGTTTTTTTTTTCCAGGATTCGTCGATGTATATTTTAAAGTTCAAATTTTTTTTTTTTTTAATTTGAAATAGAAATTTTCTATAACATTATAAACGTCTTAACTGTCATATTTGATTAATTTAATGTGTCCTTTCTGAATAAAAGTATTAATTTCTTTTTTTTTAATCTTACTGGCTCCAAACTTTTAAACATTAGTGTATAAATCATGGGAATCGCTTTATAATGACTTCTTTTAACATTAACAAATATTATCACAATATTTAATGCATAACCAATCATCATATCAGTAGAATCAGAATCTGCTCACAGCCGCCACATAAAACTGCTCGCCCAAAGAATCTAGAAGTGAAGTTTCATGTTGTGTGACGTCACGTAATATCATCTATATGTAAATGGCCGTGGCACTGGCCCGCATAACAATGCGATATGTCCACCAGTGACACTCAGGTGTGAGTGACTGGGATTCCGTCTCAAATAGACTCAAATGTTTCACATTCATAACTCTGAGCTCATAAGAACATCAAGTTCAACTCATCCATTTCAACTAATCTTCCATCAAGCCGGCCTTCGACGCAGCAAATAGCATCCAACAGTCAATTTCAATTAGCCAGGAGAGGCTAAGCCCATCGCAGCACATGTTGTCAAGATACAGCGAGTCAAGCTGACAGCTAACACAAACAAGCACCACGGATTTAAAATGAGAGCGCTGTTTCAAATGTGCAATGAAAAACTAGAGATTTCAGATTGTGTTTACCCCAATCTGTCATAACTGCAACAGACAGTGGTTTTCATTATTCATTGCATATATTCAGTATCAGAATATTCCTTGATTTAAATAAGATGAAATATTTTATGTAACTATTTTCCCAGAGCTGACTGAAATTGATTTTATAGTTTTTTTTTTCTTCAGTCAAAACAAGACAAGAATTCTTGAGAATTCTATGTTTTTCCACTATTTGTCTTTTAACAGAGAATACATCTACAGTTTGTCCATTTCAGTCTAAAAAACTTATTGGCTGTTTTCCATATAATAATGTTCACCCCATTCGTAATCACTTTTGTCATAATCATCACAGGATAGAGGATAGCAATGACTATATTCACATTAGCAAAAGCAAATGTGTTGATCTAAAAGTTTTTTTACTAGCCTCTATGCTTCTAGGAAGAACCTTTAACATCAATGGAACCTTTCCATTGGACAAAAGGTTCTTTGTAGTAGAAAAAAAAAGGTGCTTCACACAAAGAAAAATTTGAATTTTAAGAACTGGAAGGTTCTTCGGGGAACCAAAAATGGTTATTTTATGGGATTGCTGTGAAACCATCCTTTATTTTTAAGATTATCCATGTGGCACAAAGCTTTTTTTTTTTTTTTTTTTTTTGCGCTTAAAATGATCTGTCATGCATTTTTCCCAATGCTTTCCCAATTGTTTCAAGTGACTCTACAATTCTGCCATCACATTTTTAAGAGGATCTCGGTTCAAATCCAGACCTAACAGGCCTACAGAATTTTTAATCAAGCAAGCAAATTTATAAGTGGTCTTGACAGCAAGTCATCATGTATTATTCATTTTTAATTTGCATCAGCACTTGTACTCTTCTCATTCTCTCACCATTGTCATGACAATCATAGCACATCTCGTATTCTGTCATGCAGAGTTGTGCAAAATTCTAAATTGAACAACTGGCTTCCTTTTAGATTATGAGTTGGATTTAAACAGAACAGGCAATTCGCCACGGAAAGAGGAATTTGCTGAATTATAATTTAAATAAATTCAACACCAAGGTAATGGCATTATGAAAAATTATGTGCTCTTTCTCATTTCATATTTTGAGACTTTTTCTAAAGTATTTAGGCTGTCAAGCCAACATAGTTTCAAAAAGGTCTCCTAATTAAAAATTACACCGTTGCAGTTACTGTATACACATTTTTTTAATTAATTTTAATTCTACTTTTGATTCAAAATTTTAAAACAAGTTCATGTTTGCAATGCAAATTTAAATTCAGGAACTAAAGGAAAACCCTTTGTCAGGATTTTTTGATGAATACAAGGTTCAGAAGAACAGCATTCATTTGAAATATAAATCTGCAGAACAGCAGCACTTCAGATGTGGCTTCTGTGCCACCCCATCTAAGCACAAAAGTAAAACTTTGATTAATTACTTAAACATTGTACTATTCCTGGCTTGAAAGTCACTTTGAATAACACATCTGCTAAATGTATAACCTACATGCAAATTTAGTTCTCTGTCCATGAGGTAAAATGGGCTCTGCTCGCTGTAGCCACCCACTATGCATGTCTGATGTCACAGAGTTTATATCCAAATCCTACCCACTTCTTTTCCAGATTGACCATATGGACAGCAGATACTATACACATGAGAAACCTCTCAAATAAGGTTTCATCACTAACAGTCAAACAGAAAATAGAACAAAATGATACTTGAAGAGCCACAGGACCTCTCTAGAAACTTGCATTAAGGATCAGTTTTATTAAAATTACAAGAGATACATCCATAAACCCATCAGTTTTTAATTTTTGATGCAGCATCTTCCGTGAGAGTCAGACTGAGTGTGATGCATTATATTTTCATTATTTGAACCCATGCAGTATCTTCAACTGGCTGATTCCAACAAATTCCCTCAAATGTCAATCAGAGAGTGCTGTGCATGATACACTGAATAAAACAGAAAGAATTTAGACAACTCTAGCACTCGCTGTGCTATAAAGAGAGAGAACGTCTAGGTAACGTACATAACCCTCGTTCCCTGATGGAGGGAACAGAGACGTTATGTCGTGACGACATAGGGGGTTTACTTGGGAGCCCCAATCCTCTCTGACTTTAAGAGAAAACGCCAATGAAATTTAGCTAGTGGATTTTGCATACCTGAGCCACTCCCCGTGCATATGGGTATAAATAGGCGACAGGCGCATCCACTCTTCAGGTTTTATGCTGAGGAGCCGAGAACTTGTCCCTGGCAACCAGTGATGGTTCGAGGTTGTGGCATGGGGGCATAATGTCTCCGTTCCCTCCATCGGGGAACGAGGGTTACGTACGTAACCGAGACGTTCCCTATCTGTTGGTCACTACGAGTTATGTTGTGACGACATAGAGGGTCCATGGAAAGCACCACAACCTGAACCTAGTCACAACCCTGTAGCGCTGCAAATGTTGACAAGCAGCCACGTGTCAGACAAATGCTATGCAAAGGTCGTAACCTTCCCAATGCCCCAGCGCAAATTCGCTGACCGTTGTTTTAGAACGTTTCCCCTTATTGTTTCCATGGCGACGCGTTATGCTTGTCACGTGACACACCGCGGCCACGATAACACTGTATGACAGATGGATCGCTTTTATTTCGTTTTTCCTTTTTTATTCAAAATATTCATAAACTTGCTTACCATACCATCAACTATCTGATATTCCGATTCACACATATGTGTAAATGAGTGTGTTTTGTCATTTAAAAACCATTCTAAATTATCTTGATCGTGATCTGTAACGTGAGATGGGCGCCGCCATGTTTCTTCGCGCTGCAGTTCAGAGAGTCATGTCAGTCAGATTTACAGCATGTGAATTCATCAATTTCTCCCGAAATACATGCAAATAAGTGTCCGGTGAACTGGGAGAAGAATAGAGTGAACTTTATAGTTACTTACACTATGTGTAGTGTATCTGATATTAATAAAACACGTCAGCAAATTATATTTGAATGGATTGTTATGGCTGCTTCCATAAACATCCGTGTGTATTTTACGAACTCTTAAATGTATTGTTTTACTAGTACTTATGTGTATTTAAATGTCTGAAACCTAAAATAAACATTAAGTGGTTAAAAACACTGCATAGTTGTGCTTATATGACAAGTGCAGTGGCATCTCAGCATCAGCCAAAGCGAGAAAACGCAGTTTGAATTTGGCAGTTATGTGACGTCACCGAAAGTTCTAAATCCCATATGTGGGACCGTACTCCCAGGGGCATGGAAATAAATCCCTAATTCGCCGACCGGGGAACTTACTGGAGGAGGAAAAGGTGCTCGCATCCCCGGGTGGAGTGAGCCCTCACCCCCAGGGGGCACGGCTCGCCTTGGGATTGGTAGGCCAAGGCGATGGCATCCACTATCCAGTAGGGGTGGGAGAAAAAATCGATTCACCTAACTATCACGATTCTTTTTAAAACGATTTAAAAATCAATTGGTTTATCTCAGAATCGATTTATATTTAATTATTTTAATTTCCTAAGAGGTGGTGGGGTGAAGTTACCGCTTTTCTTCCAACAGAGGGCGAAATTTATACGCATGTGCAATGACGGAGAAATAGCGTAATGACGTATTACGCGCAGAACCCGCGGTTCTTCCTTTTGAATAAAGTGTTGTATAAATGCGTGTCCTGTCATTATAAAACTCTCCTTTCACTCGGCAACTGTGAAGTGAAGCAGGACAACCTCCCACCAGTCCTTGTTTTGGATTCTCATCCACAGGCAACCCGTTTTGCACGCGGGGAGGGGCATTTTTACTGTGTGATAAATATGAGTAGCACGGCACAGCGGTTTATATGTATATTTATCCATAAATTAATTAATTAATTAATTCTGCTGTTAAAAACAAATAAATAAACCGTGTAGGAGAGTGGTTATTATGTGCAAACAGTGAGAAACTATATATTTGTGCAGTGTGCGCATGTAAAAAAAAATCAATTCCGATTTAAAGCTTGTGACATAAACACGCACATCAACCCGATCACTTTCTTTAGCGTTCATGTAAACACTACATTCAGATTCATCAATCGGAATGAATTCAGTCCAACTGAACCAAAAATTGTGCATGTAAACGTAGCCAGTGTTGTCTGTGCGGACCAACACGTGCTTGTCCTGTAGCGGTGGCTGGAACTGCCATAAGGCAAGATGTACTGCCAACAGCTCTAGGCAGTTGATGTGCCAAAGCAGTCAAGGCCCCGTCCAGAGCCCTGAGGCTGCCTGTCCGTTGCATGTAGCGCCCCAGCCTGTACTGGAGGCATCCGTCGTGACAACGACATGCCGGAACACTTGTTCTAAGGGCACCCCGGCCCATAGAAAGGCAAGATCTGTCCAGGGGCTGAATGAGTGGCGACACGTCGGCGTGATGGTCACGCGGAGTGTACCGTGATGCCATGCCCATCTCGGGACTCGGGAGTGTAACCAGTGCTGAAGTGGTCTCATATGAAGCAATCCGAGCGGCGTGACTGCAGCTATAGATGCCATATGCCCCAGGAGCCTCTGAAAGGGTTTCAGAGATACCATGTTCCTGCCTCTGAAGGAACTCAGGCAGTTCAGCACTGACTGGGCATGCTCGCTGGTGAGCTGCGCCGTCATACTCACCGAGTCTAACTCCACACTGAGAAATGAGATCCTCTTCAAGGGGGAGAGTTAGCTCTTTTCCCAGTTGACCCGAAGCCCCAACCGGCTGAGGTGACTTAGCACCGTGTCCCTGTGTTCGCACAACTGCGCTCGAGACTGGGCCAGCACCAGTTCCCTGTGATTGCACAACTGCTCTCGTGACTGGTATCCTGATGCCACTTCCCATAACGGGGCAAGGGCGCCCCCCGCGACCTTTGTAAAGACACAGGGGACAGGGACAGCCCGAAGGGGAGGACCCTGTACTGCCATGCCCGACTCTCGAACGCAAACCGTAGAAACGGCCTGTGTCGAGGAAGAATCGAGACATGAAAGTAAGTGTCCTTCAGGTCGACCGCTGCAAACCAATCCTGGGGCTGGATGCATCTGATAATGCGCTTCTGCGTCAACATCTTGAATGGAAGCTTGTGAAGGGCCCGATTCAAGACTCGCAGATCCATGATTGGCCAAAGGCCACCACCTTTCTTGGGCACGATGACGTAAGGGCTGTAAAACCCTGACTTCATCTTGGCTGCAGGGACAGGCTCGATTGCATCCATCGCCAGTAGGACAGCAATCTCGTCGCACAGGACAGGGGCATCTTGGGCTGCAACCGAAGTCTCGAGAATGCCGCTGAACCTGGGAGGTCGCCTGGCGAACTGAATCGCGTAGCCGAGTCGAACTGTCCGAATGAGCCAGCGGGACGTGTTCGGCCACGCAAGCCACGCCTCCAAGCTCCGTACGAGTGGCACCAAAGGGACAATCGGCACACCTGCGGTGGTGCAGCGTGAGAAGTCGTGCTGGATGGCACAGAAAGCATTGCATCCTGGCTCATCACAGCAGGACTCCCGTGTCCCCGGTGGGACTGGCCAGAGATGTGTGGAGAGGCAACGCATCCCCGAGCCGTGATCTCTTGGGCGCTGGCGATAGGGGGCGACGTGGGTGAGTGTGAGGAGGCGGCGCGTCGCTCACTGTCAGCCCACGTGCCTGATAACCCAGAGGAAAAGGAAACTGCTCTTTTTTCGAGAATGTGGGAACAGAAAAAACACAAAACACAGGATTCTCCACCCGGCCTTCCTCCGGGGGAAGGAGTGGCGCTGTCCTCGCCATCTCCTGAGAAAGAGCAGCTTCCCACATCTCCGGGTTGCCCGTGTCAGGGCCGCTTCGTCGTCTTTCTAGAGGACTTAGGGGTCGGCTGGGACACGGGGCGCCGCGGTACTGCGAGAGGCTCGATGCGCCAGCCTTGACGCTGTCTCAGCACGGGGTGAAGGCGCCCTGGAGGACACAGGGGATGCCCTCGGCGACGGGCAGACTGAGGCGGGGCCCGTGACGGAATGGTGGCAGACGGAGAATCACGTCGGGGCAAGATATGCTGGATTGCCTCAGTCTGTTTCTGTACTGCCGAGAACTGCTGGGCAAAATCCTCGACAGTGTCGCAGAACAGGCCAACCTGCGAGATGGGAGCGTCAAGAAAACAAATTTTGTCAACGTCTCTCATCTTAGCAAGGTTGAGCCAGAGATGGCGCTCTTGGGCCACTAACATGGACATCGCCTTCCCGAGGGGCCACGCCGTGACTTTCGTCGCCCAGAGGGCGAAGTCAGTCGCTGAGCGCAGCTCCTGCATCAACCGCGGGTCGGTACTACCCTCGTACATTTGTTTTAATGCCCTGGCTTTGTGGACCTGCAGGATAGCCATGGCATGCAGGGCAGAGGTGGCTTGGCCTGCAGCACTGTAAGCTTTGGCGGCGAGAGCCGCCGTCAGCATACAGGCTTTGGACGGGAGACGAGGACGATTCCTCCAAGTGGCGGTGTTTTGCAGGCACAGGTGCACCGCAACCGCTCTCTCCACCTGGGGAATGTCAACGTACCCCCTCGCCGCCCCGCCGTCGAGGGTAGTGAGGACGGAGGAGGCAGACGAGTGGCTTCTGGCCGAACAAGGGGCCGTCCACGAATTTGTCAGCTCCTCATGCACCTCTGGGAAAAAAGGCACCGGTGCAGGACGCGGTTGTGAGCCGCGCCCGTCCCAAGAATCCAACCATCCAGCCGCGAGGGCTCGGGACTGGGTGGTGTGTTCACCTCCAGCCCGATGCTCACGGCTGCCCGGGCAAGCATGGCTGTCAGTACCGGGTCCGATTCAGCGGTGGCGACAACATCCTCGGCTCAGCCCATCCCCCGATTACGCGATCGACATCCGATCCTCCGGCGGCGCACAGAATGAAATGCTGATACTGTCACGAGCCAGGCCAGCAAAATCAATCGAGAGGCGCATGGGACATTCACTGCGGGAGGAGTGAGAGGTCCACGGGGACGTACCCGGCGGAGAGGCTCTCACTGTAACCCTCAGATCTCCCAGAGCTCTAGCCGGCGGTCCCCTGCTCGTGACAGGGAAACCGGGACGGGTAGAGACAGAGGGTGCCGCTCCGTTCCCCGTGAGGAGAGAGAGGAGAGATTGCAGCGAAGCCATGCTCATACGCTCGCAATGAACTAATGAGTCATCCACGAATGCAGCTTCAGTGTGTGGAAAGCCCAGTCACTGAAGACAACGATCGTGTCCGTCAACAGAGGACAGGTAACGACCGCAACCAAGAGAACATGGATGGAACGGCATCTTTAAAAGGATGTGAACCGACCGTGATTTGCTCTTTTAGAGAAACTGCTCTTTCAGTTGAAGTGCCCAGGGGAATCGCTGATGACAGGGACACCGCTGTCTGCACCGTAACGCCAACCAGGAACAGCTTCTTCCCTTCAGATGAGTAAAGGGCTTTGTGAAGATCAAGCACTATCATCCACTAGGCTCCGAAGCAAAAATCTGAAGAGTGGATGCACCTGTCGCATATTTATACCCGTATGCACGGGGAGTGGCTCAGGTATGCAAAATCCACTAGCCAAATTTCATTGCCGTTTTCTCTTAAAGTCAGAGAGGATTGGGGCTCCCAAGAGAACCCCCTATGTCGTCATGACATAACTCATAGTGACCGACAGATAGGGAAAGAGAGAAACTGTAATGTGGTACTGAATGTCAGTGGGTATACAGTATGAAGCTTCTTTTCTGAGCTATAACAACAGAGACCAGAAAGTATAAAAGGCCATGACAGCAGGATAAAAGGAAAAGCTGGACTACCAAAGAGATGAGGGTCGTCCCTCGGGTCGGCAAGGACAGGGGACATAATTACTGTAGCTCCTCTATTCGTTTCTTTTCTTTCTTTCTCATAAATATATGACTTATTTATAGTGCATCCAATGCATACAGAGATCTTCTTCTGAGAAAACAATGAACCAGATATGCAGTGTGCAGTTTGAACAATATCTTAGCACCTTAGGTTTTTAAAACATGTTTCAAAATTAAAATAAGTATAAATAAAATGTTGGTAATTTCTACTGAAAAAGCTGTTAACAATGCTACAATAAATACCTGTCAATTGGTTAACCTTGTCATATTTTGCAGTGACAAAAATATAAGTTTGTTAAACATATATGGTAACATTTATGGTTTTTGGAATGAATAATTACTATATAATTTATAGTTTAAAATAATGTATATAATACAAAAGACTATAGAATATCTTAAAGGGACTTTGATAATACTCAACGAGAAAATATATTTTCACTGTATAGAAACCCAGCCTTATAACACTACTTTACAATAAATGTAACAGGGTAGTGTAGCACTGAATCTAATTTATGTTGTAGAACAAAATGTGAATGTCTCTTCAAGTATTGTTAAAGACTGGCATTATTTTACTTATAAATTCAAAAAGCCTATTAGAAATTCCCAAAGGAACCCATGGCGATTAGCCTTCAGGGTTGCCTACAAACTGACGTCATGACTGAACGGCTTTATTGAGATTATTTTGTGGAGGATTTACAAAATTTGTGCTATGTGGCTCAAATAAAGATTCTAACATGATTATGGGCATGACTGACATTCTTTGCCATGTTACAAATCACATACCATCGCCCAAGGCTTCTGGATTCATCAGCTTTTGAATTAAGCATTAAATCAGTAAAACAGGCCTCTGCAATTTCAGTGATTTGAATAGAATGCAACTCTTTGAATCACTTGCTTTATTAGCAAAGTAGATGAATAGAGGTTTGTTACTCAATGACAGAGCCACATACTCTGGCTGCCAAGCAGGGGCGTTTTCAATAGCCAGCAGATCTGCACCGGTCATTCTGAAATCTTCGCCCCCACAATTAAATTTGATCTTAAAATTATATTGCATTATTTAATAGAGGACACTATCAGCTGTCTGTGGGTAGAGTGAACCAGAGAAACATTTTGTGCATGATTCATTTCTTTCACAGGGGGCTTTGTACATATACATGTAAATGACTTAATCAACATCTGCTTGCATGCTTACTTTCTTGTGTTTCTTTCTAATTATTAATGCAGTAATTGCATTTTTGTTTCAGAAGAGAAATGTTGTTCTTTTGCCTGCCAGTTTCCAGTTTAAAAAAATATATAAAAGTTCAAAAATATTTCAAGTATATGTCAAATACCTGTTGTAAACCAAGCAACTATATTTTCAGATTGAAAATGAAAATTTTGTTTAAACCTTCAAATGCAAAAATATTTAAAAAAAAATATGCACCTCAAGATAAGAAAATGTACAATAGAAAATAAATTTGGGGTAAATGCAAAATTTCAGACAAACTATACAAATTTTGATTCAATATATATATATATATCAACAAGTATTCAAAAAGAACACACTACATTGACTTCTACAAGCTATACAACATGCAAATCTCACATATGTTCTTGCTTTTTATTCTTTTTGAAAAACAGTAGGTGGGCAAAAAAAATCAAATACAAGGTGATGTTTGTAAATGATTGCTTCTGATCGCTCGGCTGCTTCAGTCTCTTTCTTCAAAGCCCTCTTCAAAGTGCCCTACTCGGCACCTCTTCCATATTCCTGCCAATGTTGTATATTCATGCTCTGTTGTTTTTATTCAGCACTCAATGGAATGTAAAGCTGAATTCCTGTACTTTCCTTTTTTTTTTTTGTCAACTTCACAGACTAAGCAAATGTGTTTGCTGTGTACAGACTGTTCTTCCCTGGGAACACAAGAACTAAAAGAAAAATCAATAGTGAAATAAATTCTCTCCACGCCTGTCATCCCTGATTTGATGGATTTCAAAAGAGGATTTTCAAATAAAGTAGCATTTCCGTCTCTCTCTTTATGCTCATATTTCCAAGTATTCCATTTCTGTACTGATTATTTTTCCTTCTGTCTGCAACCTCCCAGAACACTGCTATTTCACAAGAGACTTTTTTTTTTACTCTTATCTTCTCATCAGGACCATGAAATGTGTCATGGATGAAATGCATATGAAGTCAGAGCAGGCTGGATTTCATGATTCTACGAGCATCCATTATCCATGATTCTACAGAATCAGAAGCTGCTCGCACACAGAATGCGCATTCCAATGCAGCTGAGGAAGGATTCCTGGCTTAGAAGCATCATGTAATGGGTGCCGCTCCGTTCCCCGTGAGGAGAGAGAGGAGAGATCGCAGTGAAGCCATGCTCATACGCTCGCAATGAACGAATGAGTCATCCACGAACGCAGCTTCAGTGTGTGGGATGCCCAGGCACTGAAGACAACGATCGTGTCCGTCAACAGAGGACAAGTAATGACCGCAACCAAGAGAACATGGACGGAACGGCATCTTTAAAAAGACGTGAACCGACCATGATTTGCTCTTTTAGAGAAACTGCTCTTTCAGTTGAAGTGCCCAGGGGAATCGCTGATGACAGGGACACTGTTTGCACCGTAACGCCAACCAGGAACAGCTTCTTCCAGTCAGATGAGTAAAGGGCTTTGTGGAGATCAAGCACTATCATCCACTCGGCTCTGAAGCAAAAATCTTGATTCTATGATTCTACAGAATCAGAAGCTGCTCGCACACAGAATGCACATTTCAATGCAGTTGAGGAAGGATTCCTGGCTTAGAAGCATCATGTAATAGATGTGGATCAGTAGTGGCACACCATCGTTCCCCAGGGGCAGCGGCACACACGCTGGAACTGTGCACTCAGCAGAAGGGGAAATAAAGCATTAAATAAATCCTGCATCTCTGCTCTGTTCTCTCGGGCCAAATCAAGCGCTCCATCAGGGGAAATGTGAGAGGAGCGATATTGTAATAGGCTCCATTTTACACTAATCTGAGGAGACAAAAGTCATGGCAAAGGAAAGAGGTGGAGGCAGGCATGCATTACTTCTGCTGCTTCCCTCGAGCGCTCATGATTCAGTCGGAGTGAGCCATTCACCCACCTCTTAGACTGCAGTCGTACACTTAATGCCACAGAACAGGTGCACACCAGCCAGGAAAAGGTGGATTCAGACATGCAAACATCCATATGGATTAGCAAAATAGACAATAGTTTAATCAGAGAAATGGGTAGTTTTAGAAGATAGCAACATGTCAAATCGACAGCGGGTAGGAAGACTGAGGGAGTCGGGACTCGGAACAGATTTAAAAATACAGATTAATTAACAAGATAAGGAAACCCACATTCACCAAAATGTAAGTCATTGGAAATGATGATATACAAATGATATAAATGTATTTATTTATTATTTTATAAAACAAAAATAATAAATAAATATAACCTTAAGTGTAATATCTGCAGTAGATAAAATCTGCAGGCTAATTCTGAATCATACCAATGCACCACAAATTCTGTTTAGTACCTGCTGTGGCTCATTTATGAAAGCAAAGAAAAGTCGAGCCAACAATAACCTCTCCATAATCTTGCATCTGTCCATAGAGGTACAGAATAAAGCTTGCTATGAAAGCAGCCCATTATCCAGCCTGACTTCAGACTGGCCTTAAAGGATAGCAGACAGCAGTTCTCTCAAACTTTACAGAATATCTGTCCACATAACAGGCTTTTACATCCCATTACCTTGAATAGAAACCATTGTTTTGAAAAGTTTGTGTTCACATTTTGGTTGATTTACTAAGCAGTTTTCTGTGGTTTGTTCTGGGATGAGATCCAATTAGTTTTGTGTTTTGTCTCAACGAAGGTAAGACAATTACAGTCACTTATGGGACAATTGACCCCAACATGACAATTCATCATTTACTCATCCTTATGCCATTCCAAATCTCTATGACTTTCCTTCTGCAGATCACAAAAGATATTTTGAAAGTCACTGGCATCCAAACAACATGACAACAGCACTGACGTTCATTGTAGGGACAAAAATTCAGACATTCTTTAAAATATATTATTTTCTGTTTCACAAAAGAAAGAAAGTCATACAGGTTTGGAATGACATGAAGGTGTGTAAATGATGACTGAATGTTCAAATGAACTTTTTTTATTATTCATTGTGTGATACAATGGAAGTTTTACATAATTGTACTTGTACTTGTATCTTATCTTATCTATCTATCTATCTATCTATCTATCTATCTATCTATCTATCTATCTATCTATCT
>NW_015658395.1:1312795-1348038 GCF_001515625.1 Sinocyclocheilus rhinocerous
GGCAATAGAATATACGGTCTGTACAGTAGAAAAACCATTACGCCTATGGAGAGTCCCCACAAGGATAGCTGACCAGACTGTGTGTGTGTGTGTGTGCGTGTGTGTGCGTGTGTGTTGTGTGTGTGTTTAGACTGCATTATCACTATCTGAGACTTCAAAGGAGCCGCACATCTGTGTATGAAAGAACAGTGAACGGATGCGTTTTCCCAGACAGCAGAGTACATGTGGTGCTTTTTCATGTGATCACTTCAGTCAGGTGACAGGCTGATCCCCCACCCCCACACCTCATAATGACATACTCATAGATCGATTACAAAACTATAGAGGAATTCAAGGGCAGGCTTTAAGATTGTTTAGATCCTACCTGTCCGATCTCTCAACAAGACCAGATGAAACTTCTAAATTATCAGAGCTAACAGAGTGTGTTAAAAAATATTGGATGACCAATAATTTTCTCCTATTGAATCCGGATAAGACAGAGATATTACTTATTGGACCAAAAAACAGTACGCAGAATCTCTTGAATTACAAACTGCAACTAGACGGATGTGTTGTTACTTCCTCTACAGTCAAAAATCTGGGTGTTATATTAGACAGCAACTTGTCTTTTGAAAATCATATTTCCCATGTTACAAAAACAGCATTCTTCCATCTTAGAAACACTGCCAAGCAACGAAACATGTCACCTATTTCTGATGCAGAAAAGCTAGTTCATGCATTCATGAACCCTAGACTGGACTATTATAATTGACTGCTAGGTGGTTGTCCTGCATCTTCAATAAACAAGCTACAGGTAGTCCAAGATGCAGCGGTTAGAGTCCTTACCAGGTCAAGAAAATATGATCATATTACCCCAATTTTAAAGTCTCTAAACTGGCTACCTAAGTTCCATATCAGTTACAAAATATTATTACTTACCTACAAGGCCCTTAATGGTTTAGCTCCTGTGTACCTAACTAGTCTTCTACCACGCTACAATCCATCACGCTCCCTAAGGTGAAATTGAATAAACTGCACATTATAGTTCAATCTTTGAACGTCCTGTAGCACCACGTCATTGGTTTTCTCCCATCATTACAGTAAAATATCTCTGTTACTCTGTCTTTGCCACAATAAATCAAAGCTAAAGGTACTCTCCTCGCATCGTATAATGCTACACAAACATATTCACATTCAATAGCAGGATGTATGCATGCAGACAGCGCTGCTCTTTATCCTGCTAAGATGATGCAAAGTGTTTCAGGCAGATCAAAACGTGGAGTAACAAAAAGACGCAAAAGTTCTTGGCATTCAGAGTCCACAGAAGTCATTAATCTGAGCTAAACTCATCGTTTACACCCGCAAAATGACTAGTTTTATGCCAACTCACTTGACCTTTTTCCACCAACTCCAGTCATCAGGGGTTTAAATGTCACAGGCGAGCTGCTACAAAGTATCTAGCGGGAGAGCAGCAGGAAACAGTCGCTCTGACATGGATTCACATGTCTGTACAGCAGCATGATGTACGTTATCAGATTAAAATCTGAATAGAGGGGATAAAAACAGATGAAAGATAAAAATTTTAATTTAACAAATAATGCGAAAAGTTACATGTAAACTTAATTTTTCAAGTTACTTTTATATTGATTTATTTACTGAGATATATATAAGTTACTTTTTATAATGAGTAACACAATATTGTAACATTTTACTTCCTGCACACTAAGAGAACAGAGAGTATCAGAAGGTTCTCGGCACATAGCGTGAATGTGCAGCTTATAAATGTAAAATAAATACAGAATAGGAATTTCAACATATACCTTCACATAATATGAAAAGCACTGTGCTGTTATATGTATATGTATATATGTATATATATGTATATATATATATATGCTATACCAACAAATAAAAAAAAAAAACAATAGTTGAGAAAAAAAGAGCAGATATTAGATACACCTTGAATAATTACATTTAACTTTTTTTTTAGGTTTACCCATTACATGCATAACAAAATTCCATTTAATTTAAGTGTGCAATTTTTTACAAAATTAATAAAATGTGAAATAAACACGTTTTAAAGTTTCCATTTTTTACTTTGTTCAATTAAATGGAATTTTGTTAGGACAAATACCAAGTTCTGTCATGAAACACTAGATGGCGCAGGCTGGAGTCCATAAAGCAACTTGATGATATTCGCAGCATTAAACTACCTGGCAAAAGCTTATTGGTTCATATTGAATATGCAGCCAATAACCTTGCTGCTTTACATTTAAATGGGTAACACTTTATAATAAAGTTCAGTTGTAAGTCATTTATAAGTGATTAGTTAATGATGAACTTAGCATTTACAAAACATTCATAAGCAATTAATAAGTGATATGCTAACAATTTGTGTATGTTTTGTTAATTCATTTACAAGTCATTTACAAGTAATTAGTTAATGATGAACTAATCATTTATGCATTCATAAATAATTAATAAGTATATTAATATTTTTTATCTATGTTTTGTAGATTAAGTTATAAATTATTTACAAGTGATTAGATGATGATGAACTAATCATTTACAAAACATGACTATACGTTCACAAATGATTAAGTAATATGCTAACGATTTACAAATCTGTCGTAAGTTATCTTAAAAAATAACATCATGAAATAATCAAACATATTCTTAGTAAATGGTTAATATTTACTAGTTAAGTTACTAGTTAATATATTATTAATCACTTATAAATCATTGAAATGTCAACATTGTACTATTATCTCAATAAACATTTGTTAATCATGAACAAATGATGATTAAACCATTAGTAAATGATCAGTATATAATTCATGTATGTTTCATTAAAGTTGTAAGCTGGTCTGTTAAAAAGCACAAAAACGAAATTATGCTAAAAATATTTTTTTTAAAGAATAATAAATTATTTGCTGTCAAGTGAATACATGTGTAAATGACTTACAGTCAGGGGATTCCAGTGGGTTGTGTTAAACCCTCTCTCTCATCAGCACAGACTTGTGTTCTGTGTGGAGTGTGTGGGACCTAGCGATAATGTGAACCGGTTTTACCCTCCACTCAAGTGCACAGCGTTAAAATACTCCATGTGTGTCAGAGAAGACATCTGTCTACACCCTCTCCAGTCAGCCTTTACATTGCAGTACACACTACAAAGTATTCAAAACCTGTTGTGTAAACGCATTAATAAATCATTTACAAAGCTTTCTGCATCCCCTAATCTAAAGTGTAAACTACTCATCACATGTAAATGTGTTACACATCATTTGTAGATTTTTCTTACCTGTTACAAATGATCTGTGGGTGTATACAAGGCATTTACAACCCTTTCTGCATCCCCTAATCTAAAGTGCAAACTACTCATCAGTTGTAAATGTTTTACAAACCTTCCAGTTACAGGTTGTGTGTGTGCGTGAATATATATATATGTGTGTATTGGCAGAAGCAATTTCCCTCTTTTTTTCTTTTTTTTTTTGCAGCAATAATCTACAACAACAGCAATAACCAACAACAGCAGAAATCCAGCTGCATAGAAGACCTATTCCGCAAGACCAAATACATTAACATTGCCATATACGTACATTACCATTCTAAAATCTTCCAAGAGTTGTCATGATAGAAAAAACACAAGTAAAGGGCCTATAAAGGGGCTGATTATTGCAAATAGAAGTAAAATGACTTAAATTAATCTTTTATTTTCCTCCCTTATATTATTTCTTCTTTTTACAACAGAATCACTCTCATTTTTTCCCTACATTAGCAGTGTCAAAGCAGTCTCTAATCGTCTCTTTCTCTCAGTATGTTCTTCTCTTGGCCACATGGGTACCTGAGCCCATCGGGCTGGAACAGCAGTCTGACCGCGGTCACGCCCAGGGGAAGCGGCGACGGCATGGAACCATCTCTCACTGCACACCTGTCATGTGTTTCCCACCACTGGAGACAAAGAGACAGAGACAGAAAGCACTGGCTGATAGAGGGAGTAGAAATTGTTTGGAAAGAATAATATTGCAGTAGCTAACGCCAAAACCAAAAGGGAGAGTAACGTATTACATTAATAAAACAGAGGCAGGCTACAGGTGGGTTTTCCTATTAATTTGGCAGAATTCATTGTTTTCAGATTCGCAAGGGTCCATATTAAGCAGTGTTCCAATATTTACAGTCCATTGTAAATGACAAATTAAATGACTAGATTATTTGAACTGTACAACTCATTAATTCTTTATTAGGTTAATAATCAGATATTAAACGGGGCTGTACTGTGTTTTGCACTGGCTTTAAAACACACCAGACACCTGAAAACAATGTGAACCGTAACAAATGGCACAGACAACTGGAACAAATGTGCTTTTTGCTTAAAAGGGTATTTTAATGCCTCTCTGTTTTTCTCTTTTCCTCTCTCAGATGGTCCATACACCGTCATGCTGGCTGGGTTACAAAGTGAGCTCATTTTCCAGGCTTCCTGGGAATGGTGGTGGATCCTGTTAGGAAAGGGCACAGAGCATCACGTATGAGCACAAGACATAATCTCCCAACGCCTGTGACCTGGATCACATCATGCTTGTGTTGGCTGTGCGCACCTCACTTCACTACAGCAATCAGAGAGCTGGAAATCAAATGGTGGAAAATGGAAATTGCAAATGTTTTTTTGTTTTTTTTGCTGGAGTGTCGTTATGAATAAAAGATCAGGGAATTATTCAGTCTTATGAGGTTTTATATATGTTTCATGTGAGTCTCTGTATTTGTTAGCATGCGTGTAAGAGCATGTGGGCGCATACATAGCGGGAAGCGAGAGCTATTTTATTCAGTTCGTTCAGGCATTCAGTTTATTTCAACAGACTGGTACAAAAAATATATATATATATATCCAAACGAGATTTTTATCACTTATTCAGGTCTTGGAACTCCCTGCAAAACATTTTATAGAGCAAGATTTTCTGTTCGTTTGTTTGTTTGTTTGTTTTAAATAAATTAATACTTTTATGCAGCAAGGACAAATTAATTTGATTATAAATGACAGTAAAGTCATTCATAATGTTACAAAATATTTCTGTTTCAAATAAAAGCCTTCTATTAATCAAAAAATTTAAAAAAGTATTTAAAAAAAGAATTAACACAATGTTTCTTGAGCAGAAAATCAGCATATTAGAATGATTTCTGAAGGGTCATATGTGACATTGAAGATTAGAGTAATGATGCTGAAAATTCAGCTTTATCACATGAATAAATTTAATTTTAAAATACATTAAAATAAAAAAGTTATTTTAAATTTACATATTTTCAACTATTACTGTTCTTAATGTAATCTTGTGCAGCCTTGGTGAGCATGAGAGTGTTATTTCACAAACATGTAATATATTAAATACCATATTAAATATTATATTTTATATATTAAATTCCACATTAAATATTAGATGTTATCAGTGAAGACAGACTTAAGGAAAAGAAAACAAAGAGGAGGCCATTTTGATTTTGAAATTATTTTCAGTCTCTGCCATAGAGGGAACAGAAAGAGACAGAACAAGAAGGGATCCAGAAGGATGACACCAAGGACCTGCAGAGGGAGGCATTATGTAAAGTGGATAATAAAAGAGTTAGATGAACAGCTGAGTATGTCTGATGATTTTAAATGCACCATCTGAGGCCTCTTAGCATGAAAACACACATAAGCTATGTCTAGTTTATGAGCACAGTTACAGCGGCAGTCAGCCGTAACATACCTCACACAGAATGCATAACTCTCACTTACCTAAAGCATGAAGAGCTGGATATATGCTTATTCATCAACCGGATACCATGCATACATAATTTATACTATAGTATATGGATAATTGAGCCACAGCAAGCAGTGCAGACCCCTGCTAAAAACAAACAAATCTCATAAAGAAGCTGAATTACAGAAGGACAAGACTCTGACTGATGCTATTTTCAATAGTTAAAATCAGTCCATTCACTCTCATCCATTTACTGTCACATTCACTCTGAATCCTTGAAAGGGATCAAGATAAAAAGCTTGAAGAGCAGCATGCTCAAGAATGACACATATTGAACTTCATTTAAATACGTTCTTATGATAGAGTAGAATTGTGTGTGTAGATTACACAGTTTTAATATGGAAATCTCAAGTTAAACCTTTTGTTTTTTAAACCTTCCTTTTTTCTCCCTTCGTCGATATGCAGATTAGAGGAAACCACATAATTTTTTTTTTTTTTTTAAATGTGCGTTTTGATCTGGAGATCAGGTCTGTAGTGGAGCTTTTGATCATTTCCAAACCAAAACTTAATGTTGTCAAGTTGACAAAAATTCTTATTGGAATACATTTTACAAGAAAATAACATAGCAGTCTTTTTACTTCAAAATGTCTTGTTTGATTCAATTTTTGATTCATGCTGTTTCTTTGCAATTAATTGCGAAATCTACAAGAAATTTCTGAGTGAAAATTGTTTTTACACCATTTTATTTTTCAATGTATATGAAATGTTCATAAATTTTGTTATGAAATTTAGTTCTTAACTAAGTTCTTTAGAATTTAGTTCATTAAACAAATCTAAGTTCTTACTGACCATTTTAAGGGCTCAAATGAACATGATCTGATATTGTAACACATTTTGTTTGATAAAATTATTCCTACATCTGCCACTGTCAGCCATGGGATTATTTCTAGGTCTGTGTTCTTCTACAGAATGGAATGTTTGCCACTGAAAAAAATGGACATGATATTTCATGATATATAATTGGTGATAGACAGATGGGATGGGTTCACGTAACATCACGCTTGTTCTCCTCAAGTTCAACATAATACAAAACAAACATGAACGCCACTTGACAAGACAGAGTGTATTACAGCACATCCAGAACAACTGACGAGAAATACTACAGCAAACACATCCATCTATCACTCGCTACAGCCGTGTCAGATGGAGAACATGCATCAAGTTCATTTCAAAAGTCACCCAAGCTTTTGTGCCAACAGTTGAGCAGTCAGCAGTTTTATTCTTTGAAGTGCTGCAGATTTTTTGCAGCATATTGTTTACTGTCATTTGCATCCAAATAATTACCCCAACAGGACAACGGGAACAGTATCAAAGCCTGGTTAATTATTATCTGTCGAGCCAAGCTCAGAATTTAAATTTCAGATTTAGGATTCCCTTGTTTGTGTCTGTAGAAAGCTTTGACATGCATTAAGTTTACATTACTCACTCGTACAACCTTCTGTCTATTCTCAAATGTCAACTTCTGTTTGTTAGATGACAGCCCCATCCCTGCTTAATATTCAAATATAAACATGATCATTTTGTTTTCTCGAAATATAAGTGCTTTACGTTTCTGGTTTTATGCACATAATCATCTGTAATTTCCGTATTCATCGTGATAGAATAATTAGCATCCTCTTTTCTGTTTGTGTGCTTTGCGACTGCATTGCTTAAATGGCAGTACTTATGTTAGTTTCTTTTTTTCACGTGTTTTTGTCTCACTTTCTTACAAAAATGGCTTGCATTAGTGATATGAGGATAGTTTTCTACTGGTAAAGTAGGCTATTTTTGCACTTCAGCCATTTGTGGTCTTTATCTGGAAGTTTATACGCACTGCAGTACGTGCTTCATTTTTGCAGATGCACTTCACAGTGTCCACATGTTCAACAAAGCCAAAACCAATCACAGAATGCAGAGCTGAAACACAGGATTAAACCAAATGCTCAAAATTCCACTGAGGCTCTAACAAGCCAAATCACAATATGCCAAAACTGAGGCTCTGATGTAATGTCATAATGTAGAAAGAGGTCAAGATAATCAACAGTTTCTGGGAAACAACAATTACATCTGTACTAGTAAAAGTGGTAACACTTTACAGGTCCCATTAGTTAACGTTAGTTAATACATTAACTAACATGTAAGTAATGAGCAATACATTTGTTACAGCATTTATTAATACATTTATGAAAGGCTGTTAATAAAATTAACAGATACAATTTTGATTTTAATAATGGGTTAGTAAAGTTTTAAATTAACATTAATAAATCATTTAGAATATTTTCATTGTTAGTTCATATTAACTAATGTAATTAATAAGTGTTAATAAATGGAACCTTATTGTAAAGTGTTATCTTATAAGTAACCTGCATGAATTAAACTGGCAAATTTATAGTTTATATGATTTATATAAATCCTTGGACTGGTTATCAAATTAATTCAAATTTAATCCATATTAAATATGCCACAATAGTGACTGACTTCATCTAAACATTAAGAAAACAAAACTCCCCAAAAGCTGTTATAACTAAAAATGGGGGGAGGGGGGGGGGTATATTTTGTATATAAGCATTTTAAGGGATGATATAGGCTAGAGACACATAGTCTGTTCAAACAGGCATGCATCTTAATTAAGCTTCTTTATAATATCTTATTTTAGCCACATTCTCAGGCATCACATATCTCCTTCCTGCAAATCCATACTGCATCAAAACAAACTGCATCAACTTATATTAAGCAAAATTAATATACAAGTAGTTATAATTAAAAGAAAATCACCCAAAAGTATTGTGCTGTTAGCTTGGCAGCTTGCTAACTCAAACTCAAAGCAAGCTAAAGGGGCGGTCATACTGCACTTTTCATTCCATTTCGACTTCCATTCACATGCGTGCGAACGCATCAGACCGGAAATGCAAGCTCGTGTGAAAAGTTTAGCATTTTGCTGCGTTCCAAAGTTCAAGCTTGGTGAACTCTGACCTGCGAATTCGTGAATTCGTGAAACCGTGACCAACAGGAGATCGATACATCACAGCATGACCTCGTAGCTCAATTAAAAGAACATAAATTTAAAACTGCAGCACTTCAGGAAAGTGGAGTGCATTGCATGTTTTTTTTACATTTTAGATGTGTTATTATTTGTTATGTGTTGAATTTAAGTTTTTTAAAAAGCATCTAGTGTGACCACGGCTTAAGTATTTTTTGAGGAACACTATTTACATGTCCCAAATCCATCACTTATGAGGTTTCATGACAGTTAGGATGTTGTCTTGGAAGGCAGCTGCCTGTAGATAGTAGACAGCATTTAAGGGTCTCAGCAGACCATGATGTTGAGCAGCTTTGTCACATATCCTTACATACTGTATTTGCCATGTCAAAGATATGTCTACAAAAAGAGACCAGGCTGATGAAGTACTGTATGTTTACAGCTGAGGATGTATTCTGGACTCCAGTTAACAGAGAATGACAGGAATATCTCAACACCACACAAACCTTTAGAAGTCAACTAGAAAATCACTGCAGGGGTACAGCTAGTAGGGGCAAAAGAATGAGGGACAGGAACAAAACCAAATGTTGATTTATTTTCTGCGGTGCAAAAAATGTTTACATGTGAAAACAATATCTTCACAACTCTTTATGCTCAAACTATAAAAACGATTTTTGCAGTTCTTCTGTAAATAATCCATCAAAGTAACTATGAATAGCAAAGCAATTTCTCAGAAATTAAACAAAATGGTATGAATTATTAATGAAAAGATACTTGCAAAATGGTAAATATGATAAAGTATTTTTTTTGTTTGTTTTGTTTTGTTTGGAATCAAGCTGTTACTATACTATGGCATGATGGTGCAGTGGCTCCAAGGACACAATTAGCCTTTTGTGTTTGATGAAGCTGGTTCTCAATTTGAACACCTTTAGCGTTTTTCTGCCAAAGTCAAATGAGAACATATTATGAGAAATGTCTCAAGTCTCTTTGACCATTTAAAGAAAGTCACTGGGGTCCAATGTTGTTTTGAAACCCACTGACTTTTGTTAAATAGACAAAAACAGCTGAAACATTGTTCTAAGGGGATTAATTAGGGAAATAAAACCTAGACATTTTAGGCAATTTAGAAAATCACATGCCTGGAAAAAAGACAACCTGGTCTCATAAAAATACGTACCTCTGGGTACTTTTCTGCAACACCGCTTTTACGTAGGCTACCTTACTGCACATTTCGCCGCCGTTTCAAAGAGAAATGTCCACTGAGTGGCGCTAAAACACGGGTTCAATATGTGAACCCTGGCACGTTTTTATTACGTTGATATAGGTACGTATTGCTGTGTTTTTATTACATTGCTTCAGATATGTATTGCGGCGGTTCAGAATTCAAATATCTGGGGACTGTCGCTAAAAGTTAATGCTCTATCGTGTTGGAAATATGCCCTACACCAAACCCAACCCTAAACCTAGCCGATAGTGTTAAGTTAACAAATTCAAAACTGATATAAAAACGCATATGTTAATGCACCGTGCCATTTGAACTTCCTTATATGCAGATTTCAACTGTTTTGTTGAACTGTAGTTACACAGGGATTCGAACCAGAGCTCCGCACCTCTCAATTACATCTCCGTACTCCGTGAGCTACCGAACAAACCTACCGTCTATGAAAACCCATAGATATGAAGCTGGATATGTGCGATGCTAACATTCAAAAACATCAGTTTTCAAATCTCCCAGCATATTAAAATTGTTTTGAAGTCATAACATAATATTATTCAAGTAATTGTGCGAAAATTACGCTTTAAACTCGAAATTCTGTAAATTTGTGTGAAAAGGAATAAAAGGTGTCAGAGTTTTATTGCCTCTAGTGTTCATTTCTTTTGGAAACTGCAGTGATATGTACCTATTGGTACGTATTTCGTGTCTTGTGAAAAAGTGCCCCCAGGTACGTTTTTGCTATGAGACCAGGTAGCAACAAGAAGACATATGGTCACACTAATTCCTCAAAAAGAGAAAAAGTAATTCAGGTTTCGAACAAAATGAGGATGAGCAAATGTTACCGATATGCAGAAACAAACAGATATTACATATCTGTGAGTGTGAAAACAAAACGTTGTCATTGTATCAGCATTATCATTCGCTCTATCCTGTAAGACACTTAATCTGTTGTAAAAACACAAGGCAATGCATGCAGACACGCAAGCTAAATTTAATCAGACTTTGACCTGTACATCAACAAACTTAATTGTTGTGACGTGACACTCACACACGCATGCACACTTTCAAACAATGTACTTAAGCATCCACAAACAATCATTTTTGGTCCCAGGGCCTCTGGAACCCACCCAGCATCTTTAGATTGATCATAATGGCTGTGTTTAGAAATAAAAGGGCCCAATTAGCCATTCAGCAACTCTTGCCCCCTTTGTGCACATTACACTTGCAAATAATCCTATTATCACAACGACACAGTATAATAAAGAAAGGCTGCTGAATATCAATAACACAGCAAAAAATACAATGCATTATTATTATTTTAATGAAGATCTGTCAATTTTGATAAACTCTGAGAGTGTGCAGTTTCTAAATTGTATGCAATTTATCTTGGGAGACAAAGAGAGTGTAACGTTGCTAATTAAGCAACAATTAGTGAAAAAAAACAACATTACAAGATAACTGTGAAACAAAAGAAATCAAAACAAAAAAGCTGACTTAATTTGTTGACCCATCAACAATGTGTCCTGCATAAAGCAATGTGACTTTTTGTAATGTAATGTAATGCATTTTGTAATGACCTTTTGTGTGTGCTCAATGCTTTTGTCTCCCACAATGTAATATTGAAATATGTGATTAATTCTGACAAATTCTATTAATTTAATCTAATCACTTCGATTGAAAAATTGAATCGATTGACTGCCCTTAAAAAGCTGATTTAATTTGGTGACCCATTCGATTACAAGTAAATCAAAGGTTAAAGTGATTAATAGTAATGCTGGAAACATTTTGTACAATCAAAATCTATTCATATTGGTGACATGATGTCCAGTGTGCAGTCAGGCGAGAAACCACATGACTGTCAGTTTATATGCAGGGAGGAAAAACAGATGGGAATCTTTTGTTAAACAGTATGAAGAAATAATTAATTTGCAGCAGCCAATGGCATTTTATCCGTACAAAGAAACAAAACACGCACAAATCTTTCAGTACATGTCGTATGAAGGTTTGGGATGAATTGACATACCAGTATCGGACAGCTGGGTATTCTCTATGGCGTATGTCACACCTGCTCCCCAAACAAGAGTGTCCAGCATCTGGACAGGTCAGTGCACACGGCCCGCTGACAGGATTGCTAACAAGCTTAGTGCCACAGCAGTCCCAGAGCCAAAGATGATGACAAGACTCACTACAGCCACGACATACTACTCTATACTTTACAGTTTGTTTCATGTGATTGTTTGTCTGAATCAAAGGGGTCCACAATACCTGTAGAAAGTTATCCGCTAGCATTCCCACTCACCTCAATGACACAGTCCGGCTGGTGCAGGAACCCCCAAAGTATTTTTTTTTTACTTTCTGACCTGTAAAAAAAAAATAATAATAAATAAAAAAAATCACATCTATGACAAACTAAGACAGAATCCTCTGCACATATTTATTTTTATGCTTATTTGTATGACAGTAAATTATTAATCTTATTTATTTTACAAAAAGTGAATTAAAGAATTAATGAAGAAGAAAAAAACATTTTGCTGTCATCAATAACCATGCTTGGTCACACTTTAATTTAAGGTCCATTTCTCGCTATTAACAAACCATTAACTATAACTTTTGCCTCAATAAACTCCTAATTCGCTGCTTATTAATAGTTATTAAGGTAGTTGTTAAGTTTAGGTATTGAGTAGGATTAGGGAAGTAGAATATGGTCATGCACAATATGTGCTTTATAAGTACTAATAAACAACCAATATGTTAATAATAGACATGCTAATAAGCAACTAGGTAATAGTGAGAATTGATCCCTAGAATAAAGTGTCACCCAATGCTTCACTAAGATCCATTTTGGCATTATGATCGCTACCATAGAACTGAGCTGTTGACAAAATTGTTCAGAGTTGAATCTTAAAGTTGTCATCTTATAATTGCAGTAATTATAAAACAAATTGAACACAGCATAATTACTCTTGAGCCACAGGAAAATTACATCATGACAACATTGAATGGCTGATGTACCACAATAATAAACACAGCCCAAACCCTTCACTATAGACTATCTTCAGGTGTGACAGCAAAGGTAGCAAACAGACAAATATGCAATAAGTCTGTTTCAAGCTTTTAAAAGTCTCCAGTGTCACATGACCCTTCAGAAATCAAATTTGCTGATTTGGTGCTCAAAATAAAAATACAGTTGCAAAGTATTTTGGTAAATTTTTAGATTTTTTTGATAACTAGAAAGTGAAAAAGAACAGCATTTATTGGAAAAATAAATGTTTTGTAACATTATAAATGTCTTAACTTTTGGCCAAATATTAAACCCTTAGTCTAACCATGTATAGTACTTGATTTTGCCCTCACTTGTCACTGGCACAACAGTAAAAGTAGGCTAAGCAGATGAAGGAAAACATATCAAAACACTGCATTCCACCAACTTTTCATCTTTTTGCAAGAAAAGAAAACAAGACCCACACACTTTCAGTGAGTGGCACTTGTGCTGGTGTGCCATCCTGCCATAATCCTGTAATAAGGCAACACAAGCACTGACACCTCTCTGTGGAGTCAGATGCTGCCTCCAGGAGGCTTTAGGTGCCTGTCCTTTAGAGGTATAATAGGCGATGGATGGGTGCAAGCATGATATTCTGCTGTAATTTCATCTTAATATGTAAACCTGAAGATGTCTTCCATACAACTTTACTATACTGTTATAGTGCTTTCTTGTTATTCTAGAAGCTGACAACCCTTTTATTATATTGAAATTTGTGGTCCTTCTATTCCCAGGGTGTTGAATTTGAAGGCCATTCACATGATCCTTTAAACATAGTGTGGCACTGTATTGTAACACATCAGCAATGCCGTGGAGACACTTCCAGAACCATGTGGCAGGTCACTTCATGATCCGGACCAAAATGAGCCAACAGTCAACTGTGGATAAGCGTAGAGTGCGGAAAAGGCCTGTAGTGCAGCATATCTATCCAATTTCAAGGTCATGTGCTTGTAACCAGCAAATACTATTTTGAAATTGGGTTTTTGAGTTTGGTAAACTGCACGGGATACACAGCCCAAAGGGAGTCACAGACTGTGTTTTATTTTTTTCTATTTTTAAATTTTTTCTCTGTTCCCTCTCAATTTCATGCACACCAATTTCACGCAGACAGCGTGGAGACTGGAAACTCACCCAATATGGACTGGAAACAGAAGATTAAATATAATCATACAGTGAACATGCAAAAGCCGAGACTGTCAGGGTGACAGTCAAACGGGACTGCATTAGATATCAAAATATTGCTAGAGACTTCCATTGTTACCACTGACTAAAAAAAAAAAAACTCTGACATTTCAGATGTAAGAAGTGTAAATAATATATTTAAATAGATTATGATCTAGAACATAAAAAGGCAGATTAAAAGTACAATATGTTGTGCATTGCTATAAAAAAATAATAACAAAAATATTAAGTTCTGAGATATCTGTCAGCATTTGTTTGCAGATGGCACTTGGTTTGATATTTTGCTTTTTAATGCAATGACATTCACACATTTTAAGTGTGACACAGTCATCCAAATACTCTGAGGCACCTGTATAATTAATGTACTATACCTTTAACATGTGATGGATGTAAGTGAAATGGATAAAACAGTCCGCTTTTAACATAATGGGGGATCTTTACTGAATGCCTGCCTTTAAAACCATGGAAAACAGATGTTTATGTGAACTCAGTATATGTCAGTACTAGTGTCCTTTTTATTGCAAAAAAAGTTGAGCTTGTGATTGTGGGGGTTGGTTCTCTCTCTCTCTCTCTCTCATTCACAGCAGAGTGGAATGATTTTGCTAGCCGGGTGTTATAGAAAGCTGTGTACACACACACATAGAGACGCACACAAAATGACATACACCCAGCCAGGGTGCTCTATTCTGCTGTGATGTTCTCAAAATGATTTCCTAGCAGATATCATTTTAGTAGCTGAATCGAGGCGGAGCGGGCAGAGGGATGGTGTTAAGGTGCAGGAGGTGTCTCAGGTGCACTACAGGAAATGAAAAATGAAAAATGAAAAGAAAAAAAATTAAAGGAATGTTTGTCAAGGGGTGCCGTCTGGCATGCCTTATGGAAAATTAATAATGTATTTTTGCAAATATGCAATGTTATTTAGCCAGATCAGGGGAGCAGGGCAGGAAGCCAGTGTGTGGAAGAGGACGGGGCTCTGGGAGGAATGCTGATTAAACCTCAGCAGAATGAAGCCAACTGAGATCAATGCTGGAATGCATGTGATATGTCTTAATAATGAGGCCGGTGCGGTCCAGCAGGTCCGTACCTACATGCATGTGAGCATGTCCCAGTGCATTTGCTCTGCGGAAGCAAGAGAAACAGGCAGAAAATCCTCAGTACTAAAATAACATGAAACAAATGTTATGAAATATTAACCAAATAATATATATGGTGGCATATATATATATAACACCAATTTGAATGAGAAGGGAGTAATGGCTAAGGTAAAGGCCGTTGTCATGTTAGATAATGTGATTGGCTGTGATTGTGACAATGTGATGTCATGCTCACAAATTTAACTTATCAAGTCAAACTGGTGAAAATGTACAAACTAATAAACAACTGACCAATTCAGACATCACCACTTTCTGTTGCAACTTTAGCTCTTTTCCTGCCATTGACAACATTTTCCATCAATTGCAGTAAAATCATTTTTCTGCTTGAAAATGACTATCTTTGACCAAAAATGCAATTTTCTTAGTTTTTTGTTTAAAATGTTTTGATGGAACTCACCAACACTGGAGTGTTGAAAAAAAAAAGAATTAATGAAGCTAGAAGCTAGAATTTAAAAAAAAAATGTAAACAAAGGCTCCATTCTTCCTTCTGATATATTCACTGTTTACATATTCATACAACAAAATATTCTGGGAGTCCTGAAAGATTTGTGAATATGGTCAAAAATGCTGGTGATGGCTAACAACTTAAAATTATTACTTTTAAGTTCCCCCTGGTGGGTAAAGAGTTAAATGAACTTAAAATAGTGATGAAACAGTGAGCCAGTCAGTAAAAAGCATTTTTAATGTGCAAAAAAAACATTGCATATTGTCTAAAGCAATACAGTATGCATTTTGCATTTTAGAGGAAATCTATTCATGCCTTGTTTTTCTACAACAGAACAGATTTCAACGTGAATAAAATCTACAACCCGAAGCACTCTGCCATAAAATCCGAGCCATCATGCATGAAATGCATGTATAAAATAAAAAATAACATGTAAAAATAACTTTAGAAATGCACAAATCAAGCTGTTTAGACCGCAAGAAAACAACACCTACATGTTTGCTATACAGAGACAGACAGCAAGAGCAGCTTATTGCTGCCCATTACTTAAGCATGTGATTTAAAGGGGTCATATGATGCGATTTAAATTTTTCCTTTCTCTTTGGAGTGTTAAAAGCTCTTGGTGCATAAAGAAGATCTGTAAAGTTGCAAAGACTAAAGTCTCAAATCCAAAGAGATATTCTTTATAAAAGTTAAGAGTCAACCACGCCTACCTAAAACGGCTCGTTCTAACACGCCCCCACATGTCTACGTCACGATGTGGGAAGATTTGCATAACGCCGCCCCAAATGTTCACGCAAAGAAAGAAGGCATAACTTTGATTCTCGCTGTAGTATTTTTGCTGCCGCCGCCATGTCATGGAGAAGCTGTGTGTTTCGTTGTGAAAGCGAAACTACTTTGTTTGGCCTTCCAAAAGAGGACACAACTAGAAATCAGTGGTTAAGTTGTAAGTCATTACAACTAGAAATCAGTGGTTAAGTTGTAAGTCATTATAATCAGTAATTATGTATCCACTGGATGCAACAAATGCCTCGTTTATAATGGGTTTTAATGTTTTTGTCTCGTCGCTCCAGCTGACAGGTTGGCTACTTCTCATTGCTTCAGTAATATCCTGTAGTCTATTCCCTTTAAGACAAGTGCAACACTCAAAAGCCCAGATCAATTTCATGGCTGGATTCATCTCAGACATTTACCACACACATCAGCCTGGTACACTAATCACACCCGCAGACCAGGCATCTGTACGTGGCAAAAAATAAATAAACGAACAAAATCCCTTTCTTAATCGATATTTTTGTCTTGTTTTCAAGTGAAAGCATCTAAACATCTTTGAAACGAGATATATTTATGGAGAAAATATGATTTATTGTCAGAACATATTTTTTAAAGTTTATTTTTCTTACCCCCAGAGGCAATTCTTGGATTTCAGTCTTTGGGGAGCTCAATCTCCCCAAATGAACGCGAGATGATGGGTCTCAGAGGAATATTTCTTGCCTGGAGTAAGATACATCACAAGTTCAAACTAAAAAACTTTATAAATAAACAAATAAAATAGCATATATCTCTAGGTACACTAGTAAGATTTTAAGGAAGTTATTATTTTTATTCAGCAAGAACACATGAAATTGATCAAAAGTGAAAGTAAAGGCATGTATAACGTTACAAAAAAATCTATTTCAAATAAATGCTGTTCTTTTAAACTTCTTATTTTTCAAAGAATCCTGAAAAAAAACATATATATGTATATATAAATGCAGCCTTGATAAGCAGTGGAGACAAAAACATTAAAAAAGGGGGAAAAATCGTATTCCAAACTTTTAAACACTAGTGTACATGGTGGCAGATATAGTTGTTTTTTTCTGATTATTTCTATTTTTTCTTTCTTTCTTTTTTTTTTTTATCATTAATTGTATTTCAATGGAATTAGGAAATAAGGTCCAGCAAAGTTTATGCTACGTTTTTCTTGTTTAGAGTTTTGAAGATTTGTGCTTAAATAAATAAAATGCAAATGAGGTAAGAAAAATACATTTAAGACAGTATTTTCTGGAAACAAGCCTTAATATCTCATGCAATTTTGACTCTAGGGGGTAAATTGATCTTGTTTTATGACTGTTTAGATGCTTCTCCTTGCAAAAAAAGACATAAACTCTAATTAAGAAATTGATATTGCATATGCGTGCATGTGCTTGCACAATTACAGCTGCAATAATGTCCAATCCAGCTCCATATTGAGAGCTTTTTCCAGGAATAGCAGTATCATGATACCATTTGAATCTTTAATATCAGCTAAATCAAACAGCTCTGCAGTTTGTGAGGTTTCTTTGATCGTCCTTTGAAATAAAGAGCCTTTGAAGACCCTCGGTTCATTCTTCACATAGTCAGAGAATAAAGAGCAGGCATTTTGCCCATGCTAAGAAAATGAGGCTCACTGAGACTTATCGCTCACTGTGAAGGTCTGACACATGCTCTCCGAGGCCTCATAAAGTCGACGTCTCCCGTGTGACATCTGTTACCTGTGGGCTCATATAGAGCTTCCAGTATATACTGTATACACTCACTGGCCACTTTATTAGGTACACCTTGCTAGTACCGGGTTGGACCCCCTTTTGCCTTCAAAACTGCCTTAATTCTTCGTGGCATAGATTCAACAAGGTGTTGGAAACATTCCTCAGAGATTTTGGTCCATGTTGACATGATAGCATCACGCAGTTGCTGCAGATTTGTCGGCTGCACATCCATGATGAGAATCTCCCGTTCCACCATATCCCAAAGGTGCTGTACCTAATAAAGTGGCCGGTGAGTGTATATATATGATCAAAAGAGAGAACAGAGCCCACATAAATTAGCTTGTCAGGTTTCACAGTGACTTCAGCACAATATTCGATTCACTGTTTCTCTGTCAAACGAACCGTAAGTGCACTGATCAATGTGACTCGTTATATTGTGAACAGAAATTCATTAAAATAGAGGTGAGAAGCTGGAAAGGCACACAAATACAGCCTAGTCTGAGAGAATACGTGGTGTCAGAGCAAAAGGCCATGAATACTTGCAGCTTCACTTTCCAATGCTCTTAAACAGCCTCATTAGTGGCTGATTCATTGATTCAGACTGACCTCTCAGAGCTAAGAATGTGTCACGGTGTTGGATGCTGGAAATTCTGTTACATTTGCAACTTGTATATTAGACATGTCAGGTATGTAGACCCTTGCGGTCTCTTGAGATTCTTTACACTATGGGGAGTTTATCCTGCAAATATGATCATAATGGAACTGTCACTTGAGCAAATGTCATTTACTGGAAGTCTCTGGGTCAAGTTTGACATTACCGCTTTTGGGTGAGATTGATTTGAGACCTTTTCAGGGAGAAGGCCTACTTGAAGTCGTCATAGCAACACTTAATGAGGGTCTTGTGGTGATTGGTGTTCAAGAGCAGTGGTTCTCAAATGGTTTTTCTCTTTTGGACATACAAGTAACAAGTGAAAACTCTGGTAAAATAGTTTGCTACTAAGCTACTGTACACAAAAATAAAACACTAAAGTGTTACATTTTAAAATAAAACAATTAATATTAATATAAAATGAAATACTGTTGATTAAAAAATAATAATATTACTAGGAACTGCATAGGCTCAAAAAATATGCAGAATTGGCAAGCCAATTTTGAAAATGCATAACAACAAGTGTAAAATATCCATAAAATGTAGTCTGCTTTGTATTTTCCTTTACCTTTTTAGATTTGTTTTTCAACATAATGGGAGTGTGGCATTTACTTAATTTGAATAATTTCTACAAAGCGGCAGATGAACACAAAAAATTATTGAAGCTGATTATGCGAAGCCTTTGACATTAACAACAAAAGATATACCTGCTAGAAAGAAAGAAAAAAAAAACAACAATCTAAGCTAGTTTGCTGGTCTTAGCTAGTCTCTCATCCTAGTTAAGGTAGTGTGTTGGCTGGTTTTAAAGGGTTTTTATGCATTTTTTGGTTAGGAAATGAGCTATCAGGCAGTTAAACACCAGCTTAGCCAGGTTGGGAGTCCAGATTAAAGCAGCTAAGACCTGGTTTTTTTTCAGCATGGTTTAAATAGTTTTCTCTTCAAAAGTTGATAAGCCAGTTCACTTTTCTACACTAACCATACATTATATTTGCGCAGAAATACAAAAGCACATGCTGCAGTGGTAACATATGCCAAATAAACTAACAATGTCTACCTTATCTACTTCTTTGGCGGCAGCAGGCTGCAAACTAGAAGGTTCAACAAATGGCGCCCAAGAAAACCTGGGGGAAACAGATCTAGGCTGACCTTAAAAACAAATGACTTAGCCTCCTTGATGCTAAATATGAAGCCTTTCACTGTAAAGACTGGAAAGCCATTGTACAAAATTTCCATGAACCAGCTGCATCTACAATAGCATACTCGCTCTAAACGTTTGCTAAAGGCTGAAGAAGATTATTTGTGTTTAGCATTGTTGTTTTTTTTTTTGTTTGTTTGTTTTTTAGCAATCCACTAGCTGAAAATCACTTTGCTATATTTTCACAATCAATTGCATCATAAGTGCATCACCTAGATGACTCAGTGCAATGAGTTTTTTAAAAAATATATCAGTGACCTTGACAGCTTAGATATATGTAGGTCCAATAAGACAAAGAAAGTCTCGCGCTGTGCTGTTTTTCTTTGATTTTTTACTCTGTCAATAAATACCTTGTGTGTTATTTCATGCAATATGTCACACAAATATGGCTCCCTTTGATTAAAATAACAGTGCTTGTGACCTTGGTAAAGTTTTTCCTTTGCTTTATGTTCTGTCTTCAAGGTTTATGGAGAAAATTAATTGAACTGCAGAGTTCTCTTGTTGCATCCCAAAGCAGTGCATCACCAAGGCTAATAACTAAACACAATGGGTCTCATTTGGTGTTTACCAGCCGGGTGGTTAAAGTTACTCAATTAAGTCGACTGATATACTAATACTAAGTGAGCTTGCTTACTCCACTGACTGCAGATTAGACGGTGTGGCAAATGATAAAACTAAGGTCAAAATAATTTCACTGCAGTTTTAGATGCTAAAATATTATGACAAGATTAACATTAAACTTGACTGAGTAATGCTAAGTTCAACCAAAGGCCTCCAATAATGTGATTATTTATCTTTTTTTGCATCTCAGTATAACCTATCACACAAATTTAAGCAGTTTAGTATCTAAATGAGATATTAAGGCCAGAACATTTTCTCACCTCAAACAACTGCAGATTTGCTTCAGTGGAGATGTGTCACTGCATACAGAGAGAGAAAGAGGTGAAAATGACACAAATTAGGCTGAAGACAGCATGTATGTCCCCAGTCACGGAAACTATTTCATCCTTCATGTGTGTGCCATAGCATGTCAGAAAGAGAAACAAGGAGAAGAAACCTCCATGATTCAACCAAAGTGATGAAGCCAAGAAGATGATTTCTGCTAATCATCACATGACAGCAGGGAAAACTTTGCGTCATAACATATGGCAGCAATATGACTTATTTTTCTGTTATCCATATTGTCTATGTCTACAGTATCTATCTATCTATCTATCTATCTATCTATCTGTCTGTCTGTCTGTCTGAAATCATATAATAGTATTGTTTGAGGAACAGAATAAAATTGAAGTAATTTTCCCTCAAACTCTTCCCATCAGATCACACTTATTCAAAATTTGCTACATCAACATGCATTGAGCCAGGTTTGTTGCCATTGATTAGGACTGCAGAGGTTTTGATGGAATCATCTGAATTGAGGTGGCACAGGATAAAAGTCAACATTTTTCTTTTTGAGACTCTCCTGCTCAGAAACACAAACATTAGTAAATTATAATACTGTTCTGATCCAGTTTAACTGGATTGTGTGTAAGGTAAAAAAAATAAAAGAAAATAATAAAACCCAGCTGTGTTTTCTGTGCTTAATTGCAATATTATTTGACACAGATTGCCCTAAATACAAGGAACAGTAAAAGTTAAACAGCTTAGAGAGCGATACAAATCAATGAGGTAATGCTTCTTAACAAGATAAGAGAGTACTCGTAGCCAAAACAAATTTACATTTGATAAATGAGATTTTCAATGTGTGTGTACAACTTTGAGCTGCTTAATTAGTTTCACTTAACTTGCAGCCCTGGAAAAGCATTTCAGTATACATCCGCCACACAATAATAACTGATTTTCTGAAATAAATATATTTGTGGTCTCAACTATTGTTTCAGTTTGACTCCAGTCCATTTTCCTGAGGTTTGATCCCAGGGAAGTCATGGCTCCAGCTCAGTGTTAAATAGTGTTAAACTCTTGGCCTCTTCCCTAGTTTTGTCAATATCCCAGCTCCACAGGAGCCGCTTTTTGGCTGCCAGTGTAGGAGGCTGGAGACATAGCTAAAGGATGAAGATGATGGGGGTGTGTACAGAGCTAAGAGGCTTGACAACATCTTCTGAGACTTCAGCAGCAAAGATCTGGATCAAAGAGCCAAATATGGCTGCGTCTGCTGCTACTCTAGTTTCTGGACTAAAGGCAGCACAGTCGTGCTGAACAACACAACCACCTAGCAAAGCCTATAGTGTATAAAACCTGTTAGACCAACATAGATTTTATGATGAAGCTGGCTGACAGAGAAAACCTTCCTGGTTAAGCTTGTTAAGAAGATACTGTAGGTGGGGGCCAAGCTGTGTGTCTTAAGGTATCTGTGCAGAACCAAATTGGGCATTTCCCAATCAGTGGCAGTTTTCCACCGCTTCACTCACTTTGCTAAAATCCCAAGGGTACACCCTCAAACCTAGCTCACAGTGGATTAAAGAAAATCAGGTAAAGCAGTTAAAAAACACCCATTCCTTTGAAAAAGGCCACTGATCAGGAACCGTTCACAGCGTTCTGCAGATACAAAATTTCGACAACAAAATTACTGGTGAAAATGATTGTTAATGAAGGATTTTTTTTTTTACTTTTGTCAACAATAGGAAGAAGAGAGGAAAGTTCAAAAGAGGAAAAACTCATATGTGACCCTGGCCCACAAAACCAGTCAAAAGTAGCACGGGCATATTTGTAGCAATAGCCAACAATACATTGTATGGGTCAAAATGATTGATTTTTATGCCAAAAATCATTAGGATATTAAGTAAAGATCGTGTTCCATGAAGAAATTTTGTGTATTTCCTTCCGTAAATGTTTTAAAACATAATTTTTGATTAGTAATATGCATTGCTAAGAGCTTCATTTTGACCATTTTAAATGTGATTCAATATTTTGATTTTTTTTTGCACCCTCAGATTCCAGATTTTAAAATAATTGTATCTCGACCAAATATTGTCCTATCCTAACAAACCATACATCAATGGAAAGCTTATTTATTCAGCACTCAGGTGATGTATAAATCTCAATTTACCATGGTCCACGGTCACATAATGTTTAACTAATAGTATGTTTTAATGAAATACTATGATTTAAACCATTTTAATTAAAACATACTGACAAAATAATTATGAGGATAAAATAATGCTACATATTAAATGCACTAAAAATATTTTGAAGAAAAAATGAAGAATGTGATTGTCGAAAAAAAAAAAAGTACTGTAGAAAGAATATGATTGGTTGAAGTAATTACATCATATATCAGGTATTGATCCACTTGAGCTGCATGAACAGAGCCTGAAGCGGTTCACCCAAATGCATACTAATTGACATTATTCAAATGTATACACAACATACATTTAATATTACAACTTACAACTGTACATATGCAAAAAAAAAAAAATTACACAAAACCTAAAGTGAACTTGAACTAAGTTACCTGCTAGTGTGCGAATTCTGTCTTTCTGTAACAACATTCTAAAGAAGGTCTAAAACATGAACAATGAAAAACTAAATCATAAAGAATTACCAACTTTATATATAGTGTACTCATAATGTTATTTCAGGAGCTCAGGTTGTTATTTTTCATTTTATTTTGTACTACGGTGTTATTTTCACTGACTACAAATAGATGCCATTTTGTTCAGAGTAAAACTGACTAATATGGTGTGAATATGCTATGCAGAAATACAGACTAAATCTACAGGATATTTTTATCCAAACACAAAAATAACAAATTAAAAAATGTGTAAACAAAATGATACCGTGTCTATGCACAGGAACTGAGGCCACTTTTTCCAGGAGAATACAAGTGGGGAGAGAATACCAGCGTCAGTGACATTTCTTCCCAGGGAGTTTGAACGGTGTTTGCTGCCAACGATGCAGGAAAGCAGATGTTGGTGTTGGAGATGGGCTCTTGTCTGTTAAAACATTCTAACTAGGAGTACTTTGTCAAGAAAAAGTGGAGTCGTGGAAAATGATGGAATGCCACCAAGCCGATCAAAGATTTCACTCTCCTGGACAAGCTCAGGTGCTGTCACAGCAGAATGATATGAGTAAATGGAAACACATTAAAGAGAGGAATGACAACCCAGTGTGAATGGGAAGTGGCGAGTGAGTGGTGCAGTGCACAGAAAGTGGGGTGATATAGAGAGAGACTGCTGCTGAGTAAATGATATAGCACACTATCCTGCAGTATACTGAGATCACAAAGCATACAGTATGTACCCGAAAAAGTATCACAATGAAAGTGCAGAACACAATAATGTATGAAAAATTAGAAGAAAAAGCCACGGAGAGGATGACAGGTGAGTCAAAGATGACGCACTCTAGGAAACTCGTAAAAAAACAGGGTGAGATGAGACGTGAATGTAGGAGAGATGAAAGGTTGTAGTAATCAGGCACTTCTCCTGCTGCTTCTCATCTTTTTTGTTGCCTGTTGTAAGGGAAACAGGTCAATTTAGCTCAAAGGGAATCATTTAAGATTTTAAAGGGAACTCCACCAATAATATGTAAGGGACAGAATCACTGTTTTACGGCTGATCACTGAGACGGCCAGCGATTCCGTCAGGTGAGTCAAAGATGACGCACTCTAGGAAACTCGTAAAAAAACAGGGTGAGATGAGACGTGAATGTAGGAGAGATGAAAGGTTGTAGTAATCAGGCACTTCTCCTGCTGCTTCTCATCTTTTTTGTTGCCTGTCAACGCAAGTCAAGACAGGACAGCAAAGCAAGACAATGAATCTTGTCAAGGTAAAGCACTTAAATGTTTGTGCTTGTCACAGAAAAATTAGATGGTTTCAATTTAGGATTTTTTTTTATTCCCACCTTCAACAACAGGATGATTAATGGAAGCCAAAGAGGGGATAAGACAGCTAAATACAAAACAACAGGGAAAAGTTAACCATTACAATTGTCTTAATGGATCTGAATCATATAATCAAACAATACCTGTGTGGATTACAGATTACGTACAGATTACTAACTCCTAGACTATGAAGCCCTGAACTAAAATAAACTTGATTAATTTAAAACCGACTGTGCCAATAAAACATGAAAAGAACCAAGAAAAGCTTAAATTAGTATGGAACTGAGAAGCAAATTCTAGGAAAACAATAGCAGCGGGGAAAAGCCTGCAATCAACAACAACAAAAACAAACAAACTAAAAAGTTACTGAAGAAGATAATTTTTTTAAAGCAAGCAAAGTAAACTGCACACATCAGGTGTCGAATAATAAAAAAAGGAATGCCTAGGAATCTCTTTGTAATGAATATTTGAAACTTGATTAAACTTGATTTGCATAAATTATTGCAATCAGCGGTTGTTGTCAGTTTTGAAACATTTATTATTATTATTATTATTATTATTATTATTATTATTATTTATTATATTATAGATAAAGCAGCTGTTTGAGAGAGTCATGGTCAGAATTATATTGGCACCCTAAAAAAAATGATCAAAGAGGATTGTGAAAATGAATCTGTATTGTTTATTCTTCTGATCTTTTATTTTAAAAAGTAAATAAAAATCACATTGGCCACAATTATTTGTAGTCCTAGAAATTATTATGAGTAAAATCTCTGAAGATCTATATTCCCATGCATATTTACATTTTTAGAACACCAGGGTGACAAGGAACATGGATTTATCCAGCCATGACTTCCTGATTCACAGGAATATAAATATGAGGAACACAAAGGCCAAATTCTCTTTGTCATCCATCACAATGAAAAAACAACAACAACAACAACAAAGAAAATAGTTATGTTGTGCAACAGATTGTTGAGCTTTACAAAATATGAATTCAAGAAAATAGCCATTTCCATTTCCACCATTAGGACAATACTTAAGGAGTTCCAATCAACAAGAAATGTTACAAATGTGCCTACAGTATATTGTCTGTGTCTATATTGTCTTAATGCAACGTGAGGAGGACAGCTTGAATGACCAAAGACTCTCCAAGGATAGCAGCTGGATAATTGCAGAAGATAGTTAAGTCTTGGGGTCAGAAAGCCTTATAACGGGCTATGGTTGGATCTTCCAACAGAACAATGATCCAAAAGGACCATCAAAATCAACACAAAAAATGGGTCACTGAGCACAAAATGAAGGTTCTGCCATGGCCGTCCAAGTTCCCATGACCTGAACCCTAGAAAACTGAAGAGGAGAGAGTATCAACATTGAGCTGGGAATCTGAAGGGTCTGGAGAGATTCTGGATGGAGGAATGGTCTCTGATCTCTTGTCAGGTGTTCTTCAAACGTATCAGTTATAGGTGAATACTGAGAGCTGTTAAATTGGCAAAAGGAGTTTGCAAAAAGCATTGAATAAAAGGGTGACATTAATTGTGGCCAATGTGCCTTTCTTAATAAGATTTACCTTCCTTTCCATTTTACTTGGTTGAAAGGTTGTAAGGTTTGTTTGTTTGTTTGTTTGTTTGTTTGAATAAAAGATCAAAATGATTAACAGTACAGATTTATTGTCACAGGCTTCTTTGTTCATATCTACAAAGGGTACCAATAATTTTGATATATAAAGACTGGAAACATAACCTTAATCTGAAGTTAAACCTGCCTCCTGGTAGGTTTAATTTAAGCCTCAATGTTGACCTGAAGTAGCTCTAGTCTTAAAATCTGGACTACACTAAGTATGAGACTATTTAAAACCGTGACAGAGAAAGCAGGTTTCTGTTAATCTGGTTTAAAGGGCCATTATAGTCTAGGACTAGGCTTAATCTCTGTCCGGGAAAACGCCCCTATATGTTCCAGATGCTCAGGCAGATGTTTAGGGAAGCGTTCCATATTTTAATTTCTTCGTTTTTGACAATGGATTGGGGAGGTTTTTGCAGCAGGCATCACATCATTAGATTGAATCTATCAAAATGCATTGCATTACTTGAACTTCTTTACTAGCTTTATCATACACACAAAAAAAAACACTTGGGGCCCTATTTTAAAGATCTAAGCGCATGGTCTAAAGCACACTGCACAGGTGCACTCAGGGCGTGTCCGAATCCACTTTTGCTAGTTTAACGACGGGAAAACGGTCGGCGCGCCCGGGCGCATGATCTAAACAGGTTGTCCCTATTCTATTAATGAGTAATGGGTGTTTTTTGGGCGTAACGTGCAATAAACCAATCAGAGTCTCATCTCCCATCCCCTTTAAAAGCCAGTTGCGCTCGCGCCATGGCGGGTTCACTATTTAGGCCTACATGGCGGAATGTAAATTTTCATTTTTAAAAATTTTTGTGTGCTGCTACGCGTCCCTGTGTGTATAATAAGCAAAGTGTACACGCGTTGTGCACCTGCCTATAGGCGCATATTACTAACACGCTCTTTAAATAACAAAGAAAAAATATTGCGCCATTATTTAGATCAGGTTTGAGTTGGTCTATGGCGCAGTCTATTTTCAGTTACTCAAAATAGCAACGCGCCAACAATGCGCCTGAACACTTTTTTAGACCAGCACGCCCATGGGCGCACAAATGGGCGCAAATGCATTTGCTATTTAAACAATGCGGCGCGGGACGGGAAAATGCGAACTGTGTCAGGCTGAAACTAGCAAAAATACTTGCGCCGTGCCTTGCGCCACATTGCGCCGGGTGTATGATAGGGCCCATGCAGTTAAAGGTGAGTCAATAATCACTAGTGGCAACAACCAGAATTGCAAAAATAATAGCCAAGTTTCCATCAATTTATCTTAATGTTGAATCTGAGACATTACATTAAAAATATCAGGATGAAATATGCTATTGATCTTTTTCTTAGACACACTTCAAACTCATGATATTGTTTGAGCTGATGTTGCATCAGGTTGCTCAAACAAACAGCAGTGTTTTTGAAGCATCACATAGCCACTCTCTTTACATTTGGGGGTGTATAACTTTACAAAAGGCTTACTTATAGTCTTTTCAATTTAAACTGGGATAGAAGAAAGTATTTCAAATGAAAAAAAAAAAAAAACACAAAAAAGCACAGGCTTTTTATCCTCCAGACTAGGAAAAAAACCTGACAAAAGTAAAACCTCAAAAATAAATGTAATTTGGTCCCAGGTATCTTAAACTACATGTTTAAAACGAAGCAATCTCAGTCCATATTTGATTTTTCTTCTCACTTCTTCAGATTCCTGCCACATTGAATAACTGTCAAAAATAATAAAGTAACACCCAGCTGTCAGCAGCGTGGACCTTGAATTTGAGGTTATCTGCAAATTTGTGGATAAGACAGAGTGAGAGAGAAAGAGAGAGACACATCCAAAAGTGTCTGAATATTGATGCAAGGTCTTGACAGTTGAATCTGCCTGGGGAGACAAAGAGAAAGAGACAACGACCAACAGACAATAAAGAAACAGGTTGTCATTAAAGCATTCGGTTTGATTTCTTTAGATTTTAATTTTTTTTTTATTCTAGTTCCCATCTTGTTCCCATTAAGTACTTCCTCAACCATCTTGTTTTTTCCTTCATCGCTTTGATTGGTGCTATACGTTTGATCACATACTCATCGGTAATTATTTTCGAGTGTTAAGATGATGCTCGTTATTAAAGAAGGTACACCACGATCCCCAGTGGCAGCTGTTAAGAGTGTGAAAAGCATCCAAGAGCACTTGCAGACCAGCCCACGTAAGCAAATAATTGACATAGCCCTCTCTGGTCGTACCTGTGATGAAAAGCCTCCCTTGTTCCATGTCCTGCTACAGCTGTCATTTACAGAGTGTGTCACCTATTCACCCAGGGAGAGACAAAGCAATTAAAGGCCTGCCTCCGTTTTAAAAACCTTTATAGTCGACAGCTGCAATCTATCATTATGTATTACAATGCAGCTCACCTGCCACTGATGTTATGCTTTCATTATAATTACAATTATTAAAATATTTGCAGTGCAATATATCAAAATAACACAGATCGACTGGGATCAATAATTAATGATTATGTGGTTCAGGCAGCTTGTTTACATGTATGACTGATCTCTAATCAATTGATACATGTGGTTGGGGTTTGACTCCTTTAGTATCCACTGAAGATTATTACAATATTATAATTTTTACTGTTTTTGATCAAATAAATGTGACCTTGATGAGCAGAGACTTCTTTCACAAAGTTACTTGCCGGCAAACCGCCAAAATAAAAGCTTGCTGATTTTAGGTTTGGAAATGTTGAAAATTTATATAAATAAATAAATGAATAAATAAACAAAAATTTACATTTAAATATTGGCATTGTATTTTTAAGTGTACTATAAAATAATTGTATTTTAATTTAATACCCTTTTTATTTTAAAATATAATAATATTATCAAAAATTTGTATATTTATATATATAGTTATATTTAATGGGTCACACTATGTGCAGTGTAAGCACTAAACCAAATCTCCAGCTGCTCTCATGAGAACCAGACTGAAAAGCGTACCTGGTTACTAACGTAAACTCGGTTCCCTGTGATATGGGAACGAGTACTGCGTCTGCTAAGACGCTATGGGAAAAGTCATTTTTCTCCAATGACTGAAGCCTTTTCAATAACGCAGTGTAACTGCACGGCCATTGGTTCGTGCAGTGAATTAGAAACGAACCAATGGCTCGGCAGCGGAGCTACACAAGCCTATGGCGATGAAGGCCGCCAGAGCCCACCAGAATGGGCGGGGCCATCTGGCTATATAATCGGGCATTTCGCAATAGGATCCTCAGGTTACTTCGACTGAAGTGACGACTGAGTCGTGCAGCTACATAGCATGGTCAGCAACGCAGTACTCATCCCGTATCTCAGGGAACCGAGGTTACGGTAGTAGCCGAGTACGTTCCCTATCGATACTTCACTCGTACTGCGTCTGCTAAGACGCTATGGGGAACCAGTACAATCCCACCGTGCTATGCTAGAGGAACGACTAATACTTGAACTTGCCTTAAGCACCAAAGGGGGCCCAGAGGGAACAAGTATTTTGCAGGGACGCCCCGCAGGAGGCAATAGGGCCAAGCTTACAGAGGTCAGCCCGGCCTTGAGTAATCGTCCTAAGAGAATTATGTACAGCTTCAGAACTCAGTGAGGGCCAAGAGCGTACAAGAAGAAGGTAAATGCCAAACACTGGTTTGTCATATGACAAGAAGGCCCGTTCATGCAGAAAGGACCCGGGCCTTTAATTATAAATTATAATTATTAATTATAAAATCTGGTAAATGTGGACGGCGAGGCCCAGCCAGCCGCCACAAAAATCTCTGCAATGGACACACACCACTAGACCTCTAACCACCTCTAGTTGAGTGGGCTCTTACTCCCATGGGGCATTGTAGGCCCAAAGAAGAGTATATTAGCGCAATAACGTCAATTATCCATTTGTAAAGTCTCTGTTTCGTGACCGGAGACCCCTTGTTGCGGCCGCCGAAGCATACGAAGAGCTGTTCCGACTGCCTGAAAGGGGCGGAACACTCAATATAAACTTTCAACGCCCTGATGGGGCAGAGTAAATTCAACTTTCAGTCTTGCTCTGAAGGAGGAAGCGCCGATAGAGTTATTACCTGCACTCTGAGTCGAGAGCACTTTAGGTATGTAACCATGCCTTGGCTTCAGGACGACTTTAGAGTCGCTGGGCCCGAATTCGAGGCAGGAGAGTCTCACAGAGAGCGCCTGCAGATCTCCCATGCGCTTTACGGATGCTAACACTAGTAGCAGAGTAGTTATTAGCATCAGGGAACGAAAGTTAATGGACTGTAGCGGCTCAAAAGGAGGGCTCTTCAGAGCCCTCAACACCGTGGGCAGATCCCATGTAGGGACGGTGATGAGGCGAGGCGGGTTGAGCCTCCTAGACCCCTTAAAAAAACGAACAACTAGGTTATTCCTGCCCACCAATTGGCTAGCTATAGGAGCGTGAGAGGCTGCTATGGCTGCTACATAGACCTTGAGAATGGAAGGGGAACGGCCCTTATTCAACAGCTCTTGCAGGAAGGACAATATCAGAGATATGTCTCAGGAAGTTGGGTCTGCGCCACGAGCTGTACACCAGGCAGAGAAGACAGACCATTTAAGGGCATAGAGTCATCTCGTAGACGGTGCTCTAGCCTGAGAGATTGTATTTAGTGCGCTCTCGGGGAGGTCCGCAGGCTCCCATTGAGAGGCCAAAGGTGCAGAGTCCACAGCTCGGGCTGGGGGTGCCATATCGTTCTATTCGCCTGAGAGAGGAGGTCCCGTCTCAGGGGAATGGGCCATGGGGCTACTGAGAGCAGCCGAGACAGCTCTGCAAAACAGTGTTGGTTCCTCCAGAGCGGGGCCACTAACAGAACCTTGTGTTTCTGTTCCCTGATTCGCCTGATTACCTGCAGGATCAGGGAGATCGGGGGAAAAGGAGGAGGTTGGGCCAGTCATGGGCCAACTCCCAGAGCGCAGCGGGGAGAGCGAGCATGCGGGTTCTGTGCCAGCATGGGATCACTCAAACCCAGTTGCTCAGCTCCATGGTTCTGTTGTTCCTTTCTCCAAGCTTTTGCTAAAAGAGGAGAAACGGGAGAGCGGAGCTGCCTTCATAGAAGGCGGACCGTGAGCGGAGAAGAGCGAGACTTATGTTCTCAGAGCAGAATTCCCTGCACGAGCCACACTCGCAGTGTGACATTTGCAACAACGTCGCTAGAAAATTGCTCTTAAGAAATTTGCTATTTTAGAACTCACCAGATAGCAGCAGGGGATGAGCTGAGAGCAGTGCGGGCGCTGAAAGCGGCTCGGGCTGGATGTGCGGAGCGAGAACAGCAGAGCGGCGCAGGTCTCTGAATCAGCTTCTGTCCACAGCGAGGCATGTCAACGGCGAGCGGCTTCCAGTCTTGTAGAACAGCGAAGAGATGATCGTCGCCACTGAAGGAGAATTCATCTGAGGATCCTATGGTGAAATGGTCGCTTATATAGCCAGATGGCCCCACCCATTCTGGCGGGCTCTGGCGGGCTTTGTCGCCATAGGCTCGTGCTGCTCTGCTGCCGAGCCATTGGTTCGTTTTTAATTCACTGCACGAACCAATGGCCGTGCAGTTACACTGCGTTATTGAAAAGGCTTCAGTCATTTGAGAAAAATGACTTTTCCCATAGCATCTTAGCAGACGCAGTATGAGTAAAGTATCGATAGGGAACTGCATATTGCTAGCATATTGGCTGTTTATTAGTAATTATAAAGCACATATGCCTTATTCTGCATGATCATATTTTAGATCCTGTAATCCTACCCCATACCTAAATTTAACAACTACATTACTAACTATTAATCAGCAGAAAATTAGGAGACTTTATTGAGGCCAAAGTCATAGTTAATAGTGAGAATTGGTCCCCAAACTCAAGTGTGTCCAAAGTGTGTTTTATCACAATATTAAGGCTGAATAGGTGGTGAAAGAGAGGTGGTGGTACAGAAGTGAATTTGGTTTGAGCAGATGTTGTCTAACTTGACTCGATGGTTCACTCCTTTAGCTGTTTATTGCATACCACACAAGCTTACACATTCTATACATGTATATAGTTTTGAAAGAGCTCAGAAAGGTACTTCATAACGCAATTTACCATTAGATATTCATTTAATCTTCAGTGTTACCCAGTGACTGTTTCACTGGAGCTCTGGCTGAGCATCTGGAAACAAGAAGCTGACTGAACTATGGGGATGAATCATAGAAGTGACAAAAAGAGAGGTGGCAGAAGGAAAGGATGAGAGAAAGAGAAAGAGGGGGGGAAAGGGAGCGAGAAGTGCTTCAAAAGTGCTTTAGCCATCTATACTCCTCTCTGAGAGACTGAAGAAAAAGCTTATTTACTTTTCCTCCAAAAGTAACTTTATTCCTCCATGTGTTTACCCTGCTTGTGATCTCAGATGTGCCAGTGACAGGTTCACACCAAATCATCTCCTTTCAATGACAACAAAAAGGTTACGCACGTCTTTGAACCCTAAACACATCTTTTCGTCAACATAACTTGCACTATAAAATGAGTTTATGAGCAGTGAAGCAGTTGGCCTTTAATCTAAAAGATATTAGTGGTGAATCTAATATAAACATGAACATTCTCTCTCTTAGGTTCAGCTGTCTGATCACATCTCCTGCAGCTCTCACACATGGATCAATATCTACCAATGTTACATCTGAGAACATTGATCTGCTGCTTGCTATACTCCGCTACTTTCACTGTTCTGATCATCTCTACCACCATGAACAGAGTCCTTATCATCCCAAGTTTTAAACACATTCAGTCAGTCTCACACATCTGCAAAGGCTTTCTTGGTGCACTGGCATCATTCTAGCCCAAATATGTAGCTTCCTTGTTATGTTCTTAATAAGCAAAGTTAATGCGCTAGCATGGACTACCGATTAAAAGTTAAGGTCATTAACATTTTTTGTGTTTTTGAAAGAAGTCTCTTATTACCAAAGATGCATTTATTCAATCAAAAATACAATAAAATGATGTAATAATTTGAAATATTACAATTTAATATTTGTAATAAAGTTTTCTACTTTAAAATATTTAGAAATGTTATTTATTCCTTTCACAGGAAAGCTGAATTTTCAGCACCCACTACTCCAGACTTCAGTGCACATGATCTTTCAGAAATTGTTCTAATATACTGATTTTGTGCTTAAGAAACATTAATTAATATTATCAAAACAGTCAGTCAGCTTAACATTTCTGTGAAAAATGAAATAAATTTTTTTCAGTATTCTCTGATGAGAACATTCAAGAGAACAGCATCTTCTGTAAAATATTTCATGTCTTTAATGTTGCATTTAATGTGCCCATGCTGAATAATAAATGTATTACTTTCTTTAAAAAATATTTAAGATATAAAATACTTAAGCCAAACCTTTAATATTAATAATTACACAGAGACCCATTATTTAGTCATAAATAACATCACTAAATTATGAGTAAATATTCTAATACAGTATATTAACAGCTCTATTTTTAGTGATATGTTAGTTTTCCTAATAAAATGCAAAAAAAAAAAAAAAAAATTTTGGCAAAAGGCTATGTGTCATTCCTTTATCTAATATATGCTATTAAAAATAAGCAATCAACGCTAAATGCATTTACTTTCCACAAGCTGTTTAAAAGTTTGTTAAAATAACAGTACATCAAGGACATTTCTTATTTCACTGCAACTACCGATTTTACCTTTCGGCTATAATAAAAAGGGAAAAGACATAAGAGACCTCAAAGGAACAATTTTAAGTACTATCATTGTTCCTTTTTCCTGAAGTGTAAGAGGCTTTACAGCGAAAATAGTGCAGAATGAGGGAAGAGATAAATTTTCTATGCTAACTGAATGCTTACATGCCACCTATGAATAGAATCCATGGTGTGACAGTACCTCAATGGTTAATCATCTGGAAGACATAAAACACAGACCGTTCAGCCACTGTGTGAAAGAGCTGGTTCCTGGGGTGCGGAAATTTCTTTAGACATACTATTCATGCAGGCCCGGTAGCCAGCTATGAGGTCACCGAGGTCCGGACCTCGGTAAATCTTTCATGTTCAGAAATAAAATGTATTCTCTGAATGACTAATTTGCTGTTAAACTCCCAGTGTTGGGCAAGTTACTCTGAAAATGTAATTAAATTACTGATTACTCTTTTTAATAGTAATCACTTTACTGTTCTGATTGCTTTATTTCAAAAGTAATTAGTTACATTATTAGTCACATTACTTTTTTCTGTGGCTACATCCATGAAATTTACATGAAATCCCAGCATAAATGCTCCCGATAAATCTTTGTTATTAAAGCATCAACATTCACAAAACATTTTTAACTAAAGCAAGCATAGGCTGCTGCGTACATGGTTTGGCATGGCAGAATGCCAGCAAATAGCGCTGCTTTTATAATCTCTAAAAAGATGACATCTCAGTTCATCGCAGTCTCGCAAAGTTCTGTTATAACCAGAGGCGGACAAAGTACTCAACTCCATTACTTGAGTGAAAGTACAGATACTGCTGGTCAAATATTACTCCATTACAAGTAAAAGTTGTAAAGACAGATTTTTACTTAAGTCAAAGTACAAAAGTACTTGCTTTTAAAAGTACTTAAGTACCAAAAGTAAATTTCCTTTTTTATGTCAATGCACATATTTTTTATTGTTGTACGTAATACTTGCAATACCTCTGAAGCAACTTACAATACAGT
>NW_015658395.1:1348714-1354241 GCF_001515625.1 Sinocyclocheilus rhinocerous
GTGTAATCTGTTCTAAGATGTGATATAAATCTGAACTGTATGCAGCAAATTGAAACATTTTATAACTAGTGAAGCCAACTGTTACAGGTATAATAATAATCCAATCTGTTAATCACTTCAGACTCTTTGGAAAAAAAGAAAGAGTGGATAATCTTTTTAGAGTCATTGTTGTCCTCAGCTCATTTTTCATTCATTTATATTTCATTTACAAAAACATTTTCTAATGTTTTACTCCGTTGTGTAAAAATGGTGTTTTCAGAAATGCAACAATGAGTGCATGGTCTTGTTTGCAATTACAGCAAGTCTTTGGGAACAACTAGAAACAATTTGGAAGTCAGTAACAACAGAGACTGTGGAAAAGTCCATAAAAATTATGCCAGCAAGAATGCAAGCTTTTATCAAGGCCAAAGGAGGCCATACAAAATAAAAAAATAAAATAGCCTATTTATATTTTTTGGTTTATTAGTTGTTGGTTATTATGTGTGAATAAAGACTATTTAGTTGTTTCAGTTTGTTATTTTCCCAATGATAACAGAATTTTTAGTTTTAAACAAGGTTTTGACGGGCGGTCTAACAAATTTGTTAAGCACTGTATATAGCTACTGACAGGATTATGGACTATTCTGTTTGTGTTTTTGCCCCTGTGACCCAGTTTCTTCCTCATGTTGATTGTGTTAATTTGATTCCAGGTGTGTCTCGTTCCTCACCAATTATCCTGCCTTTTAAAGCCCTAGTCCTTTCAGTTCTTGTTTGTCGGATCGACTTGTTGAATGTCCTCCTTGTTCTCGGTTTTCCTGTGGATTATTAAAGACTGTGAGAGCCTGCCGCGACCGACGAGCCATCGCTAGAGAGCGACAGAGCTGAGGATCGCCGCAGAGCCAGAGGCTGTGACGTCAGTCAAGGTGTGTGAGCCGGCAACAACGCCTGCCACGAGGGAGAAAGCCACGGACGGTGACATGAGAAAAAAAAAAGAAAAAAAACCTTTTAACAAAACTTTCAGAGAACTTAGTACGTTCTGATGAAAGGGTAGCCTATGTATAGGCCATGGCTAGATAGACGTGTGAGAATACATCGCTTGTTTTACCGCAGAACATTTATTTGTGTGGTGCCCCTGGGCACCCAATTGCCCATATGGTTAATCCGCCTATGCGTTCCAGAAATCAACATTGCTCAACGCAGCAAACATGTGTTATAGCCTAAATAGAAACTCTGCGTACGCTTGCGCCTGTTAATCGTTTTTATTTCGATTAATAGCAATATCTGGCAACATTGCATCGACGGCACTTAAACTGACAGTAATCTAAAAGGCAATGGACATGTTATAGCTTACAGGATAGCACATTAAGGGACACGCAAAAAAATGTGTGTATATATATATATATATATATATATCATGATATTATCTGTCAGAAACATTATCATCGCTGTCAGGAACAGTAGCATTTAACACTAGAGCAGAGATCTGTACAAGTAGGTTACAGAATTAAATGAAATACACAAACACTAGCCATGAAGAAGTCTGTGCCAAGTCATTCAGTATAGTAGTTAAATTTTCACAAATCATGCTATAAACATTAATAAGAGCACTAGACAATGTTATCAGCTATATAACAATGGTTATTAATAAAAACTATAACAGCAATATGGATTGTTGCATGAATAATAAACAACTGATAAAATTATATACCCCTAACTATAGTAAAGTATTAACAAATGTTGATGCAATAAATAGGGTAAAAATGATCATCCCTCCAAAACAGAGAAAACGTCTTTCACAAACATCTACATTTCTGTCTCTTTTTGTCACGTCACGCTGTTGAGGGAACACGCTGAAGTCACGAGGAAACGTTTAACAGTCTTTAATCACGAAACACAGGAGATAATCCACAATAGGAGCTTGAGCCAACACACGTAGAGAACGAGTAGACCTGACAAACACAAACTGAACAGACTAGAACTTTTAAACACAGGGCAATCAGGGGAACACAGGTGACATCAATGGAACATAATCAAACTAAACGAGGACAGGAACATGACCAAATCAGGCAAAACAGGAACTGAAACACATGACAAAACAGGTCCAATCCTGACACTTTTAAAGAGTTTATATGTATTTAATGAGTTGTATTTATAGGGGTTATTATAGCAAAATTCTATAATAAGGGGGTTATTATAGCAACCATCATGTGGGTTTCACAGTAATTTCAGGTTCTGCCTCATTGTGATGGAAGATTATTACAACCCCATTCTCAAGAGGCCATAATGACATAGATTCTAAAAGATAAAGGTTTCACCATGGACCTCCAAAGACTTTAGTATCGTCTTAATACTCATTGAACTGCTATCTGGTAATACAGCCATGTATTGAGATAGAAAAAAAGTCATTTCCAGCACTGCAGGACATCAAAGATACACCATTTGCATCACATATCTGGAAAGCTATTTGCAGACTATTGCAAATCAATGTTAATTTCACTTCTAGCTAGAAATGCTATTCATTGGACAAAGAGTAAATCAAGACATTGAATGCTATTGGAGATCAAATAGACCAGTTTATAGAGGTCCAGTTGGATTCTCAGTGCTGAGACAGAAGGATGTGTTATCTTTAGTGGGTGCAAAGAACATGCTTTTATTGCTGACTTCAACTGAGACCACCCTGATCAGCTGGACGCTGGAACACAAGGCACATCTATATATTTTAATAATTATACACTACCTTTCAAAAGTTTGAGGGCAGTAAAATATATTTAATTAATACTTTTATAATAAGAAGAAATTCATTTTTGAACAATAAATCAACATATCAGAATAAGCAATCCGAAGGATCATGTGACACTGAAGACTGGGTAATGGCAGTTGAAAAGCCTGAGCAAGTTTACTTCAAATTGTAATAATATTTCACAATATTACTGATTTTTACCGTATTCTTTTCAATTAAATGCATTTTTGGTGAGTTTATATACAATTATTACATCAAATTTGCTTGTAATGAATGGATATGAGGCATATCAAACATGCATTACCCCTTCGAAAAGACTGAATTAGCCAGTCAGGAGCAAAGCCAACTTATACAACTCAGTCTCACTCTTGTGTGCTTTTACGTTTTACTGTAGTCACTGAAAACTTCCCTTCACTTACACAGCATATATTTTCTCTTCAAGCCTGAGCTTTAAACCACTGTTGAGATCACACATAAAGTAAGGCATTTTATCATTGCCTGCCCCCCTCCTGCAAACCTTTTCTTGGCTGATTTGTCAGCATTTCTTAGACTTGGCCCTTACATGTGTTCTCCTGACCTTTTACATGCTGAGCAATTGGTCGCAATGCCTCCCAGGGAGCTCAGTGGATTCTTTATATGCCATGCCTTGGTAGACTGCACATGGCATTGAACAATAAAAGAACACTTCACTCAGAAATAAAAATTGTCATGAACTCACCCTCTTGTTGATCCAAACCTGTATGACTTAACTTCTGTGGAACACCAAAGCAGGAGTTATGAACAATGTTCATCATGCTCATGATCTCATACAATGAAAGTGGATAGGGACCAGTTTGTCAAGCTCCATAAAATGCACAATAAAAGCAGCATAAAATTTATTGTACAGTATATTCCAAGTTTTCAGAGCCTGAGAGTTTTAAGTTAGAAACAGGCTGAAATGTACACAAATTATTTACTGAAAATACAGCTTGACAGTTGTGGTCAACCTCAACGATTTATTGAATGGTTTAAAAGACAAATATGGTTTAAAAAGAATAATATTGTTACGTATCCGGTCCATGAACTTCCGTCTGCTAGCCATCAGAGGTCACCCTTTCCATTTTCATTGACTCTCGCACTACACACTGTTGCATATCACCCCGATGCTCCGCCGTGGTGGTCCTCCTCCGTGGTGGTCCTCTGCTCAGCCGTGGTGGTTCTCTGCCCCGCCGTGGTGGTCTACTGTCTGGCTCATTGTTCGACCCTGCCTGTGTTTCTGACCTCTCTGCTTTAATAAAGCTTGCACATGGATCCGCATGTCTCACGTCTTGTCAGCCCCGTAACAAATATTCAGTAATATTATCAGTTTGACTGTACTGACACTATTGGATGAGAACAAAATTAAATTCAGCTGGATAATGACAACTGTCTTATGTAGAGCTGCTTTATTGCTGAATCGAACATTTTATAATTAATGAACAACTGTTACAACTGAATTGAATCAACACTGAACTGACTTGAGCTAAATAACAATGAGTACACGAGATCACGTTGTTTAAATACATCAGTTAGGATACAGTGAATAAAAAAGAATACAAACACATCTAACTCTTTACATATAAGGTAAATTAACAACAATAATTGGTAAATTACAGTGACAATGAATGAAGAATTCAATGTTAGTACATAGCCTATTAATGTATTAACATTGCAGAGACTACAATTTATAAACTATGAATTAACTACAAACTAAGAGTTGCAAATGATTTATAAGTACTTTATTACTGTATACTTATTAAGTTAACTTATCAACACTGAACTGACTTGAATAATGATTAATGGAGAATTGGTAACCCTTTAGTATAGGGACCAATTCTTACTATTAACAAGTTGCTTTTTATCATGCCTATTAATAATATATTTGCTGTTTATTAGTAATTATAAAGCACATATTCTGCATGACCATATTCTACATCCCTAATCATAAACTTAACAACTACCTTACTAACTATTAATAAGCTGCAAATTAGGAGTTTATTGAGGCAAAAGTCATAGTTAATGGTTTGTTAATAGCGAGAATTGGACATTAAAATAAAGTGTGACCAAAGAACTTGTTCTTTGTTCCAAAATTGTTCTACGTATTACTGAAGAACTTTGCAATATTATTACTGTTATTTTCTTGTGTATTACTGTGGGCTGCTTTAAAACAGTCTGCATTGTATAGAGCACTGCAGTATGTATATAAATATGACTTGACTTATGAAAAATAATAGCTTGGCATTCTGCTATTAAAGGGGTGGTTCAGTGGTTGTTTTCTAGGCTTGATTGTGTTTATGGGGTGCAGTCTAACATGTGTTAATGCTTCGGGTTTTTTTTTAAATGCATTATTTTTCACATAATTTGCCTTAATTCCACACAGCTCTGTCCCTTCTCTGAGAAACGCGCAGATCAATATCCTTCTTTTATGAAGTCCCTCCCTCAGAAATAGGCGATGGGCTCTGATTGGTTAGCTAGCCCAGTGTGTTGTGATTGGCTAAACCGTCTCTAGTACGCTTCTTAACGTCCCGCCCCTCTCCTCAGCGGCATGTGCTCCGGTTGTATTGTAAACAAAGGCGTCGTTAATATCGCTTATCAGTTTGAGCTCGATTGAGAAGCAGAGGATATTATTGAAGAGGATCGTGCAGAACCTGTGCAAGCACGGCTTTTAATGGTAGGCCTATGTTTTTTGTTTGTTGTTGTCTCATACTTCTGCTTATGTATATACAGTTTTATCCTGATTAAAGCTTTAATACAGTACGGCAACTGCACGCGGGTCCATCGGGTCCATGT
>NW_015658395.1:1356182-1370948 GCF_001515625.1 Sinocyclocheilus rhinocerous
CGCTTCTTAACGTCCCGCCCCTCTCCTCAGCGGCATGTGCTCCGGTTGTATTGTAAACAAAGGCGTCGTTAATATCGCTTATCAGTTTGAGCTCGATTGAGAAGCAGAGGATATTATTGAAGAGGATCGTCCAGAACCTGTGAAAGCACGGCTTTTAATGGCAGGCCTATGTTTTTTTGTTTGTTGTTGTCTCATACTTTAGATATGCTGTTATTTGTAAATGCTACTGCTTATGTTAGCTTTTAATATACGGTTTTATCCTGATTAAAGCTTTAATACAGTACGGCAACTGCACGCGCGTCCATGTTTAACGCTTCTCATTGCTATGTGAAAATAAGTGTATAATTGTAACAGTTCATTGGCTCAAACAGCAACATTACACACTAACTAACATTAAAAAAGTGAAATCGCAATGAACCACCCCTTTAATATCTCTTTTGTGGGAACATGATGCCAGAATTTTCATTTCTAGGTGAACTGTTCCTTTAACCTTGCTGAGTGATGTTAAATCATAGCCACTTATACCTTGTCCAAAGCGTCTATTCTAAAGTAGCATAATTATCAGTAATATACACAATTAGGTGACAAATTGCAACATGAGAGGTGACAGAGATGAAAATGAAACAGAAGTCTGTTTGAACCTTCCTTACTGCAGTAATACAAAAATAGAATTCCTTGTGGGAAAGTGTCTTCAAGGTGATCAAAGGAAGGCATTATTATAGAGGATGAAAATAATAGTAAAAAAAAAAAGAGGAGGAAAAAATATCTCTGTTTAGGAGGGCAGCGGTGAAATCCATTTCCCTCAGTGAGTAATCCTTTTTCTCTTCTGTCTCATAATCAGAGACAAATTCTCAGAGAATGAAAAGAATATGGAGTCAGCAAAATGTATTGCTCACTTCATATGGTCAAAGCTCAATATATATTCATATCTATTCACTCTTTCTGTGACTCCCTGGGATGAAAACACCTCTGCAAGTGTGTGTGTGTGTGTGTGTGTTTGTGTGTGTGTGTTCTATAGTCCTATTAGTGAACTGAGACTGAGAGTTTAGGCCTCAATATTATTGTGTTATACAGACGAAAGGGGTCATAAATATAGATGTGGACGCAGTTTGTGCCTTTTGAATACAGAGAACACACTGAGGTGAGAGGAACGCGACGCATCTTCTCAGTTTGAAACGTAATGAAGATGCAGTTCACCTCCTCTGTCCCTGTGTGCCCATAAGCAACCAAGTGTCCTCGCTCACCCCTTTTGCTCCATGCTGTTTGTGGAGGGAGGTGAATGAAAACACATTGTGAATAAATTTTTAATCAAGAGAGAGAAAGATTGAGATGTGATCTTATTTCTTCAGACTGCACGCTGGCACAGAGGAAAGTCCTGTGGGGAATGTGCGCCACCAATTTCCTGAGAGCGACAAGGGGAGGTCTGGAACAGAGGTTCGGTCTGAACAGTGTCGGACAATTTAGTGTAATGCGATGGTGCATTGGATGATGGGCAATCTTGGATGTAATCGTAAAGAAAAAAAAACACAATATTCCTAAACGGTGGTGATGAACGAATGAGAGGGGAAAGAGCGAGCAGTTTAAGGTATTACAAAACATAGCAATCTCTTTAAAGACTACAATTTACCTTCGCTAGCGGTTATGCAATTACCGGGGAGGGTAATGTAATTGCTAGGCCTGACTAGGATGGGTGATGGGAAGAAAGAATGACAACAGTAATGATTTCTCAGCACTAGAAAATCACAAGCTATCTATCAGACCATCCTGGCCTAGTAAACATGTCTCAAAGCTCTACAGAATAACTCAAGGCAACCCACATACTGAGCTCATGGCCCCTAACCTTGTCACAGACTCCTTTTCCTACATGAATTGGCTCAAGGGAGGGAAAAAAATTAATTGGTATTAGTCAGCTCATGCTATGCACAGAGGGGATATATAGGCACTATATGTATTTATTACCCTAGGGGCCCAAATGGTCAGATTACTTTGGCCGCACAGACTGACACTTCGGAGGCCCCAGCCAGTTACAGGCCCATAACGCCCTGATCTGGTCCGCATTGCAGCCCTGATACTGAGGTTCAGGATTCAGCAATTCAATTTATTTTTTATTCATTCTTTTTTTTTTCTTTGAATAAAAAAGGTAATTGCGAGTTATCTCAGTTTATATATCACAATTATGACTTTATAACATGCAATTGCGAGTTACAAAGTCCAGTTCTGAAGAGATAAAAAGACTGATATATTTTCAGAATTGATATATTTTCAGAATTGCTAGTTTATATCTCACAATTCTGATTTAATAACTCGCAGTTGCATATCAAAAAATCAGAATTGTGAGATAAACTTCTGAGAAAAAAAAGTCACAATTGCGAGTTTATATTTCACAATTCTGAGAAAAAAAATGTCATAATTGTGATCGCAATTGCGAGAAAAAAGTCAGAATTTTGTATACAATTAAAAATCTTTTATTTTAAGATGTTTTTTTTTTCCTGTGATCACAAAGCTGAATTGTCAACAGTCATTACTCCAGTCTTCACTGTCCCATGATCCTTCAGAAATAATTCTAAAATGCTGATTTGGTTCTCAAGAAACTATGATGAACAGAAAGTAAAAAAATAAATAAATTAAAAAAAAGATCTGAAATAGCATTTATTGGAAAAACAAATCTTTAGACTAAAAAAGTACCACTGAATAGGCTACCATATTTTTCTGCAACATGAATTCATGTTTTATTGGAAAGCATTATCTATAGCAGGGTTGCTGGGCAGAGCTGAAAACCACCATCCAATCTTCAATAGGTACTGATTTAAAAGAAATCATAAATACGAATGACTGAACACTATAGAGCAATGACATCAAATATTGTAATATACTGAAATATACAAGGTTGACGACAGTCGTAGCCAGCCACAGTCAAAAGATTGTGTACATTTAGCTGAGGTGATGGTGCAATCAAAGACAGCTCAGGAAACATCAACCTCCTGTTTATCACATGTCCTTTGAGCGTACACAGACAATGTAATGCGTGTACTCAAAGAACATTCTCCGCAGCCTGCAATGCATATTATGGATGGATTGGTGATATTAATAATGAACATCCTCAATAGAGAAGGCAAGCACTCTGCCTTTTAAATCAGGGAACAAATCATGACCGCTGACGGCTACATTAACACGAGACCCACAGATCTCAATCCAGAAATCCCACATTGCTTATACAGTATTCCAAAAAGTGAGAGTAGTTTCTACAGTAGTACAATCCATTTCCATCCCAGTCTATTAGACATGGCTGAGAACTGTATTCCCCTGAGGAAAGTGTAATAAAAAGGTCAGATTCAGTCCCAAAATAAGAAATGCGCAAAATAATGTGGGGGAAATGAAAGGGAATGGAATAATAATGAATTGCAGGGCGTTGTAAATTTCATCAGGGCAGAGTAGAAATCTGTCTCCTAGCAACATGCAGCTACCCGCGTGTAGCTCTCCTCAGCATCCGTGAGGCCGAACTCACAAGGGCTTAATTAAAACAGAACAAATCAGTCTCAGGTTTACTGTAATTGTAAAGCTAAGAGATCTACCCTTTGACCTTTCATTCCGATCCTGGCAATTGTTATTGGTGCAACACAGAATGAAACAAGGCATTGTCTAATTTTTTCCAGCACTCTACTGACCTCAAGAACCATCAAGTCCTGAAGAGAGAAGATTATCTGCGACAATTGCTGCTGGTATGATTATTTCAAATGACCCTGCATATGAAACATTAATATTTAGTCTTGTATATTCCATATCAAACATGTAACTTAAAATAGACGCTCTTCTAGTTTTAGAAGTAGGTTCTTCTAGTAATATTCTCACTGCAATTTAAATGGAGAACATTGGAGATACTAATATAGCAGATGCAATAGATAATTTGCAGTCAGCCAGTCATTACACTGAAAACTAAACCAGCTCAAAACAAGAAGCTGAAGTTCGCAATGCACAATCCGGTCATTTTGATAAGCAAATAATTAGTTTCATGTTATGGACAATAACCGATAAATGATCAATATTAAAATGACATTATTTCAACTAAATAGATTAAAAATATAATAAAAAATAGAAATGAATGCTTTTCTTCAGCTAGGATGGATTAAATGTTTGTTTGTTTGTTTGTTTGTTTATATAGCACAGTTTAATGCAACACCAGGTTGCCCAAAGTGCTTCACAATATCACAATAAAATTACATAAAAACAAGCATAGTCTCAAATAACAACACAAATCACATAACAACATGGATACAATTTAAATAAAATAAACCTGCATCACAACAACTCCTCATTAGTCTTTAAAAGATGTGCTTTTAACACAGCTTTGAAAACCAGTAGTGAGTTAACGGATCTAATACTATGAGGGAGGTCATTACACAGTTTTGGACCAGCTTGCGAAATTGATCAAAAGTAACTGTAAAGACATTTAAATGTTACAAAAAAAATGTATTTCAAATGAATGCTGTTCTTTTGACCTTTCTTTTCATCACGGAATTCTTTACAGAAAAACATTCAAAACAACATTATGCAGCACAGCTGCTTTGAACATTGATAGCATCAAATCAGCATATTCATTTCTGCAATGATTTCTGAAGGATAATGTGTCACTGAAAACTGAAGTAATGGGTGCTGAAAATTAATCTTAGCCATCACAGGAACAAATACATTTTAAAATGTATTCAAATAAAAACTGTATTTTAAATTGCAACAATATTTCACAATATTACTTTTTCCTGCAGTTTTGATTAAATAAATGTAGTCTTGGATAAACATAAGAGACTTATTTTAGAAACATTATTAAATAAAAATCGTACCAATCCCAACTTTTGAAAGGTACACAATATTATATGAAACCATTATAGTAAGTGCGGTGTGTTAGATATAAGTTAGGTTACGTCATAGAAATAGAAGGTCAGTATAAAAGTGTAAAAAAAATAGGAGACAACAGAAAAACCCTGTACACAAGTTGAATCTTTTTTCCCCCTTAAGTTTCCCCTTCCTCACCTCCACCAGCACTGTGAGCAGCTGCCACTGTGATTACAGACGCAGTGTAATTTCTCAGGGCACAGACTTCATAACCGCATTACTTTCCAGGCAGACACCCTTGCACAATTATGAACCATCAATTTCTCCGGCTCCAGTTTGTCAGCTTTTTTAATGAAACATTGCTTTCACCGCCTCCTGGTTGATTAACTGAGAGTCCTATCCTTTCTCCCCACCCCATTCTGCCATAGCCCAAAAACAGCAGCACCGTGCATGGTCTCATCAATGCCGTCTCCACCGGCAAGCAGGTCAAAAGGCATAAGACCAAAGGCAGGGCATTAAGTAATGTTCTGTGACATTTGAGTTGTTTAAATTGAATATGCCTGTCTTTGCCCTTTTCTCATCCAGACTTCTAAATATAGGATGGAAATGGGACACCATCAAATGCATGACAGCAACCACACAGCATGATCTATTCACTATTACTCATCACAATTAGAGAGAGTGCAATTGAGTGGAAAAAATGACATGTATTTAAGCATAAGCACTGCGCATACCAGTGTTTTGGCCCATGCTGACCTTTTCAGTGTTGAATAAGTTATAAAAGAACATCTGCACACCAAAAGTAACCACACTGGACTTTAATTGAGTTATAAAAACTAATATAGAGTGACTATGTAGAATAACGTCTCTAGGTTACGTATGTAACCATGGTTCCCAGAGGGAACGAGACGCTGCGTCGAGATCGTTTTGGGAACGCCCCTGTGTGACCGCGTTCTGAAGCACGTGTCAAATCAGCCCAATGGAGTAGCGAGACGTCACGAGCGGGGTGACGTAAGCACCAGAAAGTATAAAAGCGCATCCGGCAGAGCCTGGCTCTCTCTCCGGGGGGAAGAAACCGCAGCGCGGGTTTCCGAACCCTGAGAGAGAGCCGCGGATCTAGTGGGTGAGGGCCGAGAAAAGGACGAGCCCGTCTCGGATCCCTCCTCTAAATCCACCTGCGATCCCCATGACAACAGTCTACGCCGTGCCTCGGCAACAGCGGGACCGCTGCCAGCGGGTTCGCGAGCCTGGCCGCTCTCATCAAACACAGCCAGGCGAGAGCGGAGCATACGCAGCGAGAGTAACTCGCAGTGATGACAATCAGCTCCCTCGAAAGCTGACCGTGCATTCGAGTTCCTGAAGGGGTATCACCAATTCCATTACCAAGAAAATGACATTTACTGTAAGTGCCCGCACGACAAAGGAAAAATTACAGTGAAAAAAGGAAAATCAATTGCCAGGTTCTTATAAATGTACTTTTCATGTTGGTTTTAATATGGTTTTGAAATGCCAAAAAAGTTTTAAAATATATTTTAAAGTAAACAGTATTTTTTTAAATGTTAAGTCATAATAATAAGTAATAAAAGAGAGTCATGAGTTTGACTTGGCAGACAAAAAAATTATAAAAGTAATTTTATAATAATAAATAAATTATTAATAATAATTTAATAAATAAATAAATCCAAAATAATTAGTTTTTTCTTTAAGATTGTTTATTTCCTTGAAGCATTTTTTGTTCATTAAGATATCAACAGGTTTTTTTTTTACTTGACAAATTACTTTCTAAAAACAAATAAACAAATTAATAAATTAATTCAAATTAAAAATATGTTCATTATTGAAGAGGTGTATTCAAGGCATTGTGTGCATGCATTTTTTTAAAATGGCATCGCATTTTGCTGCAGTGCAGCAGTGGAAGCTTGGGAGCGCCTGCCAAACTCGAGTAATCTGTATTTATTTTTAAATGTAACATGCCAGATAAAATTCTGTCTCAATAAAGGAGAAAAGGGCAGGAACATGTTATTAGTACATGTCAATCATGTTAGTACATGTACAGCTCTGTTGCTTTCCTTAACTGCCATCTCCCTAATAACACCCTACATGCGCCCAGCTCCCTCTCCTTCATATGTTCAATTCAACGGCCTTTGTCATTTTTAATAACACAGTGAAAGCATCAGTGGCTAATGTGGCCTTCATTGTGAACACTTTCATTAGCTGTTCTCCTCTGGCATCTCCATCCCTCTTAAGCTCCGTAAGATCCGCTGAGGGACTTATCTCAAATCCGGCTCGCCGCGGGATCGCACCAGGCATTAACGACTTCTCTCCCTGTCGTAAATCTGCCAGGTCATTTCAATTAACATTTGCTGAGGTGTCCCAGCGCCTCATTCCCAGCCTAGAGTGGGCAACTCTTATCCCACTATCTAAAGGTTGCATTTTCCATGCTTGGCTGTAAGTGCCAGATTCGGCCTCCATAAAGAGCTGTCTTTTTCTCAAATGCGGCATTCATCAGTCTGCATAAAATGAGTTATAGATGAAACGATTAGCACCGTTCCCTTGACCAAATTCCTCAGATTTGTTTTCTAAAGTTTGCACTGTTCATTTTGGAATTTGAACAATCAAGTCATGCGTAAAATGAATGCAAATGTGCATTTGTTGTAGCAATCAATCGTGCTTTAGGCATTTATGGCACCAAAATGTTTAGACACGGCCCATTTAAATGGTTTTCTACTCTTAATGAAAGAGGCTCAAAAGGTTGGAATATTGGGAAAATATGCTATTTGTACACATATTTAAACTGAGAAACATTCCCAACATTGTCCTGGTCTTTGGCTCTTACTTTCACACTGTTAGAGACTGACAGTGTTCCAATATTATTATTGTTATAATAATATATTATTACTGTCATTAAATATATATATTTTAAATTTTAAATAAAAGCTTCTTCTTCATAACATGTTAAAATGTTAAATTTTGTTAAATAACAAATTATTATTACATTGTATTGTATTATTAATTCATTAAAAATATGCAAAACATGCAAAATAATACAATTAAATTAAATTCCAAAAGGCACTGAAAAGATTGACTGGCCCAGATTATGAAAACCTAAAACTACGATAAATATAAACCATATTAAAAAGATGTTATTGATATTCTTTTGATGTGTATGCATATAGAATATTAAATGGCTGTTGGCATGGTGTTGGTATAGTCTCTGATAGCAGTGAAATCAACAGCGACCACTGACCTGTATGCTGAGCAGATTCACTTTCTTTAGCAATACATATTGAAGAATTTATTTCCTGAATGGCGATATTTCTACTCCAACAGAGAGCCCTGCAATATTGGACTTATATTAGACAATATAAAATAAAAAATAGTTTAGCATATTAAAAGGTATGCAATATACAGTACATTATAGCAATATTTTTACTATTGTTTTTTTTGTTTGTTTTTTTACACAGTATTTGCCGAAAAATGCAAGTGATCATAACGCACAAGACAACTTAATTCAAATATAGCAGGCACCACTGCAGGCACAAATAAACATGTTTTTGCATTTCTTACTGACAAAACCGACAAAGTCAAAGATAAGCAGGAGTTTGCCATTCCCAAATTTTACTTTTTTCATGTAGTGATACCTTTTCATAACCTGCCAAAAATGTTGTCAATGGTCCATAGATCTCTGCCTTTGTTACTACCTCATCTTCAAGATCTAGCTACACAACACATCCTCACTCCCAACTCGTCACAAAATGACGCTTGGCCTGGACCCATTTGCCGTCACTTTATGACGCACAGGGTACTCCTTTAGCGTCATTTTTGACATTCAGGGTCCTCCATTGCTTTAAATAAGAAACCTTTGGCGTCAATATGCCAATGCAAAAGGCATTGGGAATTAAATCATCATGATTAAATTATATATTAGGCAATAATATTGCCATTATTACATGTATGTTGATGTGTGATTTTTCAATGTAAACAGTCACAACAATTATGAGCATGTAACCCAACCCCTACCCCTAAACCTACCATTTGTCAATAAAACAGATGCAAATAGATGCGATCATCGTCTCCATTCGCCATAAAGCTCAGTCTCGTGACCGATTGCTAATGTCTCATGCTAATGTTTGGGAGTATGAGATGTGACCACATTAACGGAGCGGGATCATTTTCAGCAATTAAAACCTTATGTTTTACTCTCTTCTTCGCATAAAGATATCGTATAGCTTCACAAGACTTGTATCACAAGAAGTGATACTTGTATACTGCTTCTTTATGGTCAGTTGCAATAAATGAGTGTGACTGTACTTTTATTTGCCTGTTACGTGTTTTATATTGTTCAGAAGAGGGTAGGTTTAGGGTAGAGGTGGGGTTAGGTGCTTCAATTAAAGTTTACATTTATGTAAAATGATTTCTATTTTTAAAAATGCTTGCAAACCATTAAATAAAGGCAAAGCAATGGAGGACACTGCACGTCGAAAAGTGACGCTAAAATGGTACCCTGTGCATCAAAAAGCAACAGCAAGGGGTCCTGACCTAGCGTCAATATGTAATGAGTTGAGAGTGAGAACGTATTGAGCTATAATTGAATCCACTAAAACTATGCAAAATTCTTCTTTAGTGGACAAAAAAAATTAGGTTGTCATGAAACTTGCAACAGAATTTCATGTTCAGAATCAATCATGCAATGCTAAAAAAAAAAAAAAAATGTACATTACTGGAAACCAACTTTAATCCCTTAACACTGTATATTCAGATATGCTTCCTCTAAAATGCAAAGCATGGACTGCATCATAAATACACATCCTTTGCTTTCTGCCCACATTCAAGACAGACAAAAGGGAAATTTAATGTAAGTCAAGCAGTCAAGAGGGTCATTCCTGCAGTTACTGTGGTAACCATTTGCTTTGTGAGTAAATCATTACCTAAAATCGGCTGTGGAAGAAGTGCAATTAACCTTGATTTACTAAATAATCCTTGTTTTCTATATGCATTTCACGTTTTAAAAGGTTTACATTTAATTAACGGTGAACTAAATGTTGCAGAGCTCAGTTTATGGAGGATAAACCTGCAACACAAGTAGGGTGTATTGATTGTTTAAGATTTATGACTGATTCAGTCAGATCAATAGAAAGAGTCTTGCTGTCGAGGTCAAATGAAAAGTGCAGTGCAGGTATCTAACTGAATGAACTCACATAAAATACCCCTTTGAATGGAAGAAAGAAAGTGATGGCGGGTATAGAACTCCTGAGGAACACGACAGCCTGCACAGCCACTGTAAGACGTAAAGCTTAACACCTATATTTTTGTGTTATTTACAAAAATGAATTGTCTTGTCAAAACACTGACAACCCCACTGACGAGTTCCTACGAATTAGTCTGTCAATCAGTCCATTAGGCTGTGTGGTTATAATTGCATGGCCTGGTAAACTAGCGTCTTCTCTGGTTCTTGATATCTTGCAGCAACCCGTTCTCATCAATCTGCGTATAAATAACACGACTTTACACTTTCTAATTGCGTGTAATGCATATGCCAAATGCCAGTTTTGCGTGCATATGATACGCCAATCCTTCACATTAACTTCGGTGGAGAGCAGATGTGTCCAAAAACATTTTTTAATTTGCTTACACCCCCGACCCCCTTAGATCTGCCAGTTGAACTATAGAAGAAAAAAAAGAAAAAAAAAGAAAAAAAACCCATCATGAATCACACATTTTGTAGTCATTTTCCAATGTTTATTGATATGTCAAACTTTTCCCAGATAAACATAGTGCCCAGAACAGCAGTCTCTCTCCAGTTTGTGCCACTATGAAAAGAATGAAAACAAAAAAAGCAGTTGATTATACAAATTTATTTGCATAGAGGTAACTAAGAAAAATGCAACAGAAAACCCCTTTAAAAACAGTTGTAACATGATGCAATAACACTGAAATAATTAAAATAATAAAGTTAACCACATGATCTCATACAAAAAAAAGATCGTTGCCCTTACCTTTTTGAAGGTGTACACACATCAGGTGAACTGGACGAACTGCGCCTCGCTGGTGACGTCACTGCCGCTGAAGATGACGCGTGGTATTTGGACACATCTGCTCTCCACCGAAGTTAATGTGAAGGATTGGCGTATCATATGCACGCAAAACTGGCATTTGGCGTATGCATTACACGCAATTAGAAAGTGTAAATCGTGTTATTTATACGCAGATTGATGAGAACGGGTTGCTTGCAGAGGCAATACAATTAAACAGCGAAATCTAATAACGCCCGAGTTTTCATACAGCATGTCATGTAGACAGGAAGCAATCAATGCTCACTGCCAGCACAGACTGAGGTTTACAACGGCACAATTCTTATTTATAATCACACAGCATTTTCCTACTGGCAATTACGAGTCATGTAGGACAGAAGGGGAAGAATAAAAGCCGATTTACACAGTATGCAGCAACCGCGATTTCCCAGTACATTTTCAATAGGAGAGAGGTGGCACAATAGAGGCAGCGTGAATGATAGTAAAAGTCCTGCCACTTAGTTGTGCAAACACTGTGGCAACTCTTTCCGCAATACGCTATCTAAAAGCAATTAGCTTTCATAGGATCCAAGATCAAGGAAAAAATAATACTCATTGTTACTGATTTGCTGAACTCTGTGACATTTGAAGTAATACATTGCATTTGATTTTGTTAATTATAACACTAAACTGCACTAAACAGTAACTGCAGCATTCAAAAATGCATGTCTAGAGGTCTTCATGAAAAGTCTATAACATACTTTGGTTAAAATTTCTCAGTGTTAGTGTAAAACAACACCCTTTTTACCTTGTCAAAAACAGCTCTGTTCACAGCGCTCCGTATTGGTGCATGTCCCTTTAAATGATAATTGGCTACTGCTCACCCCGCCCCTCTCTTCCGTGGGGAGAGCAGTTCTCTGAGACTTTAGCCGCATTCGTTGTGGAACTTGCTAACTAGCACTTTATTAGGAAAGGTGATTTGCAAAGATTCATAATTAAAAATAATAAATAAATAAAAAACGTATACTTACTTCTTCTGGAGGTGAAGCTGGATCACGAATGATTTGCACAAATATAAACGTATTTAGGAAGATCGGTTGCACATTCCTTTCAAAAACACGTAATTCACTGCGTCTTCAGCGGCTCAGATATCGGGAGTAAATGATGACTGCTATGTTCATTATTATATCCAACAACAAAACACCTCAGTCGCATAAAATACATTCTTGTCTAAGCCTGTTCTGGCGTCGAAACAATGACGGGACTGTTTACAGCTCACTCAGGGCAGGTCTATGCTAAAACGGCAGTGTCTGTCAATAGTCGAGGGAGGGGCCTGTCTGTGTGACATTTATGTTCAAACACCATGTAAAAGTGAATCTTGCATCCGATGTCCCCTTTACGAATTCATTATAATAAAAAATGGTTTATTCAATGTATTGTAAGCTTCATGAAGAGGATATTATTAAAGGATAACCCAGACACAAATAAATTGAACATACACACGATTCAGCCACTCTCCCTTATGTTAAAATCCTTCAGTTCATGAGTTCCAAATGAATCATTTTTACATTTTGGTTTCAATAACTGTTCATGATATGACTGCTTTAACATAATTACAAGCATTTCTAAAAGCAGTCATTTCCAAAGCTGTTCCAGAGTGTTTTATCTTTCCAAAGGCCTATTTGAAACTAAACAAACCATATACATATTAAATTGGCTCTGTCATTCATCTCAAGCAAACTCATCCACAGACATTTCTCTAGGCCAAATATTTTCATACTGATTTTGTTCATTGTAATATCAGAGTGTGTCCACAAGCATTTCAAGCTTTAGACACCACATCCCATTGAAGATTCATTCCTTTATTCCTTGTCCAGCCTAAAGCAAATAGAAGAGAAATGGCAGGTGACTTACCCTTCCAACATCGAGCCAATCCTGTCCAAAGTTATTGCTGCATGCCACTGTCAGGTCAGCCTCGGGGATGTGTAATCCAGGGCAATGCTTTAATTAAACACAGGTTTATAGGCTGTTTACACTGGCAGCGAAGGGGGTGGATAAGCATATGCTTCTCTGACAGGCAGCTGGTGGGGAACTAGATTAGATAAGATGTTACATGAACAAGATTAAATTAGAGTGGAGGACAAAATCCCACGGACTGCAGGTACCTTCACGGCTCATAGCACATGCCACAAGCCATGGAGGTGTCATATAAGATGCATGTTCTAGTTGTTCTGTTTTGCCCTTGTCTTGTGAGCTATGCACATTTACCATAGTGCAAAAGCATCTTGTAAAACAAGGGGCTGAGGAACACCTTTAAATCTGCAGGCTGAACTTGTCTGTACTAACAGATGTTCACTTTTTAATGGAAAAGCATAAAAAGTCATAATTAAATGTGGTTTCAAATCTGTGACTCACTTATTTCAGTGGAACACAAAAGAGTTCTAAAGAATGTACAGGCCATTCTTCTTCACTGCAGTTACAATGAATAAAGGAGATATTTAAAAAAGATAGTAAGTAATAATATAGTAAGATAGCAAGTAATATTCTTGTGAGTTCTTGTGAGCAGGTATGTCCGATTCATGAACAAATGAATAATTGAGTTGAACCTTGTTGATTTGGTTCACAAAGCCATTCTGAATAATTCATACCAAAAACGTGAAATGAGTCACATAGTATTTCTATGATACTATTTTGTTTTCCACCAAAGAAAAAGGTCTTAATACCCTTGTTTTGGCACAACACAAGGGTGAATAAATGATGACAGAACTTTCCTTTGGGTGCAATATTCCTTTAAAAGTGAGCAGAGACAAAAAGGCAGCGCTCATTGTATAGTGCTTGGCAGCAAAGTGGGATCCAGATCAAAGAGCAGAAGGTCTGGGAGGAAGTCTCCAAAGAGCGTCTAATTCTTGACACCCAGGAACCCAACCACAGAGGGCTGACCGTAGTTCACTTCCAGTTGTTGTTGGCTACACTGGAGGGGTAAGGGGGCATTGACTTCCTGCAGGAATGGGAGGGAGGAAGCTCTTATAGAATTGCATGTGCTGAAAGCGTTTAGAGTTGTGGCAGTGAACCGGGCAGGTCATTCATCACGGACTGTAAACCTCCCCCTGCAGTTCACTGTTTTCTGTGAGCTTTGACAACACTAGAGAAGCAGCGCTACAGCTGCATTTGCTTGCACACATTGCACACACTCTACATGTTGTAGGGTATTTCAAGGGTTTCTTGAGAGCATTAGCATCCTAGGAATAATTATAAGCAGGAGCTAACAACATACATGGTGTTCGAGTTGGGTAAAGTGTGGTTGTTTGTTTTCTGGAGTATGTTCGCCCATGCACGACTTCAGCTTAGTCAAACAAAAGGGCTTCTGAAACAGTGTTTGCATCTTAAGTTAATTTGCATATGCATGTTCATACACCATGATAGCACTGTAATCTATTTAACTTGAAAAATTTGGCTTTGTGCTTTGATATGCCTGATTCAATTCAAATGCACAGAATGGCTTTTTAATGGGTTTCTAATTTAGCAAACCAAACAACAATCAAGACGACACCCATCTGGCCTCTAGAACATCTCTAAAATAATGGAAAGAATTTTTCAAATGCCACAGAGTTTTGTTAACACCATTCCAAATGTATCCTTATGTTTATACAGTATAGGAGTCATAAAGAATATAGCAGGTCATGTTCTGAATCTTAACATTTAGTATTTGTAAATAATAAATATATGAAATATAAAAATGCAATTTCACTGCCAAATATTTGTAACGAATCAGTCCACTGAAGGCAAGCGTAGTGAGGAACCCAAGTGCAGTTTATTTACAGTGTGATCCAAACAATAAACCGAGACACAGACTTGACATGAACAGACTTGACGAGGCATGAAAAGACTTGACTTGACATGAACAGACTTGACGAGGCATGAACAGACT
>NW_015658395.1:1370977-1383343 GCF_001515625.1 Sinocyclocheilus rhinocerous
ATAGGCCTGTCACCTTGACGAAGGCAGAGGAGGCGTGAAACTGCTGGGTTCATTGTGGAGGTTGTGTATTCTGTAACGAATCAGTCCACTGACGGCGAGCGTAGTGAAGAACCCAAGTGCAGTTTATTTACAGTGTGATCCAAACATCCAAACAATAAACCGAGACACAGACTTGACTTGACTTGACATGAACAGACTTGACTTGACGAGGCATGAACAGAGGGTCACATGACATGAACAAACCAATGGGAAGCAAGACACATGACTAAGACAACCAATCGGAACATGACACAATGAACAAGAGAACCAATGGCAAGAATACAAGAGGGCAAGGGAAGCATGACACAAACAGCGACCATGAAACAATTACAAAATAAAAGACATGAAAACATGAACAAGAAACACAAACCAAAACACCACATTACAATATTGAGCTAATTGTTATCATTACTACACTTAATTAACAAAATTTCTTGCAAAATGTCTTTTCAGAGGAGCCATTAATGTTATCAAATAACTGGTCCTAACTATCTATTAAACAATATGCTAAAACAAAAAAATGTGGTTCCATTTTTCAATTTATTTTCATAAAATACTACTGCCAAAACACATAAGTGTGTCTTTCATTCATCCAGGAATCTTACTACACTCTTCGCATATGCTTTTGATTTTGTAAGAATGCATGTGTGAGAAACAAACATTCACCATCATTTGTTAAAGGAATAGTTCCCAATCCTATTACAAAACTATAACTTGCATTCAATTTTAACATTCTACACTGTTTTTTCCCTCTCCAACACATTCAGAACAAGCCAGAAATAAAGAAAGCCCTGTGGGTAAAAAAGGAATAACTGTCCACATACATGGCATACTTCATTAGAAAACTGTCTCGTACACACTGAATTTAATTTACTGGCCAATTTGGTTTCGATGAGCACCCAACTGAAGAAACAGACTGCTGTGACGAGTGCATTCAATTTCCCACTAGACCTAACCATCACCTAGGGGAGTTGCATAGTGAAAACTTAAGAAATAGCACTTTTACAAAAGAATGGTTGTGATGTCTCTGCAGGGGCACCCAAAATAACCCTGGAGGGAGTAAGCAATTTTTCTGAACCTTGGACTAAACAAGCACAAGGCCGTCTTACTGATATTAATGAAAAACATCAGCCCTTGGCTGAGTCACCTCTTTTCCACTGGTCATAGTCCCTGCATTAAACTTCCTCTCTTCACTTTGTCTGGAGAGTTATTCCATCCCTGACTGAGTCAGCACATCTACCATCTCCACTCACTGCCAGCTATATCTCCTCTTCGCTCTCACAATGATTCACGTGTTCTCACGAACACACACAGATGGACAGATACGGATACGCTCACTCATGACAGGCTAATATATTGTCTCGTTCACCGTCACACGTTCATTTGAACATACGCATCAAATCACACACTTGTCTTGACTTCTTTTCTTAGTCTCTTTCTTAGTGTGGGGAGATCCAGGACATTGCACAGCTTGATTAAAGCTTTGGGGAAGAAGACGACAATGTAATTACATGGATTGATTACACAGGGGGAATTGGAACACAATGGGCGTACATCACAGACAGTGTGGGTGTGTGTGTGTGGGAGTTTGTATGTGCGTAAGAGAGAAACACTTGCAATTACACTGTTAAATGTTGCAAGCACCCCATGTGAGGAAGGGAACGCAAATGAGCAAGGAGAGGTAAGGCAACTAATGCAATAGTTCAAGAAGGGGCACAGATAATACACACTGCTCATACTCAAACTTAGTAGAACAGGAAGCAAAGATATAAAACAAGAATAAAGAGTAAACTGCAAAGGTTTCCAAGAGAAAACAAACAGAAACTGAGATAAACAAATGTCTGTTTAACTTCCTTGTATAAGGGATGTTTTAAGTTTATTTTTATATTAAAATAATGCATCGCCAAATTATTCATAATTCACACAAACCTGCAACTGTTTACGTATGTTGATGTATTTTGTTTTCTGTGTAATCAAGTATTTATTAAGACTAGTATGTGTAAAAAACTATATTTCAAAAGAAATCAAACAGCAGATTTGCTTTTCTCTCTGGAAACCAACCAATTCTGTATGCAATCATAAAGTTTGGTTTCACTGCCTCTAGCGGTTTCAGAAATTACTTAATACAAACTGAAAAAAAAAAACACTTAAGGCATAACAATATTACTTCTGTATCATGAGCATGGGAATTAAATGCAACAATAATCTGCCTTAACAAAACATTTTTGTGTCATTTTCCTATTTCAGATTATTTATAACAAGCATAAATACTAAATGAATGATTTAGGCCAGTTCTCCTTTGATTACTGAGCAAGGTCATTTTTATTCTTTGATAGCAGAGTGCTGGCCAGATATGTGGTTGCACACTGAAACAATAAGTACTTTCTAATTACTTGTTTGATTGGCTAAAAGAACTATGCAAATCGTGCTCTATTCATAAATCACTTATGATGATGTTATGCTGTATGTAGAGAAAAACTGTGGAGCTACAAGTCAACTAAAAAGAAAAAAATCACCCACCCACTCGTCCTGTCTGGGTTCATTGGCTAGCGGAGGTGGGGGGGTCAGTCAGAAACCATATATAAACTGATAGTCCTAATAGACTCTCTGACCCTTGTGGGTGTCCAGGTGACTTCATTACTTTAAGCTTCTTTGACGTAGTCTCTTTTTAGCATTGAAACTGGAAGGCCAAAGACCCACATTATCTAGCACTTTCAGAGTCAGTGGTCCAGAACTCCACTACAGCCTCAATGAGAGGTGTTCATCATGAGGAATGTGTGTAGGACGTCACCTTCTCAAAGTTCTCAAAGTGGACCATCAAGTCAGTGAGGTACTTGGTAGCATATTGGCAATGATGTTTTTTGTTTCTTGCTGTTGGGTTCAGGCATGTGTTCACGTACTAAGGGCATGACTCCTTCAATCCATTCCTCCCTCATGGATTTCTTTGTGGCATGGAGACCCAGATGCTGCCACCAAAACAGAAACTCAAAGGGGTGAAACCGGTCAAACCCTTAGGCACCTCTGAGATTGAAGAGAACGTAGTAGAGCGTGAGGTCCAAGTCACATCCATCATCCAACACCACTCGATGCAGCATCCTCTTGCAGTGTTGTAACACCATAGTGTCTGAGTATCTCTCTTGGGATATCCACTGAACCGCACAACATGAACAGCTCTTTGGTGACATTTTTAGAATTGGCCCTATAGAACAGTACAACTTCAGGATATCGAATGGCATAATCCATCAGAACCTAAGAAGTATCTATGGCCCCAATTTACTATATCAGTGCTGATGCATATCACACCAATGACAAAACTGTTTAACCTCTTCAGATCTAGCCTATGTATTCACTCTCTGATTTTCTGTATGCTCTGATTCTCATCCTCCAAGTTGGGTCAGTGCTGTAACTGCCCCACAAGAAGGACAAGACAGACAAGAAGCTCCAGCTTCTGAGTGCACTCTGATAAGTTCTCTAGTGCAATGTTTCCCAGCCAGTGGTCCTGGTATAACCCGATAGTAGTCATTTTGGGTGACTCCCTTATCTGATCTCCATATCTGACCAGGGCTTGGAGTATCTACTAGATATCTGATTAGTTGAATCAGGTTTGATTTGATTAGTGAGGCATACTAAATGGGCAATGTTGGGGGAATTTCAAGACCAAGGTTGGGAACCAATGCCCTCGGGGTCCACTGTCCTGCAGAGTTTAGCTCCAGTCCTAATTAAACACACCTGAACAAGTTAATAAAGCTCTTCAGGATAAGAAAGTGGCAGGCAGTTGAGCTTGATTAGGCTTGGAGCTCAACACTGCAGGACAGTGGACCTTAAAAGTCAGAGTTGAGAACTTACGTGCTCAAACTTCTACATAGTACTGTATTTCATCAACCGTCTGTGGTTCTTCATTTTTCTCCCTTCAGATAAGCTGTCGGTATTACTCATTGCATTGTCCAAGCATGTTGGGTCCAATTAGTTGCCAGGCACGATGGTGAGTTTCACAAGGGTGGGTCAACAACACGGTGCGAAGAAATAATGAGGTGACAAAAAGTAAACCTCAACATAACCAAAAATAATATTTTCTTATGAACTTAATACAGCTCAAGATCAGTCAAAATCTGTGACAAGATTTTACTCTTAAATGGGGTCCAGTGAGGAATGGAGAGGAATTCATCATGTCTCAAGGATAACTACAAATTAAGTGAACAGTGGCAATCTGGCATCATTCCTAATAGTTAAAGAAGCTGTATCCCTTCAAGAATCAGCTTCTACAAAAATTTCGATCTGTTCGAAAGGTCTGAAACTACTTCCCAGGAGGAACTTGCTAGCTATTTCATCAGTATCTTTATGAAAATGAGATTGCTCAAGGTTGGTGAAGCGAATCTTCATACAGCTACTGAATGGGCCAGTGGGTGAATTAAGAAATAACCAAAAAGAAAACACTGGGCAATGGTGTGTGTATGTGCACACTTTAATGTATTCATCCAGGGGTGTCCAATCCTGCTTCTGGAAGACCAACGTCCTGTAGAGTTTAGCTTCAACTTGCCCCAACACACCTGCCCCAATCTTTTAGTATTTCTCGTAAGATCTTGATTAGCTACTTCAGATGTGTTTAATTGGGCTAAGAGCTAAACTCCACAGGTGAATGGCCCTCTAGAAGGAGGAAAGCATACCACTGTATTAGTCAAAAGACTAAAAAGACAGTCACTCGCTAAATGTAATTTTCTTCAGTAGCCTGCTGCTCTTTAAAAAAGTAGTTTCACATTGAACACAGTAGTTTCTTTATTGCGTCTTTGTTGTAGTGGCTTTAAAAGTGTAATCACATTAACAGTGATTTAAAATCTTCTAGAATTCAGTATATATGTAACTATACAAGAGTATTTGAAAGCAAATATCCAACTACTAATTACTGTAAAGCAGAGATGAGTATATGCTTTAAAGCAGGCCAGAAATGACTAAACAGACAGAAACAGCCTGTTAATGTTGAAAGTTACTAAAATTTACAACATATTGGATCTTGCTGAAGCAGCAAAAAAACAGCTGCTCTAATCTCTGCGTTTGAGCAAGTAGCTTGACTGGATCCATAAATCTGGAATGTACATGAAAATGGGCCAGTCCAACGACTTTGAGCTATCAATCTCTACGTAAAATCTGAGATGGCACACTCTGCCACACTGTCTCCACATTTGTGCAGCCCATCTGTGCAAATAGTCTTTATCATTATATCCAGTAGCTGGATATAATCCCATATCCAGCTACCACCTAGAGACTGTCCGGCTTATCGGCAGTCAGACAGACCTGCCAGGTCCTCAAGTACACCTGTGTGCTCCTGTTGTCCCTGCTTGCTGACATTATCAGCCACAACGAGTGACGAGAGCAGTTCTCCTTCCACTATTGCACACACACCTTTCACCTTTGCAACAGCATCATACACACAAATTCACACAAAGCACCTAACATGTACAATTTTACATGTCTTTTTTTATGCATGCATACAGACACATACATGCATTTCCAGGCTTCCCTTTCTTGATTGTCCTCTCTGAGTTATCCAGCCTGTTAACCTTACACCCTCATAAAACCTGGAAGTCTGGAAACTCACCTTTTCAAAGCATGTCACCGGGTACACCTGCTCCAGGCTATATGAGAGACTCCCTCTCTCTATTAAACAGACTTTCGCACACATTCAGGCTGTCTGAAGAATTCCTGCGAGACAATGGAAAGGTCAGGGTTGTAAGTTAATAAAATATACATTTCCCTCACAGTTTTGTGCATCCTGGTTTCCTACTCCCCACAGTAATTGCATTTCTGGTAGAAGTCAGCAATACTCTCCCCGTCTCACAGCTCCTGGAGGAATGTTGAGAGGAAACGAAGGCTAACAAAATGGCCCTCTGCATCCCACCTGTTATCTCGCTGGTAAAAAGCCTGTTTTTTTGCTGTTGTGAGGGCTTTGAAGCAGGTGGCATATTGTGGTGTGTTGTACTGTGCGGGACATGGTGTGGACAGATCTGCCACACACATTCTGTGATAGTCTACAGCTCCTGCTGAGAATATGTTATCATGCCAGCCCATCACTGCTGTTTCCTCTCACCTAAAGAGCCGTGTGAGTTGGGTCTCAGTATGGAATAGAAAAATGGCAGGGTAATCTCTGACACATCTCTGGAATTTCATTTACTTTTAGAATGTCTAGATATTGGACAGTATCTCATATGTGTTTTCATGTCTTTCTTAATGTCTTAATGCTTTTTCCAGTTTCTTCTAGGCCATAACATGCTGGTAAAAACAGCATCAAAGTAGAAATTATTAATTTATAGTGAGAAACTGGTAAACATAATATGATTTTTATAAAAATGTCAGACTTGGTAAATACAACCAAGGGGGGGAAAACTATGGTGCAGTTGAACATTTTAATGATTAAATGTCGCGCATTAAAATGTGCCCACGCAAAGGTGCATGTCCAACATTACAAAAACCAGACAGGCATGATTTCAGTTGGTCTAAAGTGTGAACATGACTTTTTTTCAAAAAAGACTAATGACTGTTTTGGGCCAACTTAAAATTTTACAGTGCATGCAAATGCAGTTGGTGATTTAGTTACTATTAAAATAAATGAATAAAATAAAACTGACCACATTTGTTAAACATAATACAAGTGAAAAATGTAAAATACATATGTAAAAGTATGCAAATGTAAATCAAGATTTAAGACAAAATATGAAACAATGGTGCTGCTTAAAACAGTTACATACTGCTGACAACATTTAAGGATTATGCATGGCTGACAGAGGCTGTCTTTAAAGTGCTTTAAAGGGGTTATATGATGTTGCTAAAAAGAACATTATTTGGTGTATTTGGTGTAATGAAATGTGTTTATGCGGTTTAAGGTTCAAAAACACATTATTTTCCACATACTGTACATTATTGTTTCTCAGAGTGAGCGGAGGCCTAGAGTGAGCAGAAGCTGGCGGCCTAGAGTGAGCGGAGGCCAGCTTGAGTGAGCGGAGGCCGGCTTGAGTGAGCGGAGGCGGGCGGGCTTGAGAACGGCGCGGCCGGCGGGTTTTCCACATACTGTACATTATTGTTTCTCCTCTATGCCCCGTCTTTCTGAAACGCATCAATTTTTACAAAGCTCATCGGTCTGAAAAGCAAAGTGTGCTCTGATTGGCCAGCTATCCAGTGCATTGTGATTGGCAGAATACCTCAAGTGTGTGACGTAAATGTTACGCCCCTTACCATATTGTGATGCCCAGTCCGGCCAGAGCGATGAGACAAAAACATTAAAACCCATTATAAACGAGGCATTTGTTGCATCCAGTGGGGACATAATTACGGATTATAATGACTTATACTGTCTTTTTACGCATTGCGTTGCATCGCGCCGCGTAAACATAAAACCATGTCTGCAATTGAGATCGGAGAAATGACAAACAACAAGCGCTACTCTACACTGCCCAAAACTCAAAGAGAAAGGAAAAATTGAAATCCCATCATATGATTCCTTTAAAGATTTAAAGTTGTTATTAAAAAAATGTTATACATGCGTGCGCTTTCTAATGAATGTAAACAACGCTGATTATGCTCAGGATAAAATGCATGCATGCTGAATGTAAACAACGCTGATTACGTTGATTATGTTCTGGGGTACTCTCCAAAATGGCAGAAGACGGTAATTCGGGGAGAAGAATTGCTGAATAAATAATGTTAATATTGTTTTCTTTGCGCAGAAAAAGTTTTCTCATAGCTTTGTAAAATTACGGTTGAACCCCTGATGTCACATGGACTATTATTATTATTGCTGTCTATGCAGGGTCAGAGAGCTCTCAGATTCCATCAAAAATATCTTAATTTGTGTTCCGAAGATGAACGAAGGTCTTACAGGTTTGGAACGACATGAGGGTGAGTAATTAATGACAGAATTTTCATTTTTGGGTGAACTATACCTTTAATGGGTTTTATCAAATGTTTTGCTAAATTAGCTGCTTGAGGGACAGTGAGGCAGGATTTTGACCTGTTCAAATCAATTCTGGACCCAAATAAGAACATGCCTCGAACTCAAAAGTGGCTCTATTCCAGTTTAGCTTTAGTCCCTGTATCTGCTCTGCCCACTTGTATTCGGCACCCCACGAGGCACAACATGTTGACATACTCATACTTTCCTTTGTGAGGTAATATATATTTCAGATACAGGCGATTAAATTTGTAAGACATAAAACAGGGTGATGCCTGATGAATGGCCTGCTTACAGCCCATTTCAATTGCACAAACAGCCATAACTGTTCTTCCTTTCTTTAACATCCCAGCAGATAACTTTAATAATGAAGCTTACATTATGCCATTGCCATAGCCAGCATATATAACATTTTATTTTTTTATTTCAAAGCAGGAAGTACATTCTGGAAAATCAGACTATTGAGGTAATTAACATTAATAGGCATGTGAAAGAATGGCGGGGTTGCAGTAACGCTAAATGTCTAACAACATTTAATAGCTTCCCAATTGCCTCTAATGTTTGATGAATAGAGAATTCATTTTTCTCCTAGTATGGGCTTAATAAAAGTCAAGGGCTTTTGTGTTTCCTTGCTTCTGTAAGGTGTCTAACTAATAATGAATCACTTGTTCTAACCTTTAAGAGCACAAATAACCATTATCAGCCATTATCTTTCATTAAAAGCCTTATAGTGTTTTGAATCATGTGTATGCTGACACCCACATGATCTAAGAAAACTAAGTGTCAACACTTCTTTCTCAAACAGATATAACACATTTGGTTTAAATGGACAGTTTTCCTGGACCTGAAAAAAAATTCTCACCTACATGTTTCTGCTTTTATCTTGTGAATCAAATGAGATGTTCCTTGATTTCTCTTTTAAATTCAATATCTGAATAAAAGTGTTACCAATTCAAAACATAATACAACATAATACAATTGCATACGGCAGGGTTCCTCAAATCTTGCCCTGGAGGGCCAATGCACTGCAGAGTTTAGCTCCAACCCTGATCAAACTCACCTACCTGTGATTTTCTAATGATCCTGAAGACATTGATTAGCATGCTCAGGTGTGTTTGATTAGGGTTAGAGCTAAACTCTGCAGGAAAGTGGATCTCGTGGGCCAGATTTGAGGATCCCTGGCATACGGACATAAGTGTACCACACTTGACATAAGAAAAAGGAGAAGAAATAAGACACAGATTTAATTTAAAGGTGTGTAGAGCGATGCAAGGAGTGTAAACATGAATGGGTTATGGCGACAAGGGCAGAAATCAAGGTTTTCAATGAAAATGACTTAAATATCAGTCTGTTCCTTACACAAAGTTATCATATGGCTTTAGAAGTGCTAGCATTAACACAGTGCAGTACTGCAATACTCTCCTGTCTGTTCTTCTCTTGAATAGCCTGACTAGACTGCAAATTATCCATAAGTGCTGACTAAGAACAGCAGCACAGCATACATTACATCGGTTTTATACGTGAAATCGCTTATTTGGCTTCCCATAAATTTTATACTTGATTTGAAATGTTCATGGTGTGCCCTCAATGTGCTTACACATAAATGCATATCCAATATGCTTATGAGACACATTCCCAGTAGTTATAGTCTTTACTGGCCTGTTACTTTTCAAGGATATAAATTTAGATTTAACAGGGATGAATGTTTAGATTTGCATAATACCTATCGAACAGACCTTCAGCTCTCTCAGTCTGTCGATATATGTAAAAAAAAAAAAAAAACTCTTCAGCATAGCATTCAATGTCTTCATTACTCATCTTAGAAACACTCATATTAAAAATGTAACACTTATTTATTTACGTATTGTGTATGTGTACTTATTTTATCTCTATTGCAATACTTGTCAGTTTATTAGTACTTAATTCTCCATCCATCCATCTATTCACCCATTTGCAATGCTTGACGTGTAAAGCACTTTGTATTGTGCCATTTGCGCTAGAGCTGTTTAAAGTTTGAATTGAGGTTTAAACCTTGGGGAAATGAGGCCAGTAGTTTGATTGTTCGGACGGACGCAGATTGTTAATAAGGTAAAAGAACATGTGTAAGAGACCATAAGCCTGAAAAGAGCCAACAATTAAAGGGTTTGTTTGGAGCACTTGGCTTGTCATCTTACATTAAAGTTGCTTGCCAAGTTCTTTGGTTGGTTTAATTTTTATTTGGCTGAGAGAGGCAGAAACCAAGATCATTTGTGTCAGTTCGAGTCGACAGAAGTTCAGTTGAACTTCCAAAGGCACAATAGATTTACAGACTTTTAACAGGGCAGATGAAGTCAAAATCTGAATGGTGTTTATTGGCCAAGCAATTTTCACATGCTCCAATTTGACTGGCTTCCAAGATCTGAGGTAGATTTGCATTTCCCGAAGGAAACGAATGCTTAGGTTTCAGTCTTTGGTTTCTCAAAAATGAAATACCACATAAAGGTTAGATAACAGATTGAACAAATAACACTTGTTATGCACACAAAAGACACATAACTTCACAGTGTAAAGATGGCTTTAGATGATTGAATGGATGCAAGAACCAAGAATTCAGTGCGTAAGCTCTAAAAAGTGCTAAAAAAAAGGACAATTCCAAACAGTGTGCTTACTTTTCAGCAGCTTCTGTAAAGAAATTCATTTTCCCATTCTTTTTCTCAATATGAATTTCAGAAAATTATTCAATAAAGAGTTCAAAGCCATGAACCAAGCCAACCAATTCTGAGATGAATCATAGCATCACAAATGTTGAAAAACATCTGAAAAATCAATAAAAAAGTATGTATGTACTTGGACATGAGAGAGTATTGTGGGAGCTATAGTCCCATCAATCATGGGAAATGACAGAAAAAAAGACAGAAAACAAAACTATTGATTTATAGTGACTGGTTATGCCGTAAGTGCACATAATGAATATGAATAGATTAATGGATGCAAGAACCAAGAATTCAGTGACCAAGCTCTAATATTCTTTTTCATTTCAGAAAATTCTTCACTAAAGAGTTCAAAGCCATGAACCAAGCCAACCAATTCTGAGAATTCTGAGATCATCACAAATGTTGAAAAACATCTGAAAAATCAATAAAAAAGTATGTATGTACTTGGACATGAGAGAGTATTGTGGGAGCTATAGTCCCATCAATCTATACTGTTTAAAAAAAAATGTATAATTTACAGTGAACCATAAATTGACATTCCCAGAATTCCCTGCATTCCCTGCATTACACTTTACATTTGATGTTTTTTCATTGAAAAAACTGTTTCTTAGCTTTTTCTTATCAGTTGTGTACATTCAGGTTTTATCTTGCATCTAATGATGTTAAATTAATGTTTATTGCATTATCTCAGTATCATGTGTGTTACAATGATGGTGTTTAGTAGGGGTGACCCCGAATAGTCGAAGATTCGATGCTTCGATAGGAGGAGTCTGATTCGAATACCAATCTCACAGTCGAATATTCGGGTGTTATATTATCATGCCATTTTGGCTATATGGGGGTGCTCAAATGTCTGATTTCACATATAACTACTGGTTTTCTCCCAATAAGTAATATACAGCCTATTATGATAATGCTGTAAATAAGAATCTGAAAAGAAAGAAGCTTCAAATAAATATTTTAACGTACGTGAATAAATCCAACCACCCCTATAGTTAAATAGAAAATTAAATTAAAAGTATGCATTTGGCACCATACACATGGCGTGGTGTGAATGTGTATGTGTGTGACGATTCTCAGCTTTTCAGAGTGAAATAAATTGAAGCTGTGGAAAGAGTCTCATTTCCGTAAAGGCGACATGGACGTCTCTGAAAGTGTCAATCCTGAGGGCATTGCCCGGCCCCTGGGTTGAGAATCTGAAAAGAAAGAAGCTTCAAAAAAAATTTTAATGTACGTGAATAAATCCAACCACCCCTATAGATTTAAGTTTCACTTTCCATAATCCATGACCGACAGAGGAGCATCTTGGCGGCAGGGATTTAAAACTTTAACAAAACTCAAATTGACACAGGCAGAGTGAAAGACTGGATTTTTTCGATCAGGTATAGGGTACAAGTGATTTCAAAACATTTAAGCCGGTTTATATATGCCGTGTATATATTATTTATCTCATATATGATGCATTTGGTTGAGTTGCGCTGCAGTAAAGCGCTTCATTGTAGTACTACGGTGATTATCTCTTCAGCGCGCAGCGCAAGCAGGACAAACAACAATGCAGAATATTGATAACTATGACTGGGACTGTCATATACATAACATTATAAAGAGAACACTATTATAATAAAATGCTGTGAATTTTTAGAGTTTAGTTGCCATGTTTCTGCACGTTGTTGCGTGAAGAACGCGTCCACAAAA
>NW_015658395.1:1390248-1392160 GCF_001515625.1 Sinocyclocheilus rhinocerous
CTCTAAAAAGTGCTAAAAAAAAAAAAAAAAAAAAGGACTCTTCCCAACAGTGTGCTTACTTTTCAGCAGCTTCTGTACAGAAATTCATTTCCCCATTCTTTTTCTCAATATGAATTTCAGAAAATTCTTCACTAAAGAGTTCAAAGCCATGAACCAAGCCAACCAATTCTGAGATGAATCATAGCATCACAAATGTTGAAAAACATCTGGAAAATCAATTAAAAAAAGTATGTATGTATTTGGACATGAGAGAGTATTGTGGGAGCTAAAAAAAAGACAATAAACAATAGTAGTATACTGTTTTTGGAAGAGAAAAAAAAATGTATAATTTACAGTGAACCATAAATTGACATTCCCAGAATTCCCTGCATTACTTTTCACATTTGATGTTTTTTTGTTGTTGTTGTTGTTGTTGTTGAAATAACTTGAATAATGTTTCTTCTTAGTTTTTTTTTCTTATCAGTTGTGTACATTAGGGTTGTATGGTATATCTACTGTTGTTAAATTAATGTTTATTGCATTATTTCAGTTTCATGTGTGTTACCATGATGGTGTTTAGTGTTTGCGTGAATGACACTGTGCACCTTCTGTATATGTTAGTATTTAAAAGCTGCTTGTGATGGGCTTTGGTTAGTCATGTGAATCTCATCACCACCTGCTTTTGGTGGTTATCAGTGTATTACAAAGGTATAAAACAGATTTCAGTACTTCCATAGGTTGGTATATTAACATTATATCAGTTAATGAAATTACGGTATTTAAATATATTTTCTATAAATTTCAGTTAAATGCACAAAACCTAAAATGTTGCTATCATATTTTTTTACGGTAAGATTCTAGCAACCACAACTGCCAGTTTTTTACTGTAAATTTTACTGATTTTTTTTTTTTTTTTTTACAGTGTGGATCTTTTTCTTACATATTTATGGTAGTTCTTGTTGCGAATCATCTCAAAGGAGAAATATAAATAATCAATCATAACTAGTTATGATTAATTATAAATATTTAGATCTGCTGTAAGTATTTACTTGACATATCAGTGTCAACTGTCTGTCAATTCTAAGAATGTGACTTTCCTGTAACATTTCCTGTTTCAATACTACTCAGAGCATGTACAAAAATCTGCATGATTAGGGGCTCCAGTTATGAGCAAACAATGAACAACCTCAAGTGTGATACAAGTAAGGCTTTATTAACCCTTTAGGCGCCAGGGTTTTTTGGAAAAATGCTGGATTTTGACATCAAGATTTCAAAAGCTTGTGGCTTGAGAGGACTTAAAGATAGAGATCTACTGTAAATTAGAAAAATGTTGGGCATGACCGAAAGTTTATGTGGGGTGTAAATATACTCATCTAATTTGCATATTATGAAGTCATCAGGGCGCGGCCCTCTTGGATGTCATAATATTCAGGAAATAATAGATATTGAATTGATGTTTGATTTTTATCCTTATTCCAAATGATCAGGCGCATACAGTTGGCATAGGAAAATGTGTTAAAGCTTAAACAGTAAAGAGAAAATAAAGCATGAACTTACGGTAAAATTTGATATTCGGCAGATCTACAGCCTGAAGGAAACATCAGTTCCCTTTCAAGGGAACTTCGAACTGCGTCCTCTAGGGGTCACTATGGGGAACGCGCAGGTGGATCTGGCTGATGAGTTTAAAGAGGGATTTTCCCTCTCGCGCTCGTCGGCTGTGGACGAGAGTGAGCCGCTGGAGGATGATGTTATTTCATTAACATCGTCTGATCCAGGGGCCAGTGCTCTGCTGGGTTCAGCCCAGGAAGAGCAGGAAATGTCTGAGGAGGACGAAAAAGCCCAATCCTCCTGCCCTGCGTATGATGAGCTTTTGGAAGTAATGGATCGCGCCACGGCGAGGCTTGACTTGCCGTGGAAGCGGGCAAAGAAAGTG
>NW_015658395.1:1392360-1396233 GCF_001515625.1 Sinocyclocheilus rhinocerous
AAAGACGACTGGCTAGCTATCTCTCTATGGGTGAGACGTCCTCTCTTAAAACTCCCTCTTTGCCATCTAAGCCCCTTCAGGATTTATCTCGCTTGAATGGCAGGGCATACGCAGCAGCAGGTCAGGCTGTTTCCTTCGGGGGTTTTACATCTGCCCTTATCTTGCCCTTCCTAATTCCCCTGTAACCACCATCTCTCCACCTGACCGAGGTTAGGTGGGAACTTCCTGCATTGCAGTCTCCTATGCTGGACCTATGATGTTTTGGTTGGGTCTATGACTTCATAGTGACCACCTTACTGATGGTCCGGACTAGAGGCTTGTTCGGTCGCTTCTTGAACGGGGCTCCGGCGCGGGAACCATGGTGGGTGACTGTGAGGATGTCCCACCCTTCAAGAGGCGAGTGAGCCAATGAGAAAGAAACAGAACAGAAACAGAAACAGAAATAGCTTTATTGCCAAGTATGTTTGCACATACAAGGAATTTGAGGAGTTCTGGCCCTAACAGGTAAGTTTTTGGGGTATGTAGCCTTGGCCTTTGGCCGTAGGGGATAATGTCACTGACAGCCGTCTTAACGTCCCAGGGGCAATGCTTCGGATGCAAGCTTCAGACGAAGAAGTGGATGATGTGATTTCCCGGTGCCTATTTATACTATAGTCGTACACCGGTAGTGACGTCATGGCTGTCGCCGGCCAACGTGTTGTTGGTGTTTTTTCAATGTGGTGGCAGCTTCAAAAACACTCCAATCAGTGCAGTCGAAACAGGCTTGTAATGCCCGCTCTGTTTCATTAGTCCATCTCTTTACAGACTTTGCTACAGGTTTAGCAGATTTAAGTTTATGCCTGTAAGTCGGTATAAGATGAACCAGGTTTCTTTATTAAAGTCCCCGAGAATGATTAAAACAGAGTCCGGGTGTTGTTGCACTGTCTCTGTGATCTGGTCAGAGAGTTTCTGTAAAGCTGAGCTCACGTGCACTTGCAGAGGAATGTAAACACTGACGAGAATAAACGAGTGAAAATCCCGCGGCGAATAGAACGGCTTACAGTTAATGAAAAGCGCTTCTAGATCGGAACAGCACATCTTCTTTAACACTGTAACATCTGTACACCACCTTTCGTTGATGTAAAAACATGTCCCGCCACCGCGCGCTTTCCCCGTTGATTCTGCGTCGCGGTCTGCTCTAAACAGCTGAAAGCCCGGCAGTTGTAGCGCGCTGTCCGGAATGGCGTCATTCAGCCAGGTTTCCGTGAAACACAGAGCAGCAGAGTTTGAAAAATCCTTATTTGTCCGGGAGAGCAGAAGGAGTTCGTCCGTTTTGTTGGGTAGAGAGCGGAGATTCGCCAGATGGATGCTAGGCAGCGCCGTTCTGAATCCGCGCTTCCTGAGCTTCACGAGCACGCCGGCTCTCTTCCCCCGTCTGCGCGTCCTGAAGCGCTTGATCAGCGCAGCAGCTCCGCCGACTACAACGTTCAGCAAAACGTCCGAATAAACGAAATCCGGTAGAAGATTGTGTGGTGTGTACTGCCGAATGTTCAGCAGCTCATCCCTGGTAAAACTGATCGTGTTTGAGAAACAAAAAACAGGAAAAACTAACAAAAACAGTACAAACACTGGAGAGCCAAACACTGAGGCTGCCGTCTGCGGTGCCATCGCATAGCAACAGTGTACCTTCTGAGGGAAAGTTTACGAGCCTTTGTCCTCAGGCATATGTTTTGCATGTGGACTTTGATTGGATGTTGATGAAGAAACTATTAAAGATTCTGATAACACTAATACCTTCCATAGGTATCAACATATAATATAAATGAACATTTAGATAATTAAAAATGCAGCCAAAAGATACCAAACATGGCATACCTGTGATCTCTGTTAACAATAGTATGCAATTCTAAAATGTTCATTTAAAAGAGTTTGTATCAATACATAAGCAAATCACTATAAGAGGAAAAATAATGAGATGGGAAAAATTGGGTACATTTCTCAAGTGGTTATATCTAGAGGGAGACAGATAGAATTAAGATGGACCTCTTTCGCGCGTTGTTGTCTGAGCCGTAGACAACGACGAGCGATGACAAATGAAAAGGAAGATCAGACACGCCCCCGGGACACAAGGTAAAAAGGCTGTGGTGGGCCCTCTGGCCGTTGATGCTTTCAGGAGTGGTGATTGCATCATGGTGGATGCTGTCCTCATGTGGTGGTGTAGATTGTAGCACGTTTCAGGTCCTCGTACCTGTGCAGCAGGTGTCAAAGCAGATCAAAGCAGTGTATCTCGGGTGGTCACACCGGTCATGGATTGCAGGAAGAAGTCAACGTCTCACAGGTAGGCGTGGATGTCCTTGTCTCCTGCAGGATATGTTGTGAATATTGGGATGCTTCTGTCCAGCTTGTCAAGGTCTCTTGGGGTCACGTCATGCACTGTTGCAGGGATGATTGGGAGGGACCCCCTCCTCTCGGTGGATGCTGGAGGTTCATCAAGAGGAGGAAAAAGGAAGAGGAGAGCATTCCTATTCAGATTATGCTTATTGGTGCTCAGTACTCTAGCTATGCCCAATTGTGTAGATTACGTGTGTAGCACAGTCATAAAATTAGAGCATGTTGAAAATAAACAAATCAAGAAAATAAAAATGTGTCTGATTCCTTTTGAGATTCAGAGAGAACATCAAATCAAAGCAAAACAAATGGTGTAAAAATATATAAACAGATTAAATAGATGAAAGGTTTAAAAATAGCTGACTGCTATACATTCTTTATATGGAATATGACTAATAAATACATAAAAAAAACATTTGAAAACACATTGACTGATGGCTGAGACAGGGGCATTTTACATCAATTTAAAACTTTGAACCCATGGTGGGTGTCAGACTTTGTTCCTTGTGGGCTTATGTGCAACCATGACAGAATACCGGACCAGAGACAGTAAGCGGCGCCCCTTCTCCCCATGTTTGTTTTTTGGTTTTGAAAGTGTTTTGTTTTCCTGTTTTTTCCTGCGGCATGGAAACCGCTGTGACACTTCGCCGCGCCATTGTCAAGCCCACCGGCCGCGACTAACTCAAGCACGCCGGCCATTCCCGAGTCAGGCCCGCCGGCCGCTACAAAGTCAAGCTCGCCGGCCGCTGTTGACCCACGCCCCCTGGCCACCGCAACGACAAGCCCGCCGGCCACCCAGTTCACCCATAATCAGAAGAGGAGGAAGAGGAGAAATGACTGGCTCAGGGTCCTCTTCCTCGCCCGAGGTCACACCCCAGAGCTCGCTCCAGTGTCGGCTCCAGCCCCAGAGCTCGCTCCAGTGTCGGCTCCAGCCCCTGAGTTCGCTCCAGTGCCAGCTCCTCGAAAGTGCCTTGCTGAGCCTTCTCCTCCAGAGCACCCTCCAGTGCCAGCTCCTCGTAAGCGCTTGCCAATCACTGAATCCAACCCAGAGTGGGCTCCTGTTCCCGAGTTTAGCCCACGGAGGGCTCCTGTTCCCGAGTTTAGCCCATACGGAGGGCCTCTAAAGACAATATTCTCCCCAAGGATTTTTGGGGGAGGGGGGGTAAAATGGGTCCGTCCGTAGTGGCCGGGCCGAGTGGTGAGGCCAAGGCCACGGAGGCCATCCAGCCATGGCCTCCTGAGTTCCCTACTCCGCCATGGCCTTCTGAATTGACTGCTCCGCCATGGCCTCCTGAACTGGCTGATCCGCCATGGCCTTCTGAGTTCCCTGCTCCGCCGTGGCCTCCTGAACTGTCTGATCCGCCAGGGCTCCCCGAGCTCCCTGTCCCACCATGGCCTCCTGAACTGTCTGATCTGCCATGGCCTTCTGAGTTCCCTGCTCCGCCATGGCCTCCTGAACTGTATGCTCCGCCATGGCTTCCTAGTCTGCCTGCTCCACCATGGCCT
>NW_015658395.1:1396267-1404522 GCF_001515625.1 Sinocyclocheilus rhinocerous
TGGCCTCCTAGTCTGCCTGCTCCGCCATGGTGCCCCGAACTGCCAGATCCGCCATGGGTCCCGGAACGGGTGCCGCCCTGGAGGCCTTCCGTCTTGGAACCCTGCTCCCAGAGGCCTCCAGAGCGCCCATCCTCCCCGTTGGATGTTATACGGTGCGGGACGCACCTTCCGGGAGGGGGGAGTTATGTCAGACTTTGTTCCTTGTTTTGTGTGTGTTTTGCTCCCCATGTGCCTTCCTTGCCCTTATTTGGTTTTCTTCCTGTTCCTGCTCCCTGATTGTTTCTCATTTGATTCCAGATGTGTCTCATCTTCCCCTGATTAAGTTGTGTATTTAAAGTGCTTCCTGTTTTGAGTTCCTGGTCCGGTATTGTTCGTACAAGTGCTACGTGTGTTTTCCGTGTTCCCTTGAGTTCATTAAAATCTCTCCATTGATGTACTCCTCGTCTCCTTCATTCCTCACTCCGCACTCCTCACAGTAGTGCAACCATGACAGAGGATTAGTTTTCGAAGTTTCAACTGAATAATTAAAAATCTATTTCTCAACAGAGAACAAGAATATAATTACTTTCACTTTTTCTTCTAATTACAATGATGATAAACAGTGATTAAAACTTTATAAGACTGAAGAACTGAAGAAAGCAAGACTGCATATATATATATATATATATATATATATATATTCACACACACACACACACATTTATATACACGTATATAAAAATATATAATCAAAAAGTAATGCTAAAGTGGTTTGCCGCTCCTGCTTGTCAGAGAAGATTATTTGTCCTAAATTGCAGTATTGCTTCTTGACAACATAAGACTTTATCTGCTTTATCTGTTCTGAGCGGAAAAAGGGTCAAGAAGGTTTGCTTCAAATTATCAGAAAAAAATCAGAAGGGAGGATTTCAATTTAGCTGACGAGTCATTTGACAACGTGTCACTTGGTACGTGTCGGGACAATCCGAGGACACATTTCGAGGCACAGTACAAACACAAATCCCCACATCCTCGTGCCAGCCATTTACCCACAATACCATCTGGGCTGGAAGAGAAAGATTACCATGCTGGCTTGTTAGCTAAAGGTTAGAAAAAGGATCATGACATGCTGAAGTTCTCCCAATGAGAGGGCAGAACTAAGACTGTTTCTTTTAACTGCTTTTTCTTTCTTCTGTTTCTTTTCTAGCAGATGTTCCTTTTGTCTCTATAGTACGTGCGGGGGTTTTGCAGTGCACGGTGGTAGTTGGTCCTTTCACCGGGTTCTAAATAACTTCCCCTAACCATGTTCTTTTTTTTCTTTTAAATCGCTGGGTTTTCTTCTTTCTACTCACTATTCGACTTCATTAACCTGTTTATACTTTTTACACTACTGTTCCTCAGATTGTACACTGAAATCCCCATCTCTCCTCTGACTTTTTTCCCTCAGTGGCACTTATCAGTCGTCAGCCAGTAAGTAACAGAGTCTTGTTCATTAAAACTCAGGCATCAGCGGCGGGTCTAAGAGGCATACTCTGACTATAAGCCATTAAATGCCACCTTCTGTGGAGCCAGTATAGAAGTGTCTCTCTAAAAGAATAGCATTAGAAAGTAAATACATTTAAAAGGGGCAAGAAATGACAGAGAGAGAGGGAGAGAGAACAGAGTGAGTGAAGAGAAGTGGAATTATGAGCTTACTTATGCTTCTGTGGACAGCCAAGACCAGTGTCATGAGATATTGTTGTCTTATTTTTCAGTAAAAATCTGTACAAGGGATGCACGCAATGACTAATTTCATTGTAATTAATGAACTAATTTCAACTGATTCTCAAGTTTCTGTTATTGTCAAGTAAGTTTCATTTATAATGATTCCCCTTTAAACGTTATAAAATTTTATACCGGTATTGTACCTCACAACCACTAATATAATAAGCCTAGGCAAGCCTAACATAGACAAAAACTGAAAATATTTGTGGAATTCAAAGATTCATAGTGCTCGTATTCCAAGCGGAGTCCACTGCGAGTGACACAGAGAAAGTGAAAATCTGAGGTAGAATTAAATGATTTTGTTTTCCACTCAAGATGTACATTTTAAAACTTAATATTAACATGACAATAATTTGAATATAGCCTTTGTTAAAAAAAAAAAAGAAAGAAAGAAAAAAAGAAAAACAAATGTGCAAAAAAAAAAAAGAAATAAAGACTAGAATGTCCAATGTTGACTAGAAGCATGTTTAGTCAACTAGTCTTGCACATACTTATTTTAAACATATTTAAAAACAACATATATTAACTATAGAAAATGACATAAGATAGGGACTTATTATCAGCGAATATATCTTGAATAATTTGTTTTTCTTAGCTGATTAAGAAGAATTTTTAAAATTAAGCACAAGTTTAAGAAAACACAAATAACTAAGTTTAATCTTAAAAATCTTTCATCTTATTTTGTTAAGACAAAATTGCTGGCAAACAGTATTCTCAAAAAAAAATCTTTATCTTTGACTGATAAAAAAAGAGCACAATTGTGAGAAGAAAAGTTGCACAATATGAGAAATAGTTGCAATTGTGAAATATAAAGTGGCACAATATGAGAAAAATTTTCGCGAATGAACTCGCACATTTAGAAATAATGCACTGTATAGAGTCTCAATTACAAGTAACAGTCATAATTATGGAATTTAAAGTTGCACATTATACAGTATATGAGACGTAAGGTCACAATTGCAAGAAAGTCGCAATATGAGAAAAATTTCTTTCGGTTGCACATTTAGATATAAAGTCACAAATACAAGAAATAGTCTTAATTGTGATATATAAAGTTTAATACTATGAAATAGAATGTTGCAATTATTATTTTAAAAAATACAATTACATTTTCCCATTCTGCGTCACAAAATGCCTCCATAATTTTAGCTAGAAAATAAAACTGATAAAGGAAATGATTTTCATAGCGTCCACACAACACTGCCTCGCATGGAAAGTTCATTGCATTGCATCACAAGGAAAGTCTCCACCATGAGAGGTAGTGTGTGCATGTGCTTGTGTGAACTCTGAGTCCAGATATGGAGCTGTGCAAAGTGAAGGATGACTGCACTACAAGGTTGTAATTTAACTGTCACAATAAATATGGCTATACGTGGCACTACCTATCAGAACGCATGGCCTCAGCACTTAATACAGACACAAGGAAAGACAGTCGTGTGTTAGTCGATCTGGAAAGCATGAGTGGAAGGAAGATGATAGCTTAGTCTGGAATTAAAGTCATGGCACTCAAATTGACACAGCTGTTCAGCACCATGCGAGTTGGGCAATGATTTGGAACTCTGGTTAATCATGATGTCTGGAGTGAAATTTTGGTAACACTTTATTTGGTTACACTTTATTTCGATAGTCCACTTTAGACATTCTACTAACTATAAGTAACTTTGTAACTACATGTCAACTACATGTCAACTAATTCTCATTCATTTGCAACTACATGTCTACTAACTCTCAGAGTAGACAGGGTAGGTTTAGGGTTAGAAGAATGTTGACAAAGAAAGTGTTAGAAGATATTAAGCAGACAGTCTACTAATACTCTACTAACTGCTAGTTGACATGTAGTTGCAAAGTTACTTACTGTTAATAGAATGTCTAAAGTGGACTATCGAAATAAAGTGTTACCTTTATTTTAGGGTCTCTTAACTAGTTGCTTATTAGCATGCATATTACTAGAATATTAGCCATTTATTAGTACAAATTAAGCACATATTAATGCCTTATTCTACATCCCTAATCCTACCCAATACCTAAACTTAACAACTACCTTACTAACTATTAATAAGCAGCTAATTAGGAATTTATTGAGGGAAAAGTCGTAGTTAATAGTGAATAAGTGTTCCCTATTCTAAAGTGTTACTGAAATTTTTACTGTTTTTTTTTCTAAGACTAGAACGGGGTTCTCAAATATGTAGAACATTTATAATATTAGAGAATACAATACAATACTATACAATACATCTTTATTATCAACCATGGTTGAAATTTGTCTTTGACCACACCAGCAAAATACACATTTATAATATTATAGATAAATATATGCACTACAGTTCAAACGTTTGTGGTCAGTAAGATTTTAAATTAGCCATATTAATATATTTTAAAATGTCATTTATACCTGTGATGGCAGTCATTACTTCTGTCTTCATTGTCACATGATCGTTCAGAAATCAGAAATACTTTTGATCAATTGAATGAGGCCTAGCTGAATAAAACTATTAAGTTGTTCATTTTTATTGCCATACCAGCATCTATGGCTATTTCCATGGCAGGATCAATGTATCTAAAAATAAATAAATACTAGTGACATACAGTAATAATGAAAAACAACAATTGACAACCAACTCACATTAATATAAAAACCATTATATAAGATTTTTCATTTCAATATTTGATTTAAAAATAAGAAGAAGAAGATTACTCCTGTTGAATCATTTTTAAACATTTTTTTCAATAAAGCAATTTAAAAAATAAAAACATAAAATATAAAAACGTTATTCCACCATTTTCCCAAATCCCATGTCCAAGGTATTTATTTTTCTAAAATCAGATAAAGGTCATTGCATTGGACTTACTGAACAAACTCCCCATACAATGTACAGAAAAACTAGTTCAGAAATGTCCCTGTATAAAACTCTTTTTGTTTACTCAGATGTTTTAATGGTACCGATACCAGCTTCTTGACTTTGTGGCCCTCTGGAGACCCAATCATAAATCAACCACAACCAACACACCATCATAAAGTGCATCCTCACATACACATACAACAAGATGCTAAATGGCTCTGGGCATTTTGTGCAGAGAAAACTAAAAATTGGCTACATGCTGTAAGAACAAAAACACGGCCCTCCCCACGTCCTTGAAATCCAAACATGCACCGAGTCCAAACAATATGTGAGAGAGGAATTCTGGGATTTCAAAACTGTCACATGGTAAATTGAATTTATACGGTAATATATCTCACTTAGCGTCTCATTGGGCTAAAAATCCATTCCGTAATCACTGTGATTTTCCTTTCTTGCTTCATAAAATCCATCAAACATCAAAGCAAACCATTAGCATCTCTTAGCTGCATTTGTCCTTGACGGGCTGTGTGAAGGCTGCATGTTTTCGGCCACGGTGCTGTGAAATCAGCCATTCCATTACCGGCAAGTCATTTCATTTGTGCAGGCATGCAGTGGAGCGGAGTGCGGCCCCTACAGAGATGCTGAATTGTGCGGCTAATGACTGCAGTTCTTAGGGACAGCATGAGGACGGTGAAACCGCTCTGCCTGGTGCTGCCACTCTCGTGCCCCTCGCTGCTCGACTGCAGGCACAGGCAGGTGTCGTGCGCTCTGAGCTGATTTTTCAAATGAATGAAAAGAAACATTAGCAATGAGATCTTATTTTCCCTTTTCTTTGATGATTATGGCAATTAACATGAACTTTTAAACAAGCCAACATTCACATTTTCAGGAACTGAACTAGAATTTAAAAGCCATTTTCAATTCGATTCTGAATGCCACACAACCCTGTTGCCCACAAGCACAACTTTTTATTGTGAACAGCTCGCAAGCCCCTCCATATGTCATTCAGAATGCACATTCAACTACATCTCAAACTGAACTAATGAAGCTTAGTCGGAGAACAGATTTTAGCCAGTATGAGCCTTGGCAAGCTCAGAGCTCGGCTGTACAAGACAAACACTGTACTCACAGCAAGATCCAAACGCAGTCCTGTTAAAACAAAATAGAAGTAGGGATTTTAATCATTTTGAAGAGATGACTTGAATGAAGGCTAATCTGTCTATGCATTGTTAATAAGGACACAGATGTGTTGAAATTCTGTCAGTCCTGTACTCGGTATTGTGTAAATAAATTGTTTTGCCCTGGGAATGCTCATCTCTTTTTTTTTTTTTTACTATTTTTGTACTTGAGAGATTAATTGTAATGGCAGAAATAAATAAAAAATGTATGCAGCAGTTATACCCTTTTTTATAGCCAGTTATACACTGTGGTTAAGCACATGTCATCATTATGATCTATTATTTCTTAAGAATTTTTACTGAAAGAAAAAGTACGCTTTATCGACTAGAAAGCAACATGAAAGGTCAGAATTAAAGAAATAGCTTTTATTGAAATGCCTGAAACGTTTACTTTTATTTTACTTGCCCTTACATGTACTTTCATTTAATTATAACTTTTTTTACATACTGTAAGAAAAACTTGCATAATATTTATTAGCATTATTTATATAACTGATCGTTCTAACATACTGCCTACTGGATATTATAAAGTATATACAATGGACTGCATACTACATTCTAAGTATTAATGTTATTAATATTTAAATATTAATTCAAAATATTAATATTATTAATATTCTAATATTATGTGAAATAGTTTATAGGATGCAACGATAAACATTTTAGCCACATAACCTTTCACTGCATAGAAATTTACTATAAGCTAAACTAGTTATCTTAGAGAAAAATACTTTCTATTCAAATTTTTGGTTTATATCCATTTTTAAATATCCTAATTACTGTCAGTTTAATCAAATAATGCATCATAATGAGATATTTAGGTCACAGTTGATATCCAGTTCATCTGGCATTTTTATTTTGAAATGAAATGGAAATGCAATTTTGTTTTGAAATGCAACAAGATGAGCCCTGTTTGTGAATTGAGTAATGGCTAAAGGCTGTTGTTGTATACAGAGGACTGCATGCAACCCCTGGAACCACAACTGCTTCCAGCCAAACTGGAGTAGTAACATGATAGCATGCCATGTTGAACATAACCTCTCATGTACCTACAATTATCAAAACCATCGTATTGCTTGTATTGATAAAGTTACATTTAAAAAAGTTTCCCTTCAGGCGGTTGAAACCTTCAGATGATTTGTTGTCTTAAGAAATTAGCCTCCTCCATCCCAAGGCAGGTATTTGTTGTTGCTATGGTTTCAGTTTGTGGCAGTCTGTCCTCCATCTCTCCAGCTGTATTTACACAGCAATTAAACAAGCAGCCTCAGATCGAGTCACACTGGAGGAAAAGACTAACACTAGGCAGATTCAGACCCCGCACCAAAACTCATGACAGCTGACCCAGCGTCATCACTCATACAGTAAGAAGCACCAGATATAGCTGAGAAAAATTACAGGACAATTTGGCTCAAGATGTATTTGTCTATATAGCTCTTTCAGTTTTGTGTTTGAGCTTTTTGAACTGTAATGGAATGTACATGACCTAAGGCCTGTTCACACCAAGGACGTTAGCTATAACGATAACTATAAAGTTTGAGTATTTAAAGTTGCAGATTACATAACTGCAGCACGCTTACAATGAACAGAACTCTTTGTATGGTGTGTGGACACGAATATCTTTATAGTTTATCTTTATAGTTATCGTTCTTCGTGTGAACGGGCCTTTTCTCATGTCGTTCCAAACCTGTAACCATATGAATATAAACTCAGCAAAAAAAGAAATATCCATTTCTCAGAATACTGTATTTTAAAAGTAATTTTGTAAAACCCAAATAAGCTTTAAAGATCTTTATCAGAAAGGATTTAAACAATGTTTTAATGCTTGCTCAATGAACCATACTTTTTGCACATGCACCTGTGGAACAGTCCTTAGGACTCTTTACTTTTCTTAACTTTATTTTCCTTAATTCTTTATGTAGACAGCAGTATACATGGGTGATTCTATAATTGGAGATACATTTGGCATTTCATAAAGTTAAGAAAAAAAAACTGTTCACTAACAGAAATTCTTTCCATTATCTTATTGAAAACATATTCAATTTTAATAATTCATTGCTTGCCAAACACAAGTTACTTCCTTTTTTTACTTTTAATGAAAAAACAGATGTCTTTATGGTATTGTTTGTCAACTCTGTTACGGACAAATTAGGCAATGTGTAGAAATAACTATAAATCATAAAAGGAAAAATCCTTCTTGTAACAGACAAACAGTCCTTACATTCCAACATTTGGAACTAAGATAATATTTCACCTGTGCATACCTTAATAATTAAAAAAAATACCTGTCTTCACAGAATTGTCCACATGGAGCAAATATTTTTCATCTGAAAATGTATTCTATACAATATCCAGTAAAAAAAAAAAAGAGAAATGTTTTTGAAATATTATAAGGGTGCATCATATCTCAATAATGTTTATGAGATTTTAAACAACAATTGTATCTTTTTTTTGAAAATAGTTCATAAACAGGGTTGACCCTTTAAGTAACAATTGTAAA
>NW_015658395.1:1405084-1407240 GCF_001515625.1 Sinocyclocheilus rhinocerous
AAGTAACAGAATTGTAAAGTAACAGAATTGACAGAATTATCCAGTGGACTGTCAATTCTGTTACACTGTTGTCAACATTGTTACTCCACCTTGGTAACAGAGTTTGACGGTAACAGAATTGACAATTTTATTTTATTTTTGCCAAGAACTCCACTTGCTAGCATAAATGCAAAGAGCACATGGCACTAATGAAATCATGATTAAAATACCTTTAAATAACCCAATTTGTGATCAGTAATAAATTTAGTTTTCCTTTTGATATTGTGGTAACAGTGTTGAAGGTCTTCAAAATAACTCTTGGTATAAGAACTTTTTAGATTAAAATACTTTCTCAGAGAGAGCACACAGACTTTTCAGTGCTTCCGATCTTATCAGTGAGAGGTGTCATAATTTCCTGTATCTTACATAATTGTGGGAGATAATTCCACCAATTTAAAGGCAAAATATGGTACGGTAACAGAGTTGACGCAACATTTATGGACACACATTTTTATACGAAAAACGTTATTTTTAAACAATTTAATGTTGTAGAATTAAGTAAATTAGTATTTAGGGCTTTTATAAATAAAATGAATGAAATATTACAAAAAGAAAAGTAAAATCAAATATTGTGATTACACGATACATGATGGAAAAGATGCACTGACTAATTCGGACAAAAAGAAATCATGATTTTGAGCTATTTAAGACTTTTTACACAAATTATTATATTGTTATTGACTGTAACATCTTGTAATTCATAACAATAAGTAACAAATTATTAAAATAATAAAAAATATAACCATTTGAAAAAAGCTGAAAAAATAATGACATCGGACACCAAATGTACCTACAATTATAGAATCACCCACATACACATACAGCAGTAGAACAACACACATAAAAAAACACACGGTTTTACGTCATTTAAAAACATGATTGCAGCAGGTACAAAGGAATTCTTATATCTATTTGATTTGCACAATGGGAGTTTAAATCTCCGGCAAGAAGGAAGCAGTTGAAATTCGGTACACAATGGATCGGTGGCATCAGAAAGGACTAACTGGTCCTTCTTAGTCACCTTATGTTCGTACATTTGTGTGATAGTCCTTAAGTCAGTCCCCACTATCTTGCTGCACATTTTAACTATACTATTCAATTTAAACCTATTTTTTACATTCAAATTGCCACACCAACAAATAATAAAAAAGCTTAAAACAGATTCAATAAAACAAGTGTAAAACATCTTCATAAAAGAAACATGCATATGAAAAGTTCGAAGTTTCCTCAAAAAAATATATACATTGAAGGGCTTTTCTCTAATAATATCAGTGTTTGCCTCAAATTTTAATTTATCATCAAAAACAGTCCCTAAATATTTGTACTCCTTGACCACTTCTACCTGATGTCCCTTAATGACAGCAGGCAGCACAGGTAAATAGTTCTTCTTACAGAAGTCAATGAACATATCTTTGTTTTAGAAACATTAATATTTAAAAATTAAGCATCACACCATTGAATAAAATGATCCACCACTGGACCATGACTCCCACCTGACTCAGTGAGGAGAGACACAATCACAGAATCATCTGCAAATTTAGTAATGTGTCTCCCCTCAAAAATACTCCGACAATCATCAGTATATAAAGAAAACAAAAGAGGGGACAAAACACAACCCTGTGGGGTACCAGAAGACAACAATGCATTAGACAACACCCCATTATTACACGGCTCTGTGGAATACTTGATTCTGATTGGTCAGTCGCGACATTCCGAGGTATGCTATGTAAGGGATAATGTACATCCAGCCGGTTGTTATCTCAGAATAAACCCCGACAGGGTGATCAGGACGATCAGGACGATCAGGACAGGGTGCTGCCATTTTGCTACGATTGTTTTGTACGCTGTAATGGATTATAAGAGAACTAACAAACTGGTAAGGTTTTAAAACATTTTCATCTTAATTCTTTTATTGCCTTAATTATTTTTGTGGTGAAATGTTGTATAATAAGTGGTTTGACTGCACCGTTTCCCTTAAATGTCTAGTTTGAATTTGCCGCTTGCTCGCAACTGCTGTCTTCACGGAAGCTTTGCGTTCAAATATTTCAACTCAAATCAATATTTCGCGTCTAATTATTTACTTATGTGGCAAGTAGCCGTGTAATAAGCGGGAGGGA
>NW_015658395.1:1407316-1415379 GCF_001515625.1 Sinocyclocheilus rhinocerous
GCCGGTTGTTATCTCAGAATAAACCCCGACAGGGTGATCAGGACGATCAGGACGATCAGGACAGGGTAATCAGGAGGTCTTGTATCAGCCTGAAGGGGTTTATTCTGAGATAACTACCGGCTGGATGTACATTATCCCGCTTATTACACGGCTACTTGCCTAATCCCTTTACATTATCCCTTACTTAACACATACTATTTGGGATCTGCTAAAGCAGTTCTAACAGACAGCAGACAATAAACGCCACAGTTACAATAACTTAGGACAGTAAAGAGACCTTTCTAAAACACCAGAAGAAAGATGCCCAGGGTCCCTGCTCACCTGCTTGAACATGCCATAGTCCTGCTACAGGGAGGCACGTTGACTGCAGATGTGGACAGAGCAATAAACTGCAATGTCCGTAATGTAAGACGGCCTAAGACACCACCACAGGGCATCAGGAAGGAATGTCCGGGAACTTCCAAGTGCCATAGTGAAAGAGTGGGGCAAAATCTCACAGCATGAACTGACAAATATTGTGCAGTCCATGAGGATGAGATGCACTTAAAACAGCTGGTGGCCACAAACAATACAGAATACTGACTCATTATTCCATTTCTGTCTCATTATTTCCAATTCCTGTTCAGTTTATGCCTCAGTTGTTGAATCTGTTTATGTTCATACCAATATTTACACATTAAGAAATTTGCTGAAATAAATGTAGCTGAATGTGAGAAGGCATTTCTTTCTTTTTTCTTTTTTTGCCGAGTTTATTTTGAAAAATTGTGCTGGTTGCTCTGTTCCATGTAACTGCTGTACAATGAATGAGGACGGATGCTTTCAAGCTTCATCAGAGACATAAAGCACCATTAAAGCATCATAAAAATGAGCAATATGATTCAAGCACTTTATTCATCTGAATGTAGTGCACTTTAAGTACTATAAGGCTTCTTGATTCTCACAAAAAGTTACTGTATCACAGCGCACAAGTCATATAAAGCACTTCTAAGATACTTTAATAGTGCTTTGCATGCAAGTTTAAAAGCCTGAAAATAAGCAATTAATAAAAAGTCCTAAAAATGTATGTTTCACAAAATAAAATTATACAGGCATGAATGTGAATGAATGGTGACTGGTTGTTGTTGTTTTTGAGTTAATGATGTCATTATAATTGAGGTGGGCCTTTCTTTTGTACCCAGTTACTCTCAGAATCACACATCTAGATACATCCTTCAAAATTACACACATGTACTCGCACATATAACATAAAGGACAGAGTCTGTTCCTAAACCCAAGTAAGAGCCCTCACAAATGAAATATTCATCAATAATTGAATCCCTCACTTTGCAGTCCTGCTGGGGTTAAGATAGGAGGCCGTCTTATTGACAGAGCCTCACTAGAGTATAGAATAGCTACCTGAAGCTGCACAGAGAAAGTGACAGGTAAACAATATCTGAAATATTCAACATTCTCCACAGAGAAGGGGAGGTGGCGGCCACTGGATTGTGACACAGCAGACACACATACCACGTACACATCATTAACAGGTGGGATTCCTGCTTCCCAACTGTCCACAAGATGCTGACAGTGTATACTGATCCATGAGCAGAAAGAGAAGGCTTCAAGATGCAGGTTACACTGTATGGTTTCTGAAAACTGTCAAACTGAAGTTGAAATTGAGATGGGAAAATGACCCAAACTAAGTGCATCTATACAGAGTGAAAACTCTACGCTGACATTTGCAGGGTACAGCAATCTAGGTGACATGCCAGAACAAAAATAAACATTAACAACTAGGTGTGGGACATTTACAATAATACTAATACTAATATTACTACTAATAATAATAATAATTGTTTATTATTGTATAATAATTGTTGTTAATTTTGTTTATATTATGATTATTACTATGATTGCTATCATTATGACTATTAAGAATAGAACAATTTAAATTACATGCAAAACAATTAACAATAACTGTGTGAGAATACTATATATACAGTATAACATTGTTTTATATATATATATATATATGTATGAGTGTGTGTTTGTGCGTATGTATGTATATACATATATATATATATACATACATACATGCATACAACTGTTCTTTCTGGTACTTGAATCTGATTGGCTGATAAGAGTGCGATATTAGAGTCTCCTCCAACCGCTTCACCGTTTGTATTATATATCACCAAAGACTATAGAATAGCCAAGACGTGTCACTCATATAGCTTTGAATGGGGAAAAATGCAACACTCAATATGGCTGCTCTATCGCACGAAGCTCCGCCTTCTGAGCAAAAGAGGCAATCCGTAATCGGTCAAGTCACCGCATCACTGCTGCTGCCGTGAGAAGTCCCGGATGCTATCCACCTTATTTTTCCCATAAGAGCAGGCGCAGCCATTGGTAAATTTAATGTGTCTGGCTTCCGGTGTCACCCGCTTCCAGCTATTTTTAGCTGTACAAAACACCTCTTTTTCCGGCGTGATATTTCAAGCTGGTGTGTCTTACCATATTATTTTAATGTATTTTATCCTAATTATGAACACACTGGTTTGTAGTGCAAACCATTTTACCGTTTACTGCGCTTTGTTATTCTTCTCATTATTTCCTTACAGCGGTTAATGAACCAGAAGTCTCGCACATTGACAGAAAACGGCTTACTTCTATGTTGAAAAATAAGGTGGATAGAAGCAGTGGGCATTCTGCTCATGCTTCACATCATGCGCACTGGCTGGTTTAGCCTGAGAAATAATCTTTTTTTAATGCTATTTGAGCAAAATAAACAACATTTATGATACAGTTGTTGTCAGATTTCAGTGGTGATTTCAAATATGAAATTTTAATTGTAAGCTTGGCGACCAGTTTTGGAGAATTTGATGTTTCCCCATTCAAAGAGATAAGAGCTGCACTTGCATGCCCGAGAGTCGTTTCAAAGATGGCCGCCGAGTGACATGACTGGCCTTAAAGGGACTTTGGTATCACTCCGCTTGCCATATTTCTCACAGTGAGTGTCAAGGCGTACGCCCAAATCCACTATAATTTTTAAATAGATGGCGACAAGAGACTGTTTTACGAGTCAGCAGTAAAGACTTTTTAATTGAAAAATACTGAAAAAAATTGTGTTTTTTTTTTTTTAAAAGTGCTGTTTTGAACAAGGAAGTTTTTTTTTTTTTTTCAAAAAGTTTGTACGCAGCCAACAAACGCACCGAGAAGTGCTGTCATCAGGAATCACCCTTAACAGATGAAAGGATAGTATGAGCTTATTGGACATTCAAACTGTTTTATCGTGAATATGAGATTGATCTGAAGAATGAATGCTGTATCAGATGCAGGTAATCACACTCGCTGAGTCAATCTCTCTCTCATAATACTCTACTACACACAATACATTGCTTTTAATACAATAAGCTTTTAATGAAGCAACTCAACGTTCCTTCGTTAGTTCTAAACTGACGTTTTCGAAATAGTAATGGAGGCTTGGGCTCAGCCGTTAAACTGTCAACTCTAGATTTGAATCTGTGGCGGATAGAAGTTATGCACAAAATAGAGCTTTTAAAGACACACATTGTAATATTTTTATGTATTTACATACTCTATATATAAACGCAATATCACACAAGTAGACGTGAGATATGACTGTATATCGGCACGGCTGTGTTTCGGCTGTAGGCACTGCTTAAGAATTATGTTCATAATTATGTCAGGATCCTGCCCTATCTGTCTTGTCTCTGTTTCATGTTTCCTTGTTGGCATTGTGTGTGTGTGTGAGCACATGGCTCTATCTTTGTTGTTGTTTGCCACGTGCTTTTTTCATCCTGCCTTCTTGTTTCCCGTTGCCACGCCCCCTTGTTTAGTCCTCATTTGTCTGAGTGTCGTCACCTGCCTCTCTCATTTCCCCCTCCCTGGTCTGAGTGTTGTCACCTGTTCCTCCTGTTCTCTGCCCCTTTATATTGTGCTCCCTTCCTCTCTGGTGTTGTCAGTTCATTGTATCAACTTGCGTGTTTGCGATCACTCCTATTCGTCGTATTCCTGAATTGGCCCAGCCAGATTGTTCGTTGTGTTCATATGAAGTTTCTTGTCAGTCCCCAGTCTAGTCCTGTCCTGTTTTGCCCTGTTCTGACTTGCAGGCTGAGCTACTGGTCATCTCCCCGGGTCTGCCACGCTGCTAGGCCTGTGCAGTGCCTGATACATCCTGAGTGTGGAGTGGCTGTGGAGTGGTGAGGAGTGTCAGGCCACCACTACTTACCTCTGAGCTCCTACTTTGTCGCCTCCACTGCTCTCTGGCGGTCTGGCATCCTGGACTGGACTCTGTGGCCGATCACCCAGGCCTGCCTGTCTTTCCCTGCCTAGTGTTTGGACTGTGTTCACCCCTCTCCTCACCATCTCTCATCTTGTCTGAAAGTCTGTCTCAATAAACCCGTTAACACTCACTCTGCATTTGAGTCCTCCCTTCAGATCCCTGACAAATTAATTCATGTTGACAGCTGGTAAGTTGTGGAAATGCAATGGATTTATGATTTTCAACCTTTGATTGTTTGCTTTTGCTTAACTAATTCTGTTTAATTTGTTTTCTTGGCTGTTCATTTCAGAGTGTTTTGTTCTGGCAGATATTTATTGTATTCACAAGAAGAAAATATTCTCCATTGGTTCATCCAACACGCTGTTTTTATCTCTTTTCTCAGTCTGGAAGTACTAGAAGTTCCTGTGCCACTATTTTATTTAGGTCATGTCAGAGGAAGAATTGCTTCCACAATCAGCAAAACACAGCCATCATGGGCACTGATTACTCCAAGGGCATGCCATCACTGCAAGAAGTATAAAACACAATAAATACTGCATGTCTTCATCGGATGGACAAGCTAATTCCACTGTAAAGTGGAAGTGTGCCACTCTTGGCTCTTGTTCTCCAGGCTACATGTCAGCCGAGCTCTAACCGACACGTACTGCTCGGCCCCTGAGCTCTCTCCTTGTCTTCACCTTGATGAAAAAGCCTGACAATGCCCGTCAGAGCCCGAGGAGAAAGAAGTGAGATGGACCCTTCTTACCTGGCTTTGCTCTTCCTTCAATTCCTCCCACTCTCTTTTCCTCTTCCTCTGGCGATGGCTCCCAAGGGCTCTGCCGTCGAAGACAGAATGGGATACGGTTGCAAGCAGGTGAGGTTGGCCCAGCGCTTCTCAGAGCAGTGAAACAGGGTTGTGGTGTGCAGAGGTGCTGACTTACAGGTGCTCAATCACAAAGAAAATTATGCTCCGCATCTACAGTGCTGTGTCACTCTCTGCTTGACACCGGTATCACAACGATATTGTCAGATTTCATGACTGAGAAACTTTTTAGTTGGCCAGTTTTTAATAGGATGCAGAGTATCTGAAATACACAAGTATGTCAAAGAAAACATGAAAATTAAATGTCTTCAATATTATTATTATTAATTGCTTAAATTCTAGATAGATGAAACGCTACGGTAAAAACATATTGATTGGTTAACAGTACGTTCTTTTACTATATACAGTGAAAACTATTTAATGTAATTTTACAGCAAAACACAGTTGAATGTAGGGGTGGGCGATATGACCAAAATTTTATATCACAATATGAGTAATTTTATTTTATGGTATTTCAAGCAATAGGACAAAAAAAACTACAGTTCCATTTCATAGTTAGGTACGCAGGAGCTCTTCCTGAAATTCTTCATAGAGATTTTTTTTGCAAGAAGGAGCACAATTGAGCAGACAACTTTTTCTAAAATTTTAGAAATAAACGGAAGATTTGAAATGGGTCTGTAATTTGCCAGTTTGGTAGGATCTAGTTGTGGTTTCTTAATAAGAGGCTTAATAGCCACCAGCTTTAATGGTTTTGGGACGTGACCTAAAGATAACGACGAGTTAATAATATTGAGAAACGGTTCGGTTAACATGAATGACAGACAACAGGAATTTTAGACTGCTGTCACTTTAAGAGCTGCCCGGATCCAATATACTGTATTGTTACACGTTTTCTTTCTCAGCTGTTTACTTTCGCTTAAGACCTATAAGTTTTCGTGACCACGTAAGCACAGCAACATCAAGTGAGCATGTAACCGCAATAGAGAAGATAGTCCAAAATCTCTACAGGTTGACATATTTCTGCCGGTTAATTGTGTCCATAGCCGCGGGAACGTATTTTGAGCAGGGGGGACTGAGAAATAAAACCAGGGGGGGATCACCAATACGATCCAAAAGCGCAACTTCTTTAATAAAAGTTTCATTTCTTCGTTTAATATAAGCGGGTTTGTCTTTATTGTGTCTTTATTATGTTCCATCTTTATTTGACCCTAGCACTTTCTATTCTATTTTAATTCTACTTTATCTTTTTTATTTAAAAAAAAAATATATATATATAAAAAAAAACATTTAAAAACCTTGCTAAGTTAGGCTAACCGAGACTTGTCATTTGCACTTACATATTGTTGCTCTTTTGTTAGTTTTGATTGCTTCTATTGTCCTCATTTGTAAGCCGCTTTGGATAAAAGCTTCTGCTAAATGACTAAATGTATAATTGTATAATGTATTGTATAATGTATTGTTGCTGTGTTTTCATAAAAAAATAATTAATTAATTAATAAAACAATGAACCACAAACTAAGCATTTGTTTTAAAAGAGGGAAGACCTTATTTATTTGGGTTACAACACAAGTAGTCTATATCCGTCTTATTCATTTTGTTAATAAAAGTTATATGTAGGCCTATGTAGGAATTTGCCATTGAACTGTTTTATGGCTGATGTGTTTTAATTAATAGGCTAATAATGAACCACAAACTACGATCGTTTTAAAGAAAGGGGAAATCCAAAGTCCGTTTATTTATTTGTGTTACAATGCGGGTAAAACATATTTTCCTTATTCATATTGTTAATAAAAGTTCAAAGTTTAATATAAGTGAATTTGTCATTGTACTATTTTATTGTATAGCCTTTATTATTATCATTAATGATAATGAGCCAAACTAAGCATTCGTTTAAAGTAAGGGGAAAATCCAAAAACATTTTATTTATTTGTTACAACACGGGTATGTCTTATTCGTTCTGTTAAAGGGGTCATTTGATTCTGCTAAAAAGAACAGTTTTTTGTGTATTTGGTGTAATGAAATGTGTTTATGCGGTTTAAGGTTCAAAAAACACATTATTTCCACATACTGTACATTATTGTCTCCAAAGAGAAAGGAAAAATTGAAATCACATCATATGACTGCTTTAATAAAAGTTTTATGTTTAATATAAGATACTTTGTCATTTTAGTTGTGTGTGGGATTTTTTTTTTATTAAGAGTAATACTGAATCAACCTTAAGCATTCATTTTGTTCCAAGAATAGGAAAGATCTAACGTTAAAGATCAAAATAAGAGCTGCAGTTGCGAGAATGCAAGATTGGTTTGCTGCTGAGGTAAATAGACGCTCTCGAACTTTCTCATATCTTTGCAATGGCTGTAGAAATGGTCGTTAATTCTTGATTTGAGTATGGCACAGATGTTACAGGTAATAATATAATCAAAAAGTCATGGCAACAAACGAATTCCTAAGTCAGTTTAAGTTGAAACGACTTTCACAATCAATTTGATTGATCTTAATTCATGTTTTACTGTTGTTTATTGTCATTGTAGGCTTAGGCTTCTTTTTTCTAAATTTTCATTTATTTATTTTTAACACCGCACCCTCAGCACCCCTACTTCCCGCGGTAATGATTGTGTCTACAGGTATATTGCCCACCCCTAATTGAATGTACAGTTTTTGTAAGTAAAAAGAATAATCTTATAATTTAGAGTGAAAAAATGGACACTCCCAGAATTCCCTGTGTGACACTTCATATTTGATGATTTTTCACTGAAATAACCATGTTTCTTCTTAGTTTTTCTTCTTAGTCTTGTACATTAGTCTTGTGCATTGTGTACATTAGGTTATGTACATTAGGGTTTTGTTACATCTTAAGTTGTTAAATTATGGTTAATTTTATTAAAAAAAAATTCTGGCAACTACATCTTTCAGTTTTATTTTGTAAAAACAACAGGATTTTTTTTTTTTTTTTTTTTTTACAAGAAAGATCAATAG
>NW_015658395.1:1415389-1445276 GCF_001515625.1 Sinocyclocheilus rhinocerous
TTTACAAGAAAGATCAATAGAATGAACAATATAATGATAGATTGATTGATGGAACCATAGATAGAACAATAGAATGAATGAGGTAACTGATTGAGCTCATTGAGATAACTTAACTGGAGAAACAGATCAGTTATATTCAAATTGTTCAGACAGGCTTTATGAACTAAACCAACTGATTAATAATCCATTCAAATTGTTTAGATAGGCTTTATGAACTTAACCAACTGATTAATAATCCAACTCAAAAAAACATTTATTTTTCATGAACCGCATTAATGAAAAGCAAGGGCCGATGTCAAGCTTTTTTCCCAAGAATAACAACTTATATTTCGACTTGAGAAGGAAGTCTGGAATATAATGCATGAGTCATATTGACCACTTCTTTGTGCTGCTTCCTTAATGTTTGTGCATCTTTTTTTAACCTTGAAAGTACCGGTCTCCATTCATGGTTTAGAAAAGATTGATTTCTTTAGAATCTCCTCTTTTGTGTTTCAGCAAAGAAAGAAAGAAAGTCATACAGGTTTGGCTTTCTGTATTCCCGCTAGATTTCAAACTGACCCGGCTCTTTCCACACCCTCAAAAAGCATCTTGCACATTCTCCATCCGTCAAATGCTCCATCAGAGCTTTCTATAGTGTGTAAGTGCCCCGAGAATGTCAAAAGTAACTATGAAGCACTCGTTTCCACCTGTCTGAGTAAGAATGTCAAAATAAATAACAGGGTTTTTTTTTTTGAGAGAGAGAGTCTTAAGAGAATTTTTGGCACTGGCAAATGCTTCCTTTCTCATAGCTTTATCACCAGGGACATTTGATGCACAGTAAACCATGTTAATCACCATCTTACAGAAGAGTTTATTTTTCCCCCAAAGCTAAGATCACAATTCCAAAGATATGCATCAAGGGAAGAATTTAAGCTATTGAGTTATGTTAAAATTAGTTTAGCACTAATTAAACTCTAAACAATGGTTCCTCATCAGATAAACAAGCAAGAATATGTGCCATATTTGTCTCTCAGGAATCCTTTAATATGCATGCAAAATGTCCAGTTTTACAAGCAGATTAACAAAATATTATGGATGCATCAATATTACAGTTCTGGTCAATACCAATAGGACAGTAATTATTTGAATTCAATGAATGATAACCTATAAATAGCTGATGCTATTATTTTATAAAATTTTAATGCAAATCAATCATTTTAAATGCTAAATGAAGGGATCACAACATTCTAATGTTTATGTTTTTTTTAATGTTACAAAAGATTTCTATTTCAAATAAATGCTGCTCTTTTAAACTTTCTATTAATCAAAGATTCTTGAAAAAACTATCAGTTACCACAAAAAAAATAAGCAGCATATCTGTTTTCAAAGTTAATAATAAGAAAGGTTTCTTGATCAGCAAATCAGCATATTAGAATGATTTCTGAAGGATTATGTGACACTGAAGACTTTTGGGAGAATCCAACAAAATGATGAATAAAACAGTGAAGCTGACATCTTCCTGCCAGTTACCATTACAATGTTAAACAGATGCCACCAGCACTCACGTTTCTACTGCAAACATATAATTACTAAAAGTACAATTAGAAGAGGTCAGTGGGGGCAGCAGGAAGAGGGAAGAATCAAACTCGGCTACGGACCGAGCACAAAACAACCTACGTGCCTTCACTGTCAGTTTGTATGCATTATACACCTTGTCTTTGATAATACCTTAAAATCTAAGAGTGAGTATTGCACTGTGTCAAGAATTCAATGCTCCAAGCAGTACGGCAACTGTAGACAAGTCTGCCTGGCCTATAGGGAGGATCAGATAGGGAAGATTGCTTGCATCATTTCATTTCTTTCTCTGTCATTTGTTGCTCAGGAGACGTTGTTGATTTGGCTCGTCTACAGTACGTATGCATGCTGTGGGAATATCATACTCACTAGCTGGCTTGTTAAAGTGAATCTGTAGTTTGTAAAGCTTCTTTGGTTTTCTCTCAGTTCTTTTCCCAAATGGTATTATAATTCATATGCCTTATGTTCACAACCTTGCATCACAGCACATTAATTTTGGTATTAATGTCTAAATACAGTTGGCATCAAATATTTCAATATGCTACAGTGAGCTGCTGCAACTTTAAGATGGTCGAACATGATCAAGTTCTTTGAAACAACATTGCCAAAGTGTTTAATTCATGTATTTGTTTGGCCACCGTTCATGAAGCAATAACTGTAAATGTCTTGCTTATATATATATTTCTGTCAGGACCACTATCGTCAAAGATGATTGACAATTAGCATACAGTTTGGATTGGCGGTATGGTTCCGTTCTGGGCAAGAACTCCCTGCGCATCCATGCAGCCTAGCATGGATGAGAGCAGGGAGAGAGAGGATAACCCCCTAGGGTAAACAGAACAGAACCAACATAAATGTATTGCAGATATCGTTAAAATTCAATAATGTTATGTACACATTTTAGAATTAGAACTGACGCTACGCTAGATATATGCATTCATATTCAAAACGAGGCAGCAAACTTATTCCAATGCCACTGCCTTTCACATATTGCTCTAATTTGACAAAATTGTAGCTTTGGTGAGGGGCACGACATGAAAACAGTTTCTGAAAACATTTCGATAAGGATCTGACATGTTGCAGAATTCTGTGTAACCGGATTAGACTCTTCAGTAGCAAGCATGCTGAATGTTGAAGCAACACAAATCTTGATTTAGGGCCTGTGGTGCACATCAAGCCACACATTCTTGTAGTGAGATTTGAATAATGGCTGTGATTGTGAAAGTGACTGTAATACAACAGAATGCAATATAAGCTCTGCAGCATCTTGGCTGGAGGCATGAGTTCAAACCACCTTGATGTTCTGATAATATCACACAGATGAGTCACTCTGATTCATGTTTCATTTTACACATGAATCCATATAAACAAACAATGAGATATAGGATTTATCAAGGTTTGGCTGGTTAGCATGGGCCAAGCAGCTGCTGTCTACTAGAATCCCATAACTTTTGTCCAAAGACCCTGATTTCTGAAGACATGACCACCATATGGAAGGCCATTTCCACCACTGAATAAAAAAAAAAAGGGAAATTGTGACTTTTTATCTCACAATTCTGACTTTTTTATACTTGCAATTCTGACTTTTATTCTCAGAATTCTGAGATATAAACTCACAATTACGAATAATAAAGTCAGAATTGTGAGATATAAACTCACAATTCTGAGAAATACAGTCAGAATTGCATGATCCACCACTGAATAAAAAAAAAAGGGAAATTGTGACTTTTTATCTCACAATTCTGACTTTTTTATACTTGCAATTCTGACTTTTATTCTCAGAATTCTGAGATATAAACTCACAATTACGAATAATAAAGTCAGAATTGTGAGATATAAACTCACAATTCTGAGAAATACAGTCAGAATTGCATGATATAAACTCGCAATTGCGAGTTATAAAGTCAGAATTGCAAGATATAGCCTAAACTAGAATTTTTAGAATTGTTAGTGTATATATCGAAATTGTGACTTTTTTCTCAGAATTGCTAGTTTATATCTCGCAATTCTGACTTCATAAGACACAATTGCAAGTTAAGTCAGAATTGTGAGATATAAACTCGCAATTCTGAGAAAAAAAAAGTCATCACAATTTTTTCTCAGAATCTCAAGATATAAACTCGCAATTGCAACTCGCAAGTCAATATTGAGAGATCTAAACTCAAAATTCGGAGAAATAAAGTCAGAATTGTGAGATATATCTCTCGCAATTGCGAGAAAAAAACTCAGAATTGAGAGTTTATATCTTGCAGTTCTGACATCATTTCTCAGAATTGTGTTCATATCTTTCTATTCTGACTTTATAACTTGCAATTGCGAGTTTATATCTCACAATTCTGAGTAAAAAGTCAGAATTGTGAGATGTAAACTAGAAATTGCGAGTAAAAAAGTCAGAATTTTTAGATAAAAAGTCGCAATTACCTTTTTTATTTTTTTAGTTTTTATTCAGTGGCGGAAACAGGCTTCCATATACCACCAAGACATGCTGACCTACAAAATGCCAGATTGATAAACATAAACTGGAAGGTCACAGTATGAAAAAAAATACAGTGCAAGTCAGTGGCTACCCTCAACTGTTTGGTTACCATCATTATTTAAAATATCTTCTTTTGTGTTCAACAGAATAAGAAACTTATACAGGTTTGGAAACAGTGGAGGGTGAGTAAATAAAGATTATAACGTAAAAGAGTAAAAGACCATAAGTGTTTCATGTAGATGATGGGGGAAAAAATACCTAACAGAAACAAGACATTAATCCAACCCCAAAGTTCTTTAAAAACCTTTCCCCCTTCATAGTACCTCAACATGTTCTCAAGTAGTAAATTAATTGAAAGCTGCCACATAATACCTGTCTACATTCTAGGCTGGGTTATATAATATTCTGCCACTCAAAGTCAAGCCACCAAACCAATCAATAAAAAATTCTGATATGACAATGAAAAACGTTTTACTGGCCTAAGAGGATCTCTTTTGTGATATGTGTATTGATTCGGGTTCAAGGCTGAAACATTCACAGGTTTCAACTCACAGGAGTTGAAATTAAATTACTGCAAATAGTAAAAATCTAGGGCATATACTGCATACACTACCATTAAAAAATGTTTGAGGGCAGTACGATTTTTTTTTAATTAATGATTTTATTTTGCAAGGATGCATCAACTTGATCAAAAGTGATAGAAAGAGTTTTAAATTGTTATAAAAAACACAAACTTTCTGTTCATCAAAGACTCATGAAAGAAAATATATCAAGGATTCCACAAAAATGTACTACTAATAAGAAATGTTTCTTGAGCACCAAATCAGAAGGATCATGTGACACTGAAGACTGGAATAATGGCTGCTGAAAATTCAGCATTGACATCACTGGAACAAACTACATTTTAAAATCTACTAAAACAGAAAAGAGTTATTACAAAATGTAATAATATTTCTCAATACTACTGTACTTTTTATCAAATAGATGCAGCAATGCAATAACTTCCTTAAAGTGTTCCTCAGATTGCCATGCAGACAGAATGCTGTGAAGAACCTTTTCATAAGGAACAATTCTACAAAATGTAATAAAAGTATTAAATTGTCAACAATTCCTCCAGTAACTCCTTAAGGGAAAAACTTTGAGGTACTTGAAATATAAACTGTAGTTCCTTTATATTTGAGACACCTTCAAAAGCATGCCTAGATGTTCTTCAGAGGGTTCTTTCATGGTGCTTCAAGAATCCTTTCATTTTTACAGTATGTGGTTTTGTCTCAGAGATTGTACTGTTCTCCTTTAAGTCTCAGAAGGTAATCCCTAAACATCATCCCTAAATATCACAATCTTTAAATGCTTATGCATACTTTAAAACCACTATGAACCACAAATGCAAAGTTTCTCACTAATCAGCTTGAAAGAAACAAAACTGCAATCTTCACCATGTTTAAACACAAAGAAAATACAGAAGAATGAAGGAAGAGCTTGAAAATCTACAGAGGCTGATAGTGACTGACGTTGCTTTACAGAGGGACAACAAGCAGTGTGGAGTGGTGGGAAGATGGAGGGATGAGGGCTGCTTTTGGAGAGCTAGCGTGGGATTCCCATGGAGTCCTGATTTAGCTCGGATGAGAGCGGAAGCTGATTAGCCCTCTGTTTTTGTGTGGAGGATGAGACTGAGTGGTAAATCCCTCTTTCCATTTCTGTCCAAGAGGAGGGAGCAAACAGCTGGAGATGTGCTCCTAACACACATGCAGTTATTGAGAAACATTTATATATGCACATGTACAGAACATGTTGAATGTGTAATCATGTATAATACAAATAAAAAATGACTGCTTTGTATATATGGTGTTTGTATTAGAGTTTATGTGACTTGAATTCATTAAGGAAAGTTATTGTTAATGATTTACTGTGTATTCCTATCTTTTTCCTCAAGTTATTCTTCAATGCTTCAATGCTTGCAAACGTAATCTCTTCGCAATAAACTCCCTCACACTTTCACAAAAACATACAATCGCATAAATACACATCCAGAGATTCAGTCAGTCATTTGCATGGCACATTCTTTAATTCAAAATTTCAAACATCTCAAAGGGGTCATATGATGCTGCTAAAAAGAACATTATTTTGTGTATTTGGTGTAATGAAATGTGTTTATGCGGTTTAAGGTTAAAAAAAAACACATTATTTTCCACATACTTTGGAACACTCCAAAGAGAAAGGAAAAATTTAAATCGCATCATATGACCCCTTTAAGTCATTCAAAAGTTATTGCAAATATACTACACAATGAAAGTTATTGTTGATGGGTGTTTTTGTAACTACGACATGTGAAAATGTGACAAAATGTGATAGTCCTTAATAGTTCATTTAATTTGGCTACTAACAAAGTCCATACATATATATGTGTTTATACCTGAATCACTAGAGAATTTCATGATTTGAAACATTTCTGTATAAACTTAATGCCTTTGCCTTTTAAGGCTAATTTTATAGCTAGCATTTATATATCCTATAAATACACATAATTCAATGACATTTTTATGCTTTTGCATAATTTAAAAAAAATTAAAGCTTGGAAATAATTCAAATAATTATAAGTGACATATTCCTTGATTTTTCTTTTTTTTTCCTTAATACATCATGTCTCACATTTCAAATAAAGCATGTTCCTCACTAACACTGTTGCCTCCCTGGTAAATAACTAACACTTGTAAAATCATGATAAATCCAAAAAAAAAATCCAGTCTTAAATGAGACAAAAAGAAAAGGGGGAAAAACTAATTTGTTCATTTTAACAAAAAGCAACCCCTTGGACATAAAGTGCCCAAAATTAAAGAAACACCCTGCAATACCGGTAATAAAAAGTGAACAGTTTTGGGTTTTTATGACCACACATAGACTCCAGACGGCCTATAAACTCTGCTATTTAAAATTAAGAGTCTTAAATCCCGCCATGACATATTATGAAGCCAGCACATTTGCATCATGCTGATCTTAATGATTACTTGAAAGACTTCGAGACTTGGTTAAACAGTCTGCTATGGACAAGTTAAGCTCCGCAGAGCAGCAAAACCAAACAATGTTTGGATCAATGAGTGTGAAGTGTTGATTTTTCACAGGAATTAATCATTAGGGGCCTCTCTGTAGGAGGCCCAAAAAAACACGGCCATCCGTGTTGTCCTCCAGTGTGGAGGAGAGCCCAATTCACGCCACATAAGCATGCGCTGACAGCCTGGTTACGCTCTCCACCTGGGTGATTAGGCATCCAGTCTAGCTTTGCGGAATCAATTTCAACACCAGAGAGCTTTCAGAAGGGAAGAAAAAAAAAGAAAAACTTTACTGGACCAGAGCCCTCCAAAACACACCTGCCCTATGCAATCAGACACTAATGCCTTGAGGAGGGCCATTGATTGGGCCTGAATGGTTGGATTAACAGAATCAAACAGCATTGGTTCTCAGGGAGCAGTGATTTAGGAGCCTTATCCTGATCTGCTAGTAGTCTGCAGTCACATGACCACCCCTCCCAGGCTGTCTTGCTCCTAACTTGGCTAGTCTGATGAAGGTTATTTATGCATACAGGACTGTCTCCTGCTTATTAAGACCCCAGGGTGCAAGCTACAGGGAGCACATGTTCCAGTCCTTCACAAGTCCCGGCTGGAAAAAGAACTGGGCGAACGGAGGGTGAGATTTGAGAGAATGTGGCAGGACTTGCCTCTGCAAATATGTATCTGTGGTTGTAGGCTGATGCAAGAGGAAACGAGAGGGAGAAAAAGAAACAGTGTGCAATGGACTAGAAGAAAAGGGGGGGGAAATAATAAAGGAAAAGGAAAAGATAAAGATAAAGCAAAAGAAAATGACATGAGAAAATGAGAAAAGGGGTGCGATTTCAATAAAAAGAAAGAGGAAGAAGGAATAGAAAGAAAAAGAAAAAGAAAAGGAAAAGTTAAAAGTAAGGTAGTAAGGTAGGAATGCAAATACACAAAGGAAAGAGGACGCAAGAAGAAAAGGTACAGAAAAGAAAAAGGGAAAAAATGGGAAATGAAAGAAGAACAGACAAAGGAACAAAAAAATAAACCGGAAAGGAAAAGAAAGTAAAAAGAATAGAAGACAAATGTGATGAAAATGAACAAAGTATGAAGACGAAGAAAGGGAAAAGGTATAGGACGGAAACAGTGATGATGAAGAGAGAAGGCAAGGAAAAAGAAAGGAAAAAGACAAATGCTGTTCGGCAACAAGAATCACAGTACAGTACAACATAAAAACAATTAATTTGATAAGTACAGATGATTACAACGTTTACATTTGGATACTTTACTAATTTGTATACTATTTGTAGTCATTTCCATGTGATCTAAGACATTTCTTCAAGCTAAGGTCAGTGGTCTTAAACAACGTTCCATAGTTTTTGTTTCTGCTAAGCAAAATCTTTTTCTATAAGCCAGAGATTTCAGCCTCCTGAGCAAAAACACCCCCTACCACACCTGTACAGGTTACATAACTATAAAGTTCTATTTGATTTGATTTGACCCTTAAAAACTACTTTTGTTGATGTAACGGAGACATAGGCCTGGTTTCACAGACCGGGCTTACACTAAGCCAGGATTAGACTATAGTTCCATTAGGACATTTTAGTCATTTTTATAAACATGCCATAGAAAGAAAAAGAAAAAAACATTACTGGTACACATCTTGAAACAAAATAAAGACACTGATATATTTTAAGATCAGTCAGTGCAAGTATCTTTCAGTTGAAACAGCTCAGACTTATATTTTAGTCTGGGACTAGGTTTAAGCTTTGCCTGTGAAACCGGGCAATACAATTTTATTTTTGAAGTTACTAAATGAAGCACAGTTACACAATGAAAACCTTTTATACAATGCTGTGTTAACTGTGCCATGTTTACCAAGAAACTCTTAACGGATTAATTCACTTCTGGAATACAAATATCCTGATAATGTACTCACCCCCATGTCATCCAAGATGTTCATGTCTTTTTTTCTTCAGCCGAAGAGAAATTAAGGTTTCTGAGGAAAACATTCTAGGACTTCAATGGGAGCCAATGGGTTGAAGGTCCAAGCTTCACAGGGCTCTACACGATCCCAGCCAAGGAAGAAGGGACTTATCTAGCAAAATGATCGGTCATTTTCAAAAAAAAAATTGTATACTTTTTAACCACAAATGCTCATCTTGCACTAGCATCGACCTCACCAATTACGTAGTCACGTTGGAAAGGTCATATGTGGCGTAGGCAGAAGCACCAACCCAGCGTTCACAAAGCTAACGTGCAAAGAAAGTCAAATGCCCTTTACAAAAAAAGGTAAAATAAAAAATAAAAAAAACAATGTCGGATGATTTTGAAGTTGGAGGAGTTTTTTGAGTTTTTTCCCTACACTACCTTTTTGAACCAAAGTACACAGAAGAACTAACCACGCATGACCTTTCCAATGTGATTACGCAATGCATGAAGTCGCACATGCGCATCGCAGAGCTAGTGCAAGACGAACATTTATGGTTAAAAAGTACATATATATATAAATTTTTTTTTTTTTTTTTTTTTTTAAAACTTTATTTCTTTTCGACTGACATGGGGGTGGAAATGAACTAATCCTTTAAAAAAATGTATATAGTATAATACAACAACATGAAACCACAGATTTATCATTATTATTTTGTGCAAAGTTGATTGTGTCATTGTTTCTTTCACCAAACAGCAATTGATTACTTGTGAGCTGAATGTGGATTGCCATCTTCCAGTAATGGTAACTGACAACCTCCCCTGTCTTTTCTGTTGAAATCCTAACATCCCCCCATAGACATCATCTGAGTTCTTGTGGGTCTGCCTTTGTCTCTCCAGCCCCTATAATTGGCCGATCTATCGTGTAATACCATCACAACTCAGAGAGATGGCCGATTCCAGCACTTCGCATGTGGGTCCAGCTTTAGTGGAGTATCTGCAGAGGCTTATGGTATGGATATAACAAAATCATTCAACGCTGCTCTGCCAAAACCCCACTGATTTGAGTGGCAGCATGTGTCAGGCGTAACACAGAGAGAATCTGTCTGAAAGAGTGAAGGTTTCATAGAGTAACACATATCATGTCTTTTGCCGCACACTCTGCTCAGAGGCATGAAGGCCCAGCGCTTCCTGCTGCGAGACTGAATGAATCATGTCGCCTCATGAAATATTAAAGCTGTACATCCAGCAATATAGAGGGTTCAAAATCCATCTCAGCCTACGGTAACTGAAACATTTTCTGTTGTTGTTGTTGACAAACATTAGCAGAATTGGGAAGCAAGTAAAAAGAGAGAGAGAGAAAGTGAGATATTTATTTAGCGTGATGTGTCAGAGCGCCCTTCTGAATAAGCCTATATAAATGTGTACAAACGTACAAACCCCACCAGAGCGTGATGGACGAAAAATCGTATTCATTCCGAATATGAATTCTTACTGGTTTCATTTTCATTTCCATACAGATTTGAGCAGTCAAGCTACGAAGAGGAGCACACACATATCCATGTACAAGTATAAAAAGATATTACAAATAAGGGGCATAACATTCATATACTGTTGCCATATTGCCATATTGTACCAGAAATGTTTCTTTAGCAGCAAATCAGCATATTAGAATGATTTCTGAAGTATCATGTGACTCTGAAGACTGGACTAATGGCTGCTGAAAATTCAGCATTGCATCAATGAATTTTAAGAATAAATCTTGAATTAGTTTACCCCATTGGTGATATCGTGTTTGCATACATTTAAAATGAAGCAAGGCTCATGCTTAAAACTGTTAGAATTTAAGTGGAAAGAAGACAAAAGTAATGATGAGGAACATTTTCTTGCAATGTGCAAAATTTTTCAATCAGATATGATTTTACAACCAAATAAAAAAAAAAACAGAGGAAAGTACGGAAGGCCCAGCGCTTCCTGCTGCGAGACTGAATGAATCATGTCGCCTCATGAAATATTAAAGCTGTACATCCAGCAATATAGAGGATTCAAAATCCATCTCAGCCTACGGTAACTGAAACATTTTCTGTTGTTGTTGTTGACAAACATTAGCAGAATTGGGAAGCAAGTAAAAAGAGAGAGAGAGAAAGTGAGATATTTATTTAGCGTGATGTGTCAGAGCGCCCTTCTGAATAAGCCTATATAAATGTGTACAAACGTACAAACCCCACCAGAGCGTGATGGACGAAAAATCGTATTCATTCCGAATATGAATTCTTACTGGTTTCATTTTCATTTCCATACAGATTTGAGCAGTCAAGCTACGAAGAGGAGCACACACATATCCATGTACAAGTATAAAAAGATATTACAAATAAGGGGCATAACATTCATATACTGTTGCCATATTGCCATATTGTACCAGAAATGTTTCTTTAGCAGCAAATCAGCATATTAGAATGATTTCTGAAGTATCATGTGACTCTGAAGACTGGACTAATGGCTGCTGAAAATTCAGCATTGCATCAATGAATTACATATTAAATATATTAAAATAGAACTTAATTAATAGAAATGATTAAAATATATAAAAAAATTTAAATTACATTCCACAATATTACAGTTTAGTTGTATTTTTAATCAAATAAATGCAACTTTGGTAAGCATAAGAAACATCTTTTAAAAAGTGGTGTATAAACAATTTCTCTCAGAATGTGCAAGAAACTCAAATTAAACATAAAATTTTGAAGTAGAAAGACTGAAACAGTATTTTCTTGTAAAACATACTCCAATAATCCTTTAATAACTTTTTTTACAGTGTAATAAGCATTGGACAAAGATGGAGGAAATAGTGTTTTTAGATACATTACATGAACATCATCTAAAACATTTAGGTAAAAAATTATGATAAACTGTTTTGTTCCTACAGTAAACGTCAGTGTGGTTCAAAACAACACTACACCCCACACTCATTGTATGGACAATTTGTTTTTCCAAAATATCTTCTTTTGTGTTCTGCAGAAATCATACAGGTTTCATTTTTCAGTGATCTGTTCCTTTAAGCATAATCCAACATCCCATCTCCCATTCCCATTTTCCACCACTCCATTAGTGAAGTCACAGACAGTCAGTGAAGACCCATAACCTCCATGTTATTTTTTTCCAGCAGGCAGCATCATAACAACCGCAGTATACTCGCCTTTCCAGTCCGTGGCTGTAATTGCAGCGGGCTGTTTTCAGTGTCTGCTCCCTATCCATCCCCTCACTTCTTTAGCCATCTTTCCTTCCTCAGGGCTCTTCTTCTTACCCGCTCATTTTCTCTCTTTCACTCTGACAAATTCAGCACATGCAGCCAGGCTCATTTTCAGATGTTGTTTGTGTTTGCGAGCGTAAGCGCTGACGGGCCTGATAAGGAGAGGAGACGAGGGCCTTTAAGTTGGGCCTCTTTGGGCACTCTCCCGCTCGCACTCTCAAACAGCCTCTCTGAGCCTGCAGCGTTAGACCTCCGGGGATCATCTGCATGTAGCAGCTAAAGCCGCTCTTGAGGTTTATCGCTCTGTTTACTCTAATCAGTCAGCTCAGCAGCCATTACGAGTTTAAGTGGAAACAAGACAAAAGTAATGATGAGGAACATTTTCTTGCAATGTGCAAAATTTTTCAATCAGATATGATTTTACAACCAAATAAAAAAAAAAACAGGAGGAAAGTACGAACATAAATTGAGTGTTTTTCTCCTCCATCTGTCTTTGCATTTCGGACAACAGGCAGTAAGAAAAATAATGAAGCTTGTATTACTACTCCATAGTACTACAATCTTGGTAAATGGCAAAGCTGTTAGCAAAAATCAATAAAATGGCACACCAACAAACGAAGCACTTCAAGATATTGAGTGCCTTCATCTAAAAATCCTTATGAGAGTTCAGAGAATGTCACCATTTCAATCCTCTTTACTCAGATGCCATTTTTGTTACTCTTCTGAGTTTCACAAACTTGACAAAACTGAAATTTAATTTAACTGAAGTTTTAATAGAACTTGATACATTACAATATTGCTTGATGCTTTGAATAAAACCAACCTGAACATATGCTGCAAAAATATGCTTGCTGTTATGTAAAAAAAAAATATATATATATATATATATGTAACCCCTCTCCCCCGGGTCCGCTCCGCCACAGCTCGTTCTCGCTCCGAGGTCTCGCCTCCCAGGTCTCCGGCATGGGAGGCGGACGCACTAACAAGGAGGCTAAATGGCTGCAGCCACTAGAGTCAGTCGCTAGTGCGTCTCTTGAGATCAGAGGAATGAGGTTTACCTGCACTCCACGACATTCTAATTTATTGAGATGCACCTGTATATAAAAAATATATTTGCCAATGGGTAATAAAAATGAACAATATATGTTCCCAAAAAAAATAAGTCCCAATATCACATGATACTGGAAAACAAGGCAAAAATAATTTTTTTCTTCAAATATTTCAGGGCACATAAAGTCCCATGCAGACTCCACTTCAATACAAGATTAAGTGAGTAAAATCAGCAAACAGTGCCATGTTGTGGGTTGCAAACTTTAAATACAACTGTGGAGAATGAGCTCATGTAAGACAGTGCCACATGGCTGGGCTGCCATGGCAAACTATTAATCCTTCACATTGACTGCAGGATCAGGCTCAGATCATCTCCCAGAGTGCTTGTAATCTTAAATGTCCTCCAGCCCCCCTGTGCCTCCCTTTGATCGTGGGACAAAGAGTCAGCTTCTGGGAGCGCAGAAATAAAAATGAGGCACATAGCAATATACAGTTGCCCAAGGCAACCAGTGCACTTTGAAGGCGATTGCTAAATTTGTGCCTCTTGCCTGGTCTGATGGAAAGAGAGAGAGAGAAAAGACGGGGGGATAAGAACGAGAGAGTTGAAAGTGCGAGAGGGAGGGAAAAGTAGTGCAAAAGAGAGCGATAGAGAGGATAAATCCCACAATAAAGTCTTCCAGACAAATAGCCAGCCTGATGGAAGGGGGCAAAATGGACCCTACCTTTCCATGACCTTTGCTGACCCCGACTCAAACACAACACATTCAACCCTGGTACTTCCTGGCAATGCCATCATACATCAAGCATATAGCAATAGACAAATCTACCGTCACCCTTCGCTATCAAATGGAGACGTAACCCAGAGGTGAAAAATGGCCTCTCCCCCGGGTCCGCTCCGCCACAGCTCGTTCTCGCTCCGAGGTCTCGCCTCCCAGGTCTCCGGCATGGGAGGCGGACGCACTAACAAGGAGGCTAAATGGCTGCAGCCACTTATTGGCACACATATTGGCATATTGGCTGTTTAGTATACTTATAAAGGGGTTATTCCGCATGACCATATTTTAGATCCCTTAACACTACCCCATACCTAAACTTAACAACTACCTCATTAACTATTAATAAGCAGCAAATTAGGAGTTTATTGAGGCAAAAGTCGCTGTTAATAGTGAGAATTGGTCCCCAAACTAAAGTGTGACCGAATATTATTATAATTAAGTTTTTCTTTACTGACTGCAGGATGAGGCTCAGATCATCTCCCAGAGTGCTTGTAATCTTAAATGTCCTCCAGCCCCCCTGTGCCTCCCTTTGATCGTGGGACAAAGAGTCAGCTTCTGGGAGCGCAGAAATAAAAATGAGGCACATTGCAATATACAGTTGCCCAAGGCAACCAGTGCACTTTGAAGGCGATTGCTAAATTTGTGCCTCTTGCCTGGTCTGATGGTAAGAGAGAGAGAGAAAAAGGGTGGAAAAAAGAAAGAGAGAGTTGAAAGTGTGAGAGGGAGGGAAAAGTAGTGCAAAAGAGAGCGATAGAGAGGAGAAATCCCACAATAAAGTTTCCCAGACAAATAGCCAGCCTAATGGAAGGGAGCAAAAATGGACCAACCTTTCGGGGACCTTTGCTGACCCCGACTCAAACATAACACATTCAAGCCTGGTACTTCCTGGCAATGCCATCATACATCAAGCATAAAGCAATACACAAATCTACCGTCACCCTTCGCTATCAAATGGAGACGTAACCCAGAGGTGAAAAATGGATCTTTCAAGATGCAGCTTCTGTAATCCATCTCCAAATCAGTCTTAGCAGGCCGTGCGAAGATATGGAGACGCCTCTGCCTGATCCAGGATCAGACAGATTGGCAACTGCAGCATCTGTGACAAGCTCCATAATCCATCAGGCCTTGTTACACCACCTGAATTCATCAAAGCAAGTTGAAAATGAGAGATCGGTGCAGCAGTGTTGGAAGCAGTCACCAAGTATTTGTCAGTCTTCCATTTAATAAATGGCATCCTTTGTTTATTCTTGGAAATAGATTGGATTGCATTGTATCTGTTTAAGATGGATGCTCGATGCTGTAAAGTCAATTGATAACTCTGTTCTTCCACAGGCTGCCAGAAATGCTAAATCAATTTACTGCAAATGCTGCCGCATCAAAACAAAAATAATCAGGAGCCTCCACCAGCCTGCTCAGCTCCAGACTCTCTTTTTGGGTTTTCATACACAAAAAAATCCTGGGTTAAATACAACCCAGCGCTGTGCCCCCTAGGGCACATTGGGGAATGCAGCCTGCATGGTTAGGGTCCCGCTGCTGCCGAGGCACGGCGAAGACTCGGATCGCGGGATTCGCGGGTTTAAGATGCTCTTTTTGGGTTATCGGATCCCGCGGATAGGGCCGAGCCAAGCAGCGCCTTAGGGATTGTGTGCCTCCGTGTTTGGATTCTAACACTCGAGGGCATGTTCTGCTTTCACGTTTGTCTCGGCAAAGAGCACGCGCGTTTAGAGTTACGCGCTCGTCTAGGCTCCGCTCGCGTTTGTTCCTATTCCCGAGGAATGCGGGACAAAGCGTTTGTGGCTCGCAGACCGGTTCCGCCGTTGCCGCGGCACAGTTTATCTCACCTCGCGGTCTTCGCTTTGATCTGTGGGATCCGCACACCCTCTCTAAACGGGTTGTCAGATGCCACAGGTACTATTGGGTTGTTATGACGATGAAGTGTGAGCACTGAGTCGTTTCAGCCCTGATCCTGCGAGATCGTGGGTGGAACTATATTCAGCTCGGCCTTGCCTCTCTAATATGCATGTTATTGTGTGTGGAGAGCCTGGCTGGGCGTGAATATATTTAAATACTCTGTGGAGAGAGGCTTGCGAGCTTTCTCTCTTCCTGTGTTAAGCCGGAGTGTAGACGTCTGCGGATGGTTATGCTCCAGCTCAAGCTTACTTTGCTCTGGAAAATGACGGTCTGAGGGCAGCTATGTTCTACTCTAGCTTCTATAACTAGGTTGGATTCCCCTTGGCACAAGTTCTCGAGTAAGCGCTTAAGTCTTTGTCTAGGAATCTTCTATTCGAGGATAACTGTTTTCCAGCTCGGAGACTGCTCCCATTTTAGGGTTTTAAATTGTGGTCTCCGTGAGCCCCTTGCCTGGACTGTGCTGTCTCCCCTTCGGGGTTTTAAGTATATGGCCCACTTCCGTGGTTTGGGCAATCTTCAGCCTTATCTGAGGGAACTGCTATTCGAGGATAGCTGTGTCCAGCCCTCTAGTGTTATGGCCACTGCTAGCATCAGGTTTTGATCTCAGACTAATGATGTTTATGTGTTCGCTATTTAGCGAATCATTTACTGATGGTCCGGATCTCCCTTTTGTGAGCACTTGGTCAATAGCACGGTGCTTCGCTAGCCTACTGTGGGACTGACATGGATTGGGGACCTCCTTAGTATAGCCATCTGAGGGTGGTTATATTTCAGTCATTGTTATGGTAGGATAGGCTTACTTGAATACAGCTATCTGAGGCTAGCTGTGTTTTACTGGCAGTGCGGTGAGCCCTCTCCTGGAGTGGTCCTCTTTCCTAGAGCCTAGCTATCTGAGGATAGCTATGTGCTAGCTCAATGATTGCTCCGCTGCTTAGGGTTTTTAAGTAGCGGTCTCTTGAGCCCTTATCTAGACAGTGCTGTCTCCCCTCTTTGGGTTGTAAGTAGACAGCCCACTCTTTGTGGTCTGGGTAGTTTCAGTCGGTCCCCCTTCTGGTAGCCCTTCCTAGGTACATAGCTATCTAAGGATATCTATGTGCTAGCTCAGTGACTGCTCCCCTTCATAGGGTCTTTAAGTAGTGGTCTCCTTGAGCCCTTGCCTAGACAGTGCTATCTCCCCTGTTAGGAGTGTAAGTAGATCCCACTCTCTGTGGTCTGGGCAGCTCTGCAGGAAGGCTATCTAGGATAACTGTGTTTGTTATTCTGTTCTACAAGCCTTAATAAGACCTTTAGGACATAGCTATCTGAGGACAGCTGTGTTCTAGTTCAGCAGCTATTCTCATTACCTGGGATTTAAGTGGCGATCTCTTGAACTTCTCTAGAGGCTTTCTAGTTAGCCTCTTCAGTGGTCTTGTGTATCCAGGCTAGTATTGCTCACATAGCATAGCTATCTGAGGATAGCTGTGTTCCTACTTTGGTGGGATGTTTCCCTTGATTTATTCGGGTTCCCCCATTTCTGCCAAGTTGCGTGAGCGGCCGTGGCATCAGAGGAAAGGCTTGGTGTATGTATGTCGCTTCCTTGGTGCTCTCCCACCAGGTGGACAGACATGCGCTTCGGCACGGCTTGGTTGGATTTCGTTCCCCAATGTGCCACCTAGGGGGCGCAGCATGGAGTTCCCTAGAAGGGGAACGTCTCGGGTTACGCATGAGGGAACAAGACGCTGCACCCCCTTGCCATGCCTTCGACCTGCCTGTTTATGTCTCCTTCAGACAGCTAAGTGGATGACATATTCAGCAGGTATCCTTTTATACTTCCGGGCACCCTGCCTATGATGTCATGGGCCATGTGGACCAATAGATTGGCGTTGTTTCACACGTGCTTCAGACACCGGTCATGCAGGCTGCATTCCCCAATGTGCCCCCTAGGGGGCACAGCGTCTCTTTCCCTCTCGGGGGAACCATGGTTACATGCGTAACCCGAGACGTTTTCACAACTTAAAATTTATCATTAGAATTGCTTATTTAACTTGTGATAACTCAAATATTAAAGTTGTCAGTTAGGAGAACTTAACAAGTTATCTCCACCCACAATTTCACTAAAATGACATCCTGTCATAATTTCATCTCTATATTTTTGGAGTAAACGTTTGGCAAAGACCTGTCAGATTTTTAAACAATAAATTACTTGTAAATACAAATGAAACCAAAAAAATGTCTTAAGGTTCTACACCACATTTAGTTTTCATGGTATTTTTTTTCCCCTGGAGTTTTTTTATTCAATGAAAACCTTTCAGAAAGACATTTCATATTTTACTGACCTCATATGAATGTACAAACTGTACAACCTACTAAATTGACTACACTGCCATCTCACACATTCCTCATTTCCATTAATAAATTATCACATCTAGCCTCAATAAGGTCCATAGAGCAGATATTCATAAGCAGCACTAACTAATAGTGAAATAAACTCATCTTACTATAACGGCAGAATTAGCCTATGCCATATTAACTATCTATTCATAAAACAAGAACTTAACTGCCTCAATCAACAAATGCTTATTAAATGAATTGATTCATTAGAACCCAGTGAGACAATGGGCAAACATTAATAGGACACATCAGCATGTTTCACCAGGGACTATACAAATTGAAATAGAAAAAGAGGCTAAGGTGTCAACTTGTATTTTTATCTCAGTATTTACTAAAAAAAAAAACAACAACAACAATTCTCTGGATTGCAGAGAGCAGCCAGACATGCAATGGTTGATGATCTCTGCAAACCCATAATAGTAGAGCTGTCCTCTTGGCAGCTCTGAAATGGGCTGTGTGTGTTTGTGTGGAACGTTGTGCCGAACTGTTACAAAAAATATTTCACGGATGAGATGCTTTGACTCTGAGTTGCTGTGTGTGTGTTTGTGAGTTTGTGCCCAAGCTCTTGGTTTGTTATTTACTTGGTAATCCCATCAATAGCCCACCCTCCTCAGCACACTAGCATCCTGCTTGGTTTAAAACCAGCACAGGTGGACTGAAGGAACTTTAAAAGCTCCGAAGATATTGAAAGGAACTTTCTTTTCTTGCTGGAGGTCTCTGCGGCCTGTACACTACACAGAAAATGTCGCAACCAAAGTCTGAGAAAGCACATTACCGGGAAAGGTCAAAGACACAACTGGAGACATTCTAAGTCCTAAGACTACACGTTGCCACAGAGAATAGCTTTAAAACAGCTCTAAAAACAGGTATAAGTGAACAAAAACAGACACATACACATTTTCATATGCAGGTGTGCTCAGTCTGAAACATAGCTCAGGTGTGTAATTTCTGCACCACTAGAGTCACCAAATGGAACTGCTAAAATAATGACAGTTTTCAAACAGGTTATCGGAACACTCCCCTGTCTGCCATTGACTAGACAAATAGGTAGACCCGCCCCCAAACTCATGTCAATGAGTCAGTGTTGCTGTATCATGCTGCTCAAAATTACATACCAATGGCTTATATTTTGCCAATTAGCCGAGATTTGTATTTATGTTAAGTATTTTAGTGTAGGGGTAAATTTTTTATGCAACAGACCTCTAAATATGATAATCTCCTTACATGAGTTCTTACTCCCAAAACAAAGATACTTATATATTCTTATGTTCTGTGTGAAAATAAATAAATAAATACAAATATTAAGCATGATTTTAATTAATTTAAATCAAATTTGAATTTATATAATTGGTTTTTACGTTTTTTACTGTACTGAAGCCAAAATAATGTAATTTAAATAAAAAAAAAAAAAAGACCTTTTATGTGAGATGAAATCATAAGAAATTACTTGTATGCATATTAGAAAAAATATACAGATTTCTTCCACAAAACAATATGCAGATACAATAGCAAGAGCTGTCAGCAGAATAAAATCATCGCAATTACTCTCATAATTTCCAAAGGGATAGTTCACCCAAAAATGAAAATTCTGTCATTAATTACTCACCCTTATGTCGTTCCAAACCTGTAAGACTTTCATTCATCTTCGGAACACAAATTAAGATATTTTTGATGAAATCCGAAAGCTCTCAGACCCTGCATAGACAATACAACTGAAATGTCAGACCATCCCAGGTCCAGAAACTTAGCAAGGACATTGGTAAAATAGTCCATGTGACATCAGGAGTTCAACCATAATTTTACTTTTTTTTTCTTACATTTTCTTTAGATTTTGTAGCACCAATTCATGTCCCTCATATAATCAAGTCCCACCCTCTATTTTTATCACTGAACATGTTTCTATCAGAGATACAGAAGTAAAATAGTTTGCAAACCGAGTTTCACATACTGTAGAACACCTTTCAGCTCCTAATTGCTCACCAGCTTCCTACTTTCACCTTATTATTTTCTCCTTCAAGCTTATGATCTCGTTCTCATCTCTAAACATTTGATCTTTTTAACACATAAATCTTTCTCACCAACTCTCCTTGCCAAAATTAATCCCAAACATACTGAAAGGTTAACATTCTGTTTCATCTCATGCCATAGCGCGTGTCAGTGCGCTGAGAGCTGCATGTTTAACCTCTGAGTGGAATAAACATCCATTGCTCTCTTTGCTGTTGTGCATGTTTACTTTCATTATAAGAAATACATTGCTTTACACACTGATTGCAGATGAAAGTCAAATGCACATCACGCCTGCCCTCTCGATGCATGTGCGTGACAGAAATACATGTGTATTTCAAGTTCTCTAAAAAAACATCTATGTTTCATCAAAATCTGACACCGATATTAAATGGTTGTCAATGGAAAAACGCACATTTTTTGTTCCCATGAGGTTGCAACAATTACTAACAGTGGCTAACGAAGCCATGCTAACAGCAAAACCCCTTGAGTGCAGCAATAAAGTGATCAAAAGGAAAAATCAGAGCATTGACTCAATCATCACCAGTCATGATTACTGAAAAAAAAGCCCATGAGATGTCATGAACGGTAAGTGTTACACATTCATGCTTCTTGCACATCAGCAACTCGTGCCTGATCACATGTGTGTGTGCATAAGCTAATTAGCCACTTAAAATCAGTGTGTGTTTGTTTGTAGTATGTGCCATGTGTGTGTTTTCACATTTACTCAAATAATAGCTATAAATTGTTTTTATATATATTTTAATTAATTGATTATTAATTTATTAATTCATTAATTAATACTTTTATTTAGCAAGGATGCATTAGATTGATCAAGTGACAGGAAAGACATTAATAATGTTACAAATTATTTCTATTAATTGCATCATGTTTCCACAAAACTATTTAGCAGCACAACTGTTTTCAACATTGATAATAATATATAAGAAGAAATAATAAGAAAAATCAGAATATTATAATGACTTCTGAAAATTCAGCTTTGCATCACAGGAATAAGTTATATTTTACATTTATTAAAATAGAAAACGGTTATTTTAAATTGTAATAGTATTTCACAATATTACAGGTAATTTGGATCAAATTAATGCAGCCTTGATGAGCATAAGAGACTTGTGTCAAAAACATTTAAAGAAATCTTACCAATCCTCAAGGTTTGATAAGTGGCTTTTCACAGCACACATACAGGGACTAAGCATGAAAAAAACAATATTGAAAAGGCAGCGGCTATTTGCACTAAGTGTAAATAGTGATTAAGGCTACCTTAGCCTTAACTACCTTAACTGATACTTTTTCAACTTTTTGATTATTTCCTTCATTTTTATTGAAAATAAATGTCTTTCCGATGTGATATGAGATTTGAAAAAAAGGTTCAGCAAAAGGCGGATTCAAACCCGTGTCGATCATGTCAAAAATGACTATAGCACATCCATTACGATCTATACCACTGAAGCTGTTGATAGACAATAGTCTTGTGTAGTGTTGACTAGCCCAATTACACGTTGGTGGGTGGAGTTATAGTGTAAATAGCCTATTTGCACTTAGTGTAAATAGACACTTCATGTTGGGCACTATTCATAATTGTTTTTAATAGAGTTTGAAGTCAGGATGTTACTAAGCAAATAACACATTATGCTAATTAAAATAATAATACAGAACTTTTGTATTAAATAGTCCATTTTAACTGCCCTTATTGTTTTTAGTCATAAGTATTTCATACTTTCCAATAATGCACAAATTATAAATATAGCCAATATTTCAAACATATAGGATTTATTTTTCCACTGAGCTTGTCACAGTGCATTACATAAATGTCTTTCCGATGTGATATGAGATTTGAAAAAAAGGTTCAGCAAAAGGCGGATTCAAACCCGTGTCGATCATGTCAAAAATGACTATAGCACATCCATTACGATCTATACCACTGAAGCTGTTGATAGACAATAGTCTTGTGTAGTGTTGACTAGCCCAATTACACGTTGGTGGGTGGAGTTATAGTGTAAATAGCCTATTTGCACTTAGTGTAAATAGACACTTCATGTTGGGCACTATTCATAATTGTTTTTAATAGAGTTTGAAGTCAGGATGTTACTAAGCAAATAACACATTATGCTAATTAAAATAATAATACAGAACTTTTGTATTAAATAGTCCATTTTAACTGCCCTTATTGTTTTTAGTCATAAGTATTTCATACTTTCCAATAATGCACAAATTATAAATATAGCCAATATTTCAAACATATAGGATTTATTTTTCCACTGAGCTTGTCACAGTGCATTACAGGATTGCTTCCTCAGTCAAAGATAGATGTGATGCTGCCTTGGAAAGTTGGACTAAAACAAGTTTTCAGAAGGCAGCATAATTACAACGCCTCTGTACTATGTTTGGAACAGACATTGCGGGCATTTACAGAAATTATAGATGCATGAAAAGAAATTTACATGCAAACAAACAAACATCAGACTAAACCAAGACACACAAGGTTTATTTGACCTCTCTGCTAAAACTCACCAATACTTATTCATTCCTTCCCTGCTCTGGCTTTTTTTAATCTCTACATCCCCCAATTCCCCCCCCCACACACACACACACAAGGAGAGGAAATGTCAGCCCTTTTGCATCTGTTGCTTTAAATGTCTTTTTCAAGTCACTTTCCCTTAAAGTGTTTTGCTGGCATGTTCTCCTGGGGGGCTGAACACCCCTCTCTGGCTCTCTGCACAGTCTATCAGCCATGTGAGAGAGCCCTCCCTTCTTCTATCTCTGTGTCTCATTTCCTTTACACCCAATTTAAAACAATTGTCTGTCATCGGCTCATCCAAATTCTTCACCTATAAGAGGAGTGTGTCTCCATCAAGGCCCCCACGGGGGATTATTGGATAAAGAGGCAGATCAGGAAACAGACAAAGTTCACGCCTACTGCTCCAAGAGAAGATGTAGCTTGCAGGCCCATGTTTTCTCTGACAGCTCTGTCTGACAGCATGGGAATGCTGATAAGCACTGATGAAAAGAGTGTATGCCTCTTTCTTGTTGTTTTTTGTGAAACAAGTAGTGTTTTGGCATTAAAAGTGAGTTTGAACCAGCTACCGCAGTGTTTTCAACAAATCGTTGCAAAGCAACTTCACAGCAAATTAAGTTTCTACAATATTTAGTGGTAGCTTATCAGTGGTTACTGTCAGTTAATGTATATATGGCAGAAATGTACGGAAAAATCAATTAAAAACGTAATTAAACAGACGATGAACACTATTAACAGCAATTATTATGATGCAATCAAACTTATAGCCAAATGTGGTAGTTCTGTATGTTGTTTCAGTTCTTTTTAAAGTCTTTGTTAAAGCATTATAAGCCATTAACTAAATCAACCAGCTACAAGGTAAAGTACAATATTACAAACTTTGATTTGAAGCAAAAATTTGTTTGAATTAAATAGACAAAGCTACGTAACTGTGAACTTACCTGCTTTAATGAGAGAAAGAACTAAAATACTGTATTACTACAGAAAAAAATTTTGAACTAAAAATTAAAAACTATTGATTTAAAGATGTAGATCTTATATTACATTTATTGCAAAATATATACACACAAATATGTAAATAGTAGTTGTAGTTTTTCACCAGAAATTCTGCTGTTAAGAGTTTTTAAAAATAAACTAAAATAATGTGGGCTGATGGCTTCAACAAAAACATATTCTATTTATTAACAACCTTGTAGGTCTGTCTTTAAAGGTTTATAGTTACCATTAAAAATCAATCCCCCTACGGAGACAATTAATTGGATCTTTACTGTTGCTCTCCATAATGTTACTTGCAGCTATGCATCAGTGTCCAAGTTCAGAACAATGTCTTAGCAAGCAAACAATTGGCTCATTTACATTAATTAGCAGAAGTAGCAGTTGTGAGGTGCTTGGTGATTTCCATCTTTTTCACTTTTCTCTCTCCATATAACTCATTACTACTACAGTTTTTTAAGGTATTAAAATAAATCACAAAGCCATCAAAATATATTAATAATTGAAACAATTTCGATTCCAAACTGCTCAGAATCTAATAATAGAGCTACCGCTTCCATGAATCAAGGGTTTTTGTCCATTCAATAGAAGTAGGCTAAACAAAACTGCTCACTTCAAAACTCTCAAACGAATCAATTCTTCACTGACTCAATATGCCTCCTTCACAAACCTCAGTCTTCAGCAATCAGAGTCGATTTTCAAAGACTTAAGTGAATCAATGATCAAACCCTAATTATTCAATTATTTACAAGCTTATTATAAATTGTTTGGTATCATACTCATTGTACATAAACAATATTCTGTTTAAATGCAATTTATAGTAAGAGCTGTTGAATCCATTTCAATGCACGCAATAAACGATACAGTATAATGTGTGTTACAAGGCAGCAAGTTTACTCATGCCACAGGTGCTAACGATGAATCACATGAAAGGGGGTGAAGAAATCCAGTGCGATGATCATGTTCTGTTACGTTCCTGAAACTTTTCCAGGCCTACACATTCAACGTGGCTATAATTGAGTCCTTGTTAAAGCAAAGAAGCCATTTCCAGCTTCACATGCTGTTCGAATCTTTCAGAATGACAGTTTATGCGAACAAAACACCAAGTAATTCAAACAACAAAGTTCACTAAAAAAGGCGGCACTCTAAGCACAAACATAATAGATGGATTAATTAAAAATCACATATATGTGCATGAGTATACATGCACAAAATAGCCTAACAACAGTGGAAGTATAGACTAGTATTGCTTTTATACAAGTTCATTAAATAAGCTAGCCTACTAAGGGAATATAATAGCCTATTAACATTTTTAGACACAAAATTGACAGTTGCTTTCTCTGTTTTTGATCCGCCAAAGAATCAGTTGAGTGAATGATTCAAAAAGATAACAAAAGTCACCTGTTTATCTCCTGAATGAATCAGCGTTTTGAACTAATTGGTTGAATGAATGATTCTAATGGCTCACTCCTTAACACACAGTCCCTTGTTGCCATCTACTGGCATATCAATGTAACCTACAAAAGATTAGAGGGGAAATCCCCACCAGCCACAAGTAGAACATAAAACTCTCACACAATGTCAAAGTCTGTGAATAGCAGAGTGCCATAATGTGTGCTCTTTATCAGGCCATACTTAAGTTCAATTAATCATGCTAAGCCACTTGTGTGAGTTACGATTAATAATTAAATAGCAGAATTTCCAAGAATCAATGTTTCAGTTTAGTCTTTTTACAGTAAATGTCTCCATGCAAAGATTCAAATTGATTCTGGCCTTTAAAGGGGTCTTAAATCATAAGGAATCAGATTTTCCTTGATCTTTTGAGATAAAAGAGTCCACTGTAGCCTATATGAAAACAGTAAGTTCAGATATCCTTCTGAAGGACATCCTTCTTAACAGTTCAAGCTGCATATTTCAGGGTGGATCGTTTGTCCTGTTTTGTTCTGTCAAATAACTTTTATGTCCAACAGACGAAATAAATTAATTCAGGTTTAAAACAACTTGAGTAAATGATGGTATAAAAATGAAACACTATTGAAAGACAGATGACAGAATTTTCATTTTTGGTGAACTATTCTGATTACTTGTGTTTGTTTTCAGACATGATAACAGACATTTTATACTTGTGCTACAACTTTTTGGCCTGTGCTACAAAACTTTCAACCTCTGTAGCACCAGTGCTATGTGAAAAAAAGTTAACGTACAGCCCTGTTTATAACAGATGCAAAAAAAAGTTACTGTAAAATAATCATTTAACAGATTAACTGATATACTGAGTGATAAAGAGAGGAATGAAAGAAGGAGAGGGTGGAGGACAAGCTGAACAGGTCTATTACTGATGGCAGACTGATGAAGGCAATAGCATTATTGAGAGAGAAGAGACAGAAGTAATGACTGAACAGAATGATGTATTTCTGTGCACAGCCAGGCCAGGTGACATAAGGTCACTGGCAAGGTGCTGAATCAGTGCTTGAAGCAGACGCCAAAACATAACCAGTAGACATTCTCAAAATGAGATAAATACATACACTATGAGTCAAAAGGTTGGATACACTTGACTGAATTTATTTTTCACATGGCCTTAAAAACCCTTTTGATCTGCAGGCTTATGCCTAAATTCTCGAATTGATTGTTTTGGGTGAGTTGCTACATTTTGCAGACATGCAGTAGAGTTGTCCCATAAAATTGCACATACAGACCATTTCAAAAATGAGCCAAAGTGATTGAAAAAAAAAACTGTAATGTCTTTACTCTTATTCTGAAAATGTGTGTATGCACAGTGCAGGCTCACTACAGAAACGTTTTATGATGGAACTTTGCATCCTGCAGATAATGACTGAAAGCACAATGACCTCACTAAAACCTTTCAAAATCTCCCTTTCTTTTAATTACCTCTCACATATGTACTTTTGGACAAACAGCACTGATGTTCACTCAAGAAGGTCCATTCATTTCCAGTGCATTTTCAGTAGTGACTCTTTTTTAGCAAAAATACACAATTATTTGAAAATTGCAGAAAAATCAAGAGCATCTACTCATGTGGTTTTTTTCATGTGCACATCAAATGAAATCAAATATTGTGTTTATTTGTTCTGTTGGTTTTATGCCATGCAAATAATTTGTTTATTGAGATTATGGTGATGGTGATCAATGACTCTGAGGATGGAGAGAGAGAGAGATGTGTCTCAATTCTGTCTTTTGTCTCTGCAAATGTGAAATTGAGATGAATGAGACCAGGTAAACATTTCAAATTACCTACAAGAAAAGGGTGTGAGAGAATAACGGAGAGAAAGAGAGCATGTATGTCGAAAGAGTAGAGGCAGGGAATGTAAGAGATGGAGACAGACAGACAGACAGAGTGTATAGACAGACAGACAGACAGACAGATAGATAGATAGATAGATATTATTACTGACACTTGTTGGTAAGTACTACATATTTACCACGTATATACCAAGTACAGTATGTGTCTTGTTTGTTACCACATAATGTACGGGCACAGCCTGTAAGTACCCACACTTATCAGTATATACAAAATAATTACCATGCATGTACAACTGTTAAGTACAGCCGTGTTTCTTATTTGTTACCATGTAAATACACTTCAGGTAAGTACCTTGTGTTACCACTCATTTGCTTGTAGGTGCAAAGATATTTGACATGTATGTACCAGGGAAGTACACGTACTGTAAAATAAAGTGCTACCAAAAACTGATTGTAACTAATGTATTCCAATTCACAAATAAATTAATATTTTGAGTCATTTTAATTAAATCATTTAAAAATGCTGTATACAATTAATAAAATTAATTAAAATTAAAATGTTTACAATTATTTTTGTAAAGCACAAAGTCATGAAATATACAGGGAACCTTCTATTCCAAACATTGAGAAGCAAAATGGCCATTATAAGTAAAGTATAACTAAATTAATCAGAATCAATTAAAACAAAATATATAAATATAAAATATATATCAATACATCAAATATTCTTTAGATACATGAAGAAGAATCTAGCATTAGGATGCTCAAGACATGAGAGTTTGATGGTTTGTCTGACTCTACTGAGAGTTGATTTGTTTTTGCTTTACTTATTCCACGTATAGCATTTGAAGCAGCAATTGCTTCCCCACAGCTAGAACCTGATTATTGAAAACTGGAGAGCATTTTTTTTTAACTTCATTTATTAAAATTCATCATGGTGGAAGCACGATCCATCGGGGCATACGCATACTCAACTAGCACATACATTTTCATATCATTCACATATCAAACCTACTTTGGCCAGTCCCTTACGACCTCCGCATGCCGGTGCGGAGAAGATTTTCTGTGTAGCTAAGGCTTCACAAAGGACAGTGGCAAAAATACAGTGAAAAAATGATTATAGTATCTGATTAATGTCTAAATATAGAGAGCGCTAGCACGGTAGAGCTGATCTAACTGGTTGAAGAGTTACGCACGGGAGGGAGAAGAAGGCCATGGATGAGACAGAGGTTGATTCACTTTGCACAGCCACAGCTGCTCTTGAAAAGAGGGAAATTAAAATAACCCCATATAGCTTGATGGATGGGAGAAACTAAATTATGAGGGGTGCAGGTCATTTCTGATGTTGCCAGGAAGTCAGTCAAAAAAGATGGACGTGAAGAGAGAAAGCAACAAACAGTTTTCAGAGCAAATATAATGAATACATTCATTTAACTGTGACTAATTACAAGGACAATCAATGTTTATCTGTCATATTATGAACACATGGAAAATAGGTAATTAAGCAGTCCAAATGGTCTAAAAGGTTAATTAAAGAACTTGCTTGGAAAGGTCAGGACATCCTGACAATGATTATGGAAGCTTTGTTAGCTCATTTCGTCTGTGAGGTGCATTTACTGTGATTGGAATCAAATATTTTCTCATTATCAGCACAATCGCAAGTCTATTCAAAGACGCTTTTGTAAGTGTTTGAACAATTACATTCAGATTAAAATGTAGGAACTCAAAGATTAAATAAAATTGACTCACCATAATTAAGCAGTCAAAGCATGGTGAAATCATTATTTCCCATGCATAAGTTATTGGTGCTTGTTTTATTAATAATTCAAATGTAAATTAAAGCCATTAAAAACTAATCAATTGGGATTTTTTTGTATTCAGTAAGGATGCTGGAAAACCTCTGATCCATCTCCAAGCAAACAAAGCTTCCCAATCTTGAAAAACACACATATGTGATGCAAACTTCTGTAATTGCATCCCTTTGTAATTTTGATGCAGAACCAAAATGTTGAACAGAAACCACAAAAAACACAGCTTGAGTTTATAATGCCAAGTTTTGCACAGGTATATAATTGTGACCCATTTGTTATCATTAGGCAGAATTAATAGCCTGTGCAAACTGTTTTCCAAGGGAATCAATTTCTGACACTTGGCCTGAAAGGGTGTAAATGCAGTTTGTATTTATTGCACCTGTTCCAGTGTCTTTAATATTGATGGATAATGCATAATTTATATAATTCTTATAATGACTTTAATATCAATCTTTATTAATTTTATTTTTATTGATTTTTTGCAGCCTATGTGATATGTGTCACAATCCACTAATGTGAGGAGCACGGAGCGAGGAACGAGGAGATGTGGAGTAGACTTCAAACAAACAGACTTTAATTAACATCAATGGAACCAGGAACACACACGTAGCGGGGAAAGACGAACAATACCGGATGCTAGACCTGGAAACACACAGGGCTTAAATTATGGGACTAATCACGGGAATAACGAGACACACCTGGAACTAATGAGGGAACACCTGAAATCAAGGAGCACAATGAGACATGGGAGAAACTAGGACATGGAGCACGTGGGGGAGAAAACACAAGACACAGGACTGACATTACTCCCCCCTCACCGAAGGCACGTCCACGCACCACACAACATCCAACATCCGCCATGGGTCCCGGAACGGGTACCGCTCCAGAGCTCTAGGAAGCCATGGCGGAGCAGGCGGACTAGGAAGCCATGGTGGAG
>NW_015658395.1:1445729-1450410 GCF_001515625.1 Sinocyclocheilus rhinocerous
GCCATGGCGGAGCAGACAGTTCAGGAGGCCATGGTGGAGCAGGTAGCTCAGGGGGCCATGGCAGAGCAGACAGTTGGAGGCCATGGCGGAGCAGACAGTTCAGGAGGCCTGACCTTGGCACTCGGCCCGACCTCCATGGATGGATCCCTATAACCCCCCCAAAAAATCCTTGGGGAAAATATCAACCCCCGAGGCCCTCCATGGGCCTGCCTCGGAAACTGTGGCCCTCCCTGGGCTTGACTTGGGGACTGGAGCCCTCCCTGGGCTGGACGTGGGAACTGGAGCCCTCCCTGGGCTGGACGTGGGAACCGGAGCCCTCCTTGGGCTGGATGTGGGGACTGGAGCCCTCCTTGGGCTAAACTCGGGGACTGGAGCCCTCTCTGGGCTAGACTCTGGAACTGGAGCCCTTTCTGGGCTAATCTCGGGGACTGGAGCCGACACAGGAGCGGACTCAGGGGCTGGGATGAGGGCGAAGAACATTCTCTTTCTCCTTATCCTCCTCTTTTGGTTAGGCGTAAATGGAGTGGCCGGCAGGCCTGACTTCGGAACGGCCGGCGGGCTTGAGAATGCCGCAGCCGGCGGGCTGGAGAGTGCTCGATTTCCAAGCAGTCGGCGGGCTTGACTGCTGAGCGGCTGGAGGGCTTGAGAGTGCAACGGGCTTGACAATGGAGCGGCCGGCGGGCTTGACTGAGGAACGGCCGGTGGGCTGGACTGCGGGCTGGTTCTAGATCTAGGCCGGACACTCTCCAGACACCAGAGGAGCCCTTCCCTCCAGCTTAGTCCTGTGGTGTCTGGGAGGTCAACGGGGCGGTAGTAATTTGCCCCGAGCCAGAACAGCGAGTTCTGGTGGCGTCGTCCAACGCGAGGAACGAGGAGACATGGAGTAGACTTCAAACAAACAGACTTTAATTAACATCAATGGAACCAGGAACACACATGTAGCGGGGAAAGACGAACAATACTGGACACTAGACCTGGAAACACACAGGGCTTAAATTATGGGACTAATCACGGGAATAACGAGACACACCTGGAACTAATGAGGGAACACCTGAAATCAAGGAACACAATGAGACATGGGAGAAACTAGGACATGGAGCACATGGGGGAGGAAAACACAAGACATGTGTATATGGTGTGTGTATATACATGTATATGAATCAATTTTTCAGGATTCTTTGATAAATATAGTTCAATGAACAAAGTTCAATGAACAGCATTTATTTTAAATATCGTTTGAATGGTAGTATCACAGTTTACACAAAAAAAATATTAAGCAGCATCAACATTTTAATAAAAAATATGATGATTTTGAGATGATCTGACACTAAAGACTGAAGTAATGGCTGCTGAAAATCTTAAAATACATTGTTATTTTAAAATAATATTTCACAATATTACAGGCTTTACTGTATTTTTATCAAATAAATGCAGCCTTGGTGAACATAAGAGACTTCTTTCAAAAACATTCAAAAACATAATTATTCCAAACTTTTGACCAGTAGTGTTCTTGTGTTTGTTATTATTGGGGGAAAATACTGCTGTACAACATCCGTATATAGTACAATAGTCTCACTGCTACTTAGAAAAATCCATCAAGAAGTCTTTTGTTTATATGTTTGTTCAGCTTTTGTGTTTGCCTTTCTCAACAACATTTGCAACACACTTGCACTGTTGCATCATGAGCAGTTGGCAAGAAGTAGGCCAAACATATCAGCAATCAAAGCAGAGAAAGATGCAGCATGACTAGGGTGATTTAGACAGCAGGTGAGAGACAGATGGAGAGACATCACATGTGATTGTGATCTTTGATCACTCTGCCATCCGTGTTTTAACACTGCAAATAAATTCTTCTGCTTCCAAGCCCTCAGTAAAGTGAGAGAAACAGAAGAGATAAAGTAATTTAATCTGTTTAATAATCCTTCGACATAGTATACTATCACTGATAACAAGGACAGTAACTTATGGCCAGTCATATCACAGTTTCTTCTCCTCTGCCATGTTCTGTGAGAATGTGGACTACTGAGGATGTTTGCATCATTTCTTGAATCAATTTTGAAAACAATTTAATATGAGTTGCGAGTAAAAGAAATTGACTGTAACTGAGTTTCTGGGAATCTTATGATTCATACAGGTGATGTTGAACTATTAATGATTGCACATCAAAGCACTAACAGTAAACAGTTTAAGCTTTCTGAAATAAACATAACATTATTGCCAATATAAACAAATAATGTCAAATATCTGCATTCCATCACAGCACATAAATAAACAATGTAAACCGACTTGTTACATAAAATGTTAACAATAGTGCAATATGAAACAAAACCTTTAAAATTCTCTTTTGAAAGGCTTTCCACTCATACAGTATCCAGATGCACAGATAAACCAGAGTTTATAAACTGGAAAATAAATGTGTATGCTGCTCATTTAGTCATTTCATGTAACAATCTCCATAATATCCAGATGCACAGATAAACCAGAGTTTATAAACTGGAAAATAAATGTGTATGGTGCTCATTTAGTCATTTCATGTAACAATCTCCATATAGATGCATTTTTTTAATAGGCTTGGTTACGTGCCCAAAATGCTGAAATGCAATCTCTCACTGTGGGCAACTGAGACTGGGGAAGTCTATTATCCTGGCCCCCGTGTTTTTTGTTTCTTTTAGATGGGTTCCTCAAGCCTCAAGTGTAATATGGAGGACATAACATAGGTTAATTGAGATTTTTTTCGCTCTCTTTTTTCCCTCTGCCACAGATTGCCACTGCGTGCTGAACACAGAGACATGACTGGAAGGCGTCATTATGAGGGTAGCAGCCAGGCTTTACACCCGTTTTTAGAAATGTATTAAGCAGAGAAAGGTGGTGTGATATTCCTTGAGCATACACCTGTTCCTGTACCTCAGAGGAATTCATTTACAGCGACTTATTAACTAAAAGCTTTCCAGGTCAAATTAAATTGACTCTTTCGGAAAGGTAATGCAAAAAGAGCTCAAGTTCATAAAATTCGATCACCCAGTTCCAGGAAATAAGACCAATACAAGACTCCATGTTTTTTTTTAAATGATATGCAATGCTAAAACATTTTATAATACAGCAAGCCGGCTTAAAAAAGGGATTACACAGGTACACCAGCCGATTTTGAGCAACTGCAGCGCTGACCTAGGCAGCTGGTCTCATTTTGCTTTCACAGTATTTTGATGGCACATGTGATCATAAGGTGGCTGCAGCGCTGATCAAAGTCGGACAAATTTTCTAACCAGAATGCTTTTGTCAGGCGGCAGCCTTTGTAGTGCCGCATGAAGTCGAACAAGCCTAATGAACCAATGAAGATGACTAGATAGACCTGAACTGAAAATACAAAATCATGAACATGAAACATGAACAAAAACTTTACACTACACCATTTTCAACTAAATGGAAACACCTTTATCCAAAGCGACTTACAAGTTTAGTATACAAGTTCTGTGACAAGTCTCAGTCTAACACAGTACGCATAGCCAGTTTTTTTTTTTATAGAATAGAATAGAATAGAATAGGTGGCTGGTCTCATTTTGCTTTCACAGTATTTTGATGGCACATGTGATCGTAAGGTGGCTGCAGTGCTGATCTAAGTCGGACAAATTTTCTAACCAGAATGCTTTTGTCAGGCGGCAGCCTTTGTAGTGCCGCATGAAGTCGAACAAGCCTAATGAACCAATGAAGATGACTAGATAGACCTGAACTGAAAATACAAAATCATGAACATGAAACATGAACAAAAACTTTACACTACACCATTTTCAACTAAATGGAAACACCTTTATCCAAAGCGACTTACAAGTTTAGTATACAAGTTCTGTGACAAGTCTCAGTCTAACACAGTACGCATAGCCAGTTTTTTTTTTTATAGAATAGAATAGAATAGAATAGGTAAGTGCTAGTATTAATTGGTCAGGTGCTGATGAAAATGAGGTGTCTTTAGACGTTTTTTGAAAATGGCTAAAGACTCAGCTGCTTGACTTGAGATAGGCAAGTTGTTCCACCAGCTGGGAACAGTCCAGGAAATTGTCCGTGAGGGTGACTTTGCACAGATTTGGGATGGCACCATGAGGCATCGTTCACTTGCAGAATGCAAGCTCCTGGAGGGCGCATAAATCTGAACTAGCGAGTTTAGGTATATTGGTGCAGAGCCAGGTTGTCTTGTAGGCAAACATCGGCAGCTATCGGGAGCCAGTGCAAACTGATAAAGAAAGGTGTGACGTGGGCTTTTTTTTTTTGGCTTGTTGAAGACCGCTCTCACTTCTGCATTCTGGATCAGTTGCAGAGGCTTGATAGTACATGCAGGAAGGCTCACCAATAGAGCATTACAATAGTCCAGTCTGGAGAGAACAAGAGCTTGGACATTTACAGGGCAAAGGCCTGAAAATGCACACTTTCGAAAACAGGTTCCAAATTAAACTCTCTTAGAAAACGATACCACTATTGTCCTTGTGTAAATAACAAAAAAACATGAACTTCTGAAAATAGTGACGTCATGTGCAAGCGTATAACGTGTTGTTCAGTCTATAGGTATTGGCAGTGTTTCTTTACAAAGTGACATCGACAAATACTGGGCATGCATTATACAGCTTCTTTAGTTGTTTTCATGAATCATTTTGACATTGTTGTCTTCTGTAGGTGAAACATTTCGAAAACG
>NW_015658395.1:1451566-1526298 GCF_001515625.1 Sinocyclocheilus rhinocerous
TGAGGGTGACTTTGCACAGATTTGGGATGGCACCATGAGGCATCGTTCACTTGCAGAATGCAAGCTCCTGGAGGGCGCATAAATCTGAACTAGCGAGTTTAGGTATATTGGTGCAGAGCCAGGTTGTCTTGTAGGCAAACATCGGCAGCTATCGGGAGCCAGTGCAAACTGATAAAGAAAGGTGTGACGTGGGCTTTTTTTTTTTGGCTTGTTGAAGACCGCTCTCACTTCTGCATTCTGGATCAGTTGCAGAGGCTTGATAGTACATGCAGGAAGGCTCACCAATAGAGCATTACAATAGTCCAGTCTGGAGAGAACAAGAGCTTGGACATTTACAGGGCAAAGGCCTGAAAATGCACACTTTCGAAAACAGGTTCCAAATTAAACTCTCTTAGAAAACGATACCACTATTGTCCTTGTGTAAATAACAAAAAAACATGAACTTCTGAAAATAGTGACGTCATGTGCAAGCGTATAACGTGTTGTTCAGTCTATAGGTATTGGCAGTGTTTCTTTACAAAGTGACATCGACAAATACTGGGCATGCATTATACAGCTTCTTTAGTTGTTTTCATGAATCATTTTGACATTGTTGTCTTCTGTAGGTGAAACATTTCGAAAACGCAAAGGAAAAACATTGTTGCCTTGTAAAAGTAACCTTTAGACAGACGTTACGGGTAGATACTGATCAGTACAGCATGAGGGGCTGTTCACACAGAACATGTTTTACGTTTAAAATGTGAGACGCATGGTGGTGGAATTAAAGAGAAGGTCTAGAGATTCATTTAGAGTCTCGTTTAACATGAGCACATTTACATAGAAATACAACAGAAAAGCAGTGCAGTGGAATGCAAAAATGCATTCTGTGTGAACAGTCCTTATGACTGTGTTTTTGTTTATGTGTATTTGAGAGTGAGTAATTCTGAAGAAAACATGCAGACCAGATGCAGTAGCTGTGTGACAGAATGGTGTCGCATATGCCTGGATGCTAGATGACAGTCTCCCCGTGTCAGCCCAGCTTCCAAACCCTTTCCACCATCTCTGACACACTGTCAGAATCAACAGGGCCACCTCTAATGCAAGCTGATGATAATAGAGTCTGAAATAGAAAGGAAGCATGCTTGCAGAACAATGAAATGGCTCAGTCGATGTAAAAAGCCACAGTGAGATCAAAAAATATTCATGTTACTTCTCTATTAGGAAAAGTGCAGCCTTCTCATATAGTCCATTAAAATGTAGCTGAATCTAGCAAGATCAAGATCATGAGTTCCATTCCCTGGGAACACATGTACTGATAAAATGGATGCATTGGATACACTTTACCTTGCTTGGGATAAAAACTTCTACCGAAGGTATGTGCATTACATATTGTGCAGCTGAACTGTGAATGAAAGGGATTGGTGGTGATGTAAATGCAATATTATAGCTTTGGAGTCTAGTGATCCACTTCTTCCACATGACATTTTGGCACAGGAAGAAACAAGATATTAGATTCACAGTGAAAGACATCCCATTACTGCTTTTAGTCATTTTCAAACACATACGACTTATAATAGTACAGTCAATCTTGTGGTAGAATTGAAAATCTAATGCTCTCCTACCAGCTTGAGCAGCCATGAGGAGCTCTAAATCATCTACTCGAATGTTCTGATAACTATACTTGACTGGTTGCACACCTATTATATCATTTTTGCCAATGACGCACACCTATTACTGCTTACAAAAGTGTGCCAGAGCCATGAAAAAGCTAAAAAATCTGTTCTCCTCTATATGGTTCACAATTGCGATGGTTCACGCATTGCAGCATGCTTTTTTTCTATTTGCTGGTTTACTTTGCAGTTGCTGTTTTTTTTTTTTATAAAATAGAATTTAAAAAGTAATTTCCTTTTAATTTATTATTATTATTATTATTATTTTAAAGAAAGAAAGAAAGAAAGAATTAGATGTTTTTCCAGCAAGGATGCATTTAATTGGTCAAAAATACTTTTTTAAACATTCTATTTATAATAATAATGTGAAGCTCAAGACTAGAGTAATGGCTGCTGAAGGTTCAGCCTTGCTATCACAGGAATAAATTACATTTTAAAATATATTAAAATTAAACAGTTATTTTAAATGTGTATTAACATGTCACACTATTACTGCTTTTACTGTATTTTTGAGCATAAGAGACATTTAAAAATCTTAATACCAAACTCAAACATTTGAACAATAGTGCAGATAGATAGACAAATGCTCCTTGGATTTATTGTGAGTTTCTTTCTGTTAATCACAATCATTTCAGTGTATTGTTTTGAGGAGGAATCAAGGATGAGTCTGGAAAACAATATTGCCCTGCATCTGTTTCACAGAAGAGTTATTAAAAAGCTTGTTAAGGAAAAGGGCATGTTCAGATTATGAATTACAGCGACATGCTGACTCACACATTTTATCTCCAAACATCCATTAAGGTTGGTTTATGGATATCAACATATCTATCACTTATCAACTTATCTCACTGAGAGAGACCAACAGGGATATTGGTTGTTTCTTTGGTCTGCTGGGCCAGATTGTATTCTAGGGATCCAAACCAAGAAAGAAAACACAAGATCTGAATCAAATGCTCCAAATGAAGTAAAAGAAAACTAATTAAAAGTAAGGGCCCAGCTCTCAGCCAAAAGTGAACACTAATCACCATAATGTGCCTTTTCTCTTTTTTCCGTTTGCTAAGTGACTAAATGTAAATGAAACAACTATTTACACTGTTATCCCATAATGAAGTCTGTTTTTTTTTTTTTTTTGTACATTCATTTGTTGTGTTATGGCAGACAATGGCCACGACTTTAGAAAATATCTAAAAACAGTATTTTATCATAAGAAATCATTTAAAAATCAATCATCAGGGACATATTTTGTGGCTGAAGCATTTCTATGTTCAAATAAAATATGATGGCACAGAAGTCACATATAAATATGTGTCTGTTGTCTATTGCAGATATGTTGCTGGTTGGCAGACCGGCTTCTGCCTCTGTCCAGATGAGTCAGTCTTGTGCTCTGTTTTCATGTCTCACTAAGCAAGTGTATTGCAGGAGAAATGAGATACCTCCTCTGCATGTACTCTCAGGTCTGATTCACGGAGCCGCTCAAAGCCTGCAGGTAGCCGGGGTGATCTGCATAATTGTTTGGCACTTGTTGATGATGGGAGAATCCTGTAGGGCAGAAGAATAGAGAGGGAGGAGAGGACAATGAATAGAAAGGGCATCTCTGCTTGACAAACAATGAGGGCCGGTCCCAGCTCTGACTCACAGGCAGTGGTGTAATGTAACGAAGTAATAATACTTCGTTACAGTACTTAAGTATTTTTTGGGAGTATCTGTTTTACTTGAGTTTTTATATTTCAGCCAACTTTTACTTTTACTCCACTACATTTCCTAATTAAAATGTATACTTTTACTACCAAACAAATGCGCGCACAACCGCAGATGATTCATTTTCCACTCAAGTCGAGTCCGGGTAGTAGTATATCTTCTGCGATAATATGGTAAGTGTTGTTGTAATGATGTGCGATCTGATATTATCAAGAAGGCTATATCACCAAATCACACACAGAGTGCACGCACGTTGATTTCCATATAGTACCGTTTTTCTGCAGATATCAGCACGATAACACATTTAATAATCATTTTATACAAGTTCAGTAAAGCAATAAGTGACTTACATTGACTCACTCATTAACAGTCACTTGCTGTCACCTACTGGCGGTTTTAATTTCACGTTTCGACAATTTTTTTCATGTTTTAAATTATTTCAGATATCAGTATTCAACATTTTATGTTAAAAACAAAACATTAGGCCTATTTATGCATCTGTAACTGCAGTTTAAATGCACTCATTTCCCCTCTGAGATACATAAACTGTGTAAATACATCTAAATCCTATTGCAGATGCAGATTCCAGAAATGTTTTCTTATGTTGGAATGAAAGACACCAAGTACCGGATGAAGTCTTTCTTAATCTTACCCAAAAATACAAAATGGAAGAAAGAGTTAAAACTGAACACAATCTTGCTACTCAAGCAGGTACTTTCTACACCACTGCACACCGGATCAAGAGCGTTAGAAGCATGCTCTGACACAAGCTGGATTTCAACAGGTGTGGTATATTCACAAGTTTAGAAACTGTAACTACTGAATGTGATTAAACATGTTTTCACCAGTGTTATTTTAATATTATTTATATACTATTTAAGTATTTATTAATATTTATCACTATTGAAAAAAATGCATTTTTATATTTAACGTTTTTATTTTAATTTTAGATTTAGTAGGCTAAATGTATTATTTGATTTTTAATTAGGTGTTGTTTATTTAATATTTCTATTTAGCTTTTTTTATTTGAATTCATTTTTACATTCATTCTTCTATTTAGCTTTATTTTTATTTCAGTTTAATACTTACACTTATTTATTTTAGTTAGTTGCTAAAGTAACATTCCTAATTTTAAGTTGTTGTTTTTTTAAACCAATATTTATATTTTTATTTTATGTTAGTTTTTTATTTTATTTTAATAGTTTTGGCTTTAGTTTTAGTTAACAATAACAGCACTGGGTTTTTATTTACTTTTTTTTATTTCAGTATTTAATTTTTTGGGTGAACTATCAAGATCTCGAAGGCAGGTCAAATTTTGCATATATTGCAGTTACACTCAATACTCTCAGACCACAATGAACAGACCAGTATTCAGAGAAACTCTTCGAGATATACTTAAAACAGACTGCAGCTGATCCTTTGGATTAGCAATTCAAGCCTGCTATTTATCTGAGCAGTCTGGTCTGAATGTTCTTTTTGATCCTTGAAAATATAAGCATGATTTTTGTCTTTTAGATTTTCCAGCCATTTTGCAGGATTTTTAAAGCCTTAAGCTTAAATAAGCAAACTTCATTGTCTAAAATGACTTTGTTCTATTTTGTGTGTAAGCTTGAAAGGCCAGCAATCCTGCCTCAATGGATCATTTCTAGATTGCTGTTCCATGTGTGCTACAGAATCACAATCATTTCACTTTAATTGTTCATTGTTTGGTCCTTGAGCTGGGCAAAGCGTTTCTCTGACCATCCGGCCATGGCCCAGTGGGCCTGCTTGTGTCCACGTTTTTTTTTTTATGTCAGGGTTTTGTGCAAGGCTCCCAGCTTCACTGAATAAAACATGAGCTTTTCTGATGTTCTGAAAACACAAGAAAAAAAATCAATAAAAATATTTTTTGTCTCCACATTTTATTACTTTTCAAGCATTAATATGTGTTTGGTTTGCAAAAACGTGTGTTAGATTTTGCAGGTTTAGTTTTCAGTTACGGAACAACAGCTTGGTCAATATTCATATTTTCATAGGCTTCACAAATTCATACTGGTAGGGATGCAACGGTATGAAAATTTCTTATCACGATTATAGTGACCAAAATTATCACGGTTATCGGTATTATGATAATTGATTAATAAATGATTATATGTATTTTATTGGCTCCATAAATAATTCTAGATAACTTATCTGAATTGTTTAAATGTTACATACTGGTATTTTGAGAAAACAACTGTGTTTTATTTTGTCCATACAATGAAAGTCATTGCGTTCCTGTGTTGTTTCGGACCCCTTTGACTTTCATGGTGTAAAAAACGGAAATAATTACAATTTTAATTTTCAAGCGAACCATCCCTTATGACTCTGAAACTGTAAACTTTAAGTTTGTGTGTGTGTGTGTGTGTCCTTGTTTTAGTGTTATGTACATGTTTAATAAATTACTCAGCTAAAAGCAAATATTTTCCTGCGTGGCATTGCAGATTTTCCAGAACACAGTGTGCGCAGCGCATACACATAGGCACAAACTCAACCAAAAAAGACACCGTGCCACTTTATATCATCCGCCTGTAAATATGAAAGGACCTCTGGGTTAGTTGTGCCATGTTTTCCAGACATTTGAGATAATTGAACAAATTACGTGCAGGTTGCGGTTAGGCGCTGGGGTCAAAATAGCTGTTAGTAGTAAATGCTTATGCCTCTGTGCCTTTCATTAATTGAGAGAATAGCTGTTTTTGCTCCTCTTTTCCTGTTCGGTAGTCATTAGTCACTTGACAGGCTCGCCGCAAGCTCTACAGCCCACCAGTTAAGTCTTGCACACACTAAAGAGAAAGGAAGGAAGAAAGAAAAAATGAAAACATGCCTAATGACAGCTTCATGTTAGCACAGATCAGCATCTGAATGTCACTCTAAATAAATACACAACCAGAATGATTGGCTTCCCTAATTACAACAGCAGTAATTCATAAATCTCCAGCTTTCTCAAACGGCACATTTACATTTCAAACTGTTGTTTTTAGACACCACACCTGAATACAAATCACACTCTTGTAAATTCAACATTATTTTGCAGTTTATATAGAACAAACACGAGTGGAAACAGATTCCAAGATTTTAAAAGAATTGTCTGTATGGGGTTTATTAAAATAAGCATCATTTTTCGGACAAAGAGGTCACCTGACTTGCATACATTAAATCCCACATCTTTTCTTTCACTGAAAGGTTTTCAAGAATGAGGCCTTATTAGCTTAGGCCTGGCCTTCACAGGATGACAGGTGCATCCAATGTATACATGGAAAATACCCACACTGTACACTTTGTGGATGGTGAATAATTTCAGGGTAATTTCTCCTGGGCTGCACACCTGAAGACAAAACACTAAGGGGAATTGACTAATAGTGCTGAATATTTCAATGTGCAGTGCTGTTTTATCATTTTCGCATAAATGACGTATGTAGATCAGAAAACAATGCAACAAAATCAATCTGCTTTGTGGAGGATGCAGCAGAATCTGAAACACTTTACCAGTATCACAACTGCAGTCCATCTATGTGTCACTAAAAACAAAGTTAGCCAACCTGTTCAACAGTTTGGTGATTCCGGAATCCATAGTTCCAGTGAACATTTGCAAACATCATCACAAAGTTGTGTGTTTGGAACTATAGTTCTTAACCTGTGGTCAGAAGCATAGTTTCCCATTATGTGGAATTAGATCATTTACTTGAGCAAAATAGCAAGCTATATGTACAATCTATATATTTCATTCCATACAAATTTCATACTACGTCTTTTAGTTTGTTAAGAGAAATAAAGTACCGGTTTTGAAGAATGTACATGTGTGTATTTACTCTACCATGGGTGAACCCCAGAGTGACGTGAGTAAACGCGCAAAATAAAGAAAAAGTGAGGCAGTCCTCATATTGCAGTTAATTATTTATATGATCTTAATTTGATCTGATTAATTGGCAAAAGTTATCACTCCACCACCTGCCTGACACCATAAACAACAAATCATTCAAACACTCTTCGGACGACAGATGAGCAACAAAGTTCCTACGTCATTATGACCTAGTTAGTTCCTCCAATAATGCATTGTACTATGATAGTTTGGCAGTGAGCTACATTGTTATTCGGGAAATACAACCCAGGCCAGTCTTGTTATTATTTAATTGAAAGTATTAAAAAAAATGTCTTTAATTAAAAATAACGCTGAAATAAAATAAAATATAAATATTACATAAAAAACAATAACTTAAAAATTTGAAATGTTGCCTTGGCAATTAAATGAAATAATTAAATTTAAGCTTAAGTATTAAAATGACTAAAAATAGAAAAAAATAAAGAATTAAAGCTAAATAGAAAAATAATAAAGCTGACAAAAAGCACTTAAAATTAAAGAACTTAAATTAAAATTATAATGAAAATTGAAAATAAAATACTATAATAGTATATAAATAATACTAAAATAACACTGGTCCAAGCATCTGAATCAGCTCTTTAAAATGCAGAAAGTGTGCTTGGCACATTTGTCTAGATCGTTTGATCAGGAGAAAATCATAATGTAATGGATAACTAACACAATCAATAGAAAGTGTACACAAACATCTCTTTTACATGAAATTCTGCGCAGGCAGAAATGGTTTGACATTAATTGCACCAGACAAACTTTTGTAAATAAGACACAATGTATAGTGAGCCTAATTTGCATAGAAAGTTTCTGCTGAAAAGAATGACTATGAAGTTTACAAACCCCTTTATTATGCACTTTTGTGATTTCACTTGATTTTCATGCTTTGCTGTAAACATTTCCTTCAGTTAGATTTTATGTGTGTCAGGAAAGTGCCTGTCAGATGAAGAAGTCATGGAGAGGACACTGAAAAAAAGCAATGAGAAGGATGTGTGTACTGTGTGTCATCCTGAAATATTCATAAACAACGCATACACTACTAACAAGCAGGCGATAAGCCATAATATCATACATAATATCTAAACACAGTCTGTTTGAACACCCCAGCCACTCTAACACAGCAACACTGGCTCAACTGTTTATGCACCCAATAACAAAAATAAATTCATTAATATTGTTTGTATATTTGTAGTATATTTCTAAAAACGTCCTCTTTCCAGTCGTGGTACTCTATCTTTCTTTCTTTCTTTACAATCAGAATGTCACTTTTTGGCCATATACATATAAGCATTTGTACCAAATAGTATGTGGAACTCAACAAAAACACATATGAAAAATATTATTAAAATATTTAGGGTTATAAAAGGTTGAATAATCAGTTCTATTTAAAAAAAAATAAAAAATAAGAGTCGGATTTCAGACTATTATTTCATATGACAGGCGTTACAGGGTTAATGTCAGTACGAAAGGCCTTTGGACAGCAAAATATATGCTGTTCGAAATCTATAATGGTTGTAATTCAGCTCAGCAATGAATTTGTGCATGAATAGTGCTATAAATGTTGTCATTTTCATAAGGCAGCTTTACAGAAGAGGAAAGCCATCCCACTCTAGCCAAGAGTAGGTTTGAGGAAAGCAGTCATTTATTGCAAACACACTTTATCTTTTAATTGATCTTTTGAATGATTGTGAGCGGATTCATAAAGAAAATGAAATAAAGCAAAAAGATCACACTTCCTGGTCGGACATACAGAGGAGAGAATGATTTCTCAATGCTGCGATGAAGCCGTCAGAGGACTCCTTAGCTGCAACCACAAAAATTCCCCACCTTCCAGCCCAAACCAATGCTGACAGTATAGCCACACAAAGCTATTTCAGTTTGTCTGAAGAATTTCCATGTCATTTAGAAAGACTGGATGGGTCTTGATCAGTCCTAGATTAAAGTCTGCTAATGGAGAGCGGAGCAGGCCAGAGAGCTGCTGTTACCATGACAAACGGGCCGTGAGTGTAATCGCAGGGGACAGGAGTGTTGTTTGTAAGAGCCCATATCAATGTGTTAGAAAAGCCCTGCAGTGAGTGTCATCAGTGTATTTCTCTTTTTGCACCAAACACAGGACAACAAATAGCCCATTCCGTTTCATCTATAAGAGACACTTTGAATATTAAGACATAATGGAACAATTACAGAGCACTTATCAGTAAACTCAAAGCTGTGTCTTCCTTGTATGTGCACTGTAAATAGGTTGCTGTAAATTTTACAGTAACTTACTGGCAGCTGGATGCCAGTAAATCACTGTAAAAATGTTTACAGTATCATTACTGTATTGGCATTTACAGTACAATAATGTATTTACTGTATTTTATTTACAGTATTATTACCGTATTCTCCCAGAAAAGGTTGGTCTTCACGCTCAAATGCACAGCCAATCCCCGGATAACCAGTCAACAGCATCTATTTTCAATGGTGCTTTGAGGCCTTTGGGCACATGCTGCCTGCTGACAAATATGCTAATTTCACTGATAACTCCAGTAGCCAATAGGGAGCCAGAATGAAACTGTGCTTTGTCCTTATGTACTCCCAGTCACTGACAACAGAGAATAACATTCACAACTAATGTGTTTTGCAGCACAGAACACTAGTACAGTGTTACAGGGAAAGACGGTTCTCATCCCACCGAAAGCTCTCTATGATTTTCTGATTTCAGTTTTAACTGCGTACATAATATCTAATAAAAAATAATATCTATTAAATATATCTATATAATAGTATATTGTAACTAACTGTTAAGTGTGTATTGAAATAGAAAACTATTAAAATTGTTTTTATTAATTAAAATAAAACTAAAATAAAAAGTAAAAGCGAGGTGAAAACCTTGAAAAATGTCAACTGAAAAAACCTGAATGAAATAAAATACGTTTAAGGAAGGAAAGGACGTGGCGTGAGGCCAAGTATGGTGTCCCATACTCGAAATTTGTGCTCTGCATTTCACCCGCCCAAGTGCACACACACACACACACACACAGTGAACACACACCCAGAGCAGTAGGCAGCAGCATCGAGACTCGAACCCACAACCTTTGGGTTACAAGTTTGATTCTCTAACCATTAGGCCACGACTGCCCCCAAAGTTGAAGTTGAAGCTGAAGTTGATAAAATTAGTAAATTAGTATTAGTAAAATTACTAAAACTAAAACTGATATAAAACTACATTACAGCTAAATACAAAAATAAACATAATAAAAGCACAAAACTGAAAATGAAAATAAACAAAAATAAATTAAATGCTTATTCAAAATATTAAATAATATTATCATAATAATAAATAGAAATAATACTAACATACTAGTCACTGTACATTTATTTTCTGATTACATGTTTTTTGTTTTGTCGAGTTGTGGTTAATATCAATATAAAATATAGATGCATAAATATAATATATTATAATGGATTTATAAAGAATTTTACATTTTTAACGACGAGCATATTTGCGTTTTATATTGCATGTTTCAGCATACTGTATATTCAAATGAGTTTATACGAGCGAGAGTGCTGATATTCGAAAAACATTATGAAAGTTTTTGTCCGTTTTTACACCATCAACGACAATATTTCCAAGCAAAGCCAATGCAGAATTGTTGGACATTTCATTACTGAATGAATCAGTGTTTTTGAACAAATTAATGATTCAGTAATTCGCTCATTGAAAGTCACTTGATGCTACTGTCATAATAATGGTGTAACTTAAATAACTGATCACTGAAAAATCCCCAGCACTAATGCACATTGACAGTCTACTTGAAAAGAGCTAATACAAATGTGTGGAGTAATACAAACAGTGAAAATTCCCAGTGCAATATATGCATAAATGCTGGATTTGGAAACACTATAAAGGAATAATACACTAACACCTTCACTCCAAGGTATCACAGGGATTCATCAGGACAGATGGGAGTGTTAACAGGACAGGAGTAAAGCAAACATGTCACTCTGTAATGGTTTTCTCAGTCTACAGCACTGGGGGGCTTAATATTTGCATTGGATGATCTCTGGGATCTTTGACAAACAAAAGAATGGCCATAATAAAACGGACTAAGATGGAGGCTTTGGAAACCATTAAAAAGCCTTGTTTCATGGACTCCTGTCCATGAAATCATCTAGAGGCATCCTATGGATTGTAGTGCAGCAACATATTGCTCTTTTAAACCAATGCAGTATAACAAAAAGCACTTAAAAGATGGCGTGTTGAGTATGATAATTAATCTGACTCCATAAAATCTCTGTTAGTTAAAACTGCAATACTATTAAGAATAAAGGTTTTCTCCTACACTACTGTTTAGGAATGAACAGAATCTAAATAAATATTGCAAATATCATTACAGCTCAGTCTGGGAGCCTGCTATAAACCCAATTATATGCCAATTAGTGAGTCAGAGCCTTGATATGAATTACTCAGAATGCAGGCTATCTGAATTAGAGTCACCTTTTAAGAAAAAGGTCTAAAATTTAAACGCGTTACTCATTTCTCCAGAAATATGTGCATGAGTGACGTTAAAATCACTTTAGCCTTCAGCTTAACCATAGTGCGTTTAGAAATATATATATATTAAAAAATGTTTATTTGAAAAAGGACATGAAATATGAATCTTTTCAACAGAAGCTGGTTTTAGCCGGTTAAGTTACACATGATGGATATGAAAATAAAATAATTCCTGATCTATCTTACTTCACCCAAGTGCATTCATTTGGGTTTAGCAGCTCAGTCTGGGAGCCTGCTATAAACCCAATTATATGCCAATTAGTCAGAGCCTTGATATGAATTACTCAGAATGCAGGCTATCTGAATTAGAGTCACCTTTTAAGAAAAAGGTCTAAAATTTAAACGCGTTACTCATTTCTCCAGAAATATGTGCATGAGTGACGTTAAAATCACTTTAGCCTTCAGCTTAACCATAGTGCGTTTAGAAATATATATATATTAAAAAATGTTTATTTGAAAAAGGACATGAAATATGAATCTTTTCAACAGAAGCTGGTTTTAGCCGGTTAAGTTACACATGATGGATATGAAAATAAAATAATTCCTGATCTATCTTACTTCACCCAAGTGCATTCATTTGGGTTTACCATATGCTTTTAAATACACCATAAACTGTAAACATATTAACTAAGAAATCTATTAAAACACATGAATTATGTGTGGTGGAAACATACAAATCTGATGCAATTGTTCATTTCCATGGGTGCCAGGTGTGTGAGCTCATCTGCTCCCTCAGGTTTAGTATTTCCTTTAAATACATGTGATAAGGGTATATAAGGTGATATAGTTCCAACAGCCTAAATATAGACTTAAAAGAGTTCTTCGAATCGTACAGGCCAGTGTAGTATGTAGTGATGAAGAATATTACCCCTTATCCTCACTTAGCCCTACAGGATAAGAGATGAAAGGATATATTAGCTTTCCCACCATTAATGCACATTATCCCAGGTGAAAAAGAAATATATTTAAATTGTGCTTTTTCAGACATACTATATTTAAATTATACTATACTAAGTGCATATTAAATGTATTATTTTGAAACAACTTTAAGTATATTAAGTGTATTTCAAGATATGTTTAAGTTGGATTTTAATCTATTTGTAATATATTTAATATATTGAATGAATGTTAAATTGGAACCACTTTAAGTATATTTAGCGCAATTTAAGTTATTACCAAAGTATTTCTAGTATACTTTTTATAAATACATTAAAAGTATGCTTCTGTTTAGCATATTTCTTAGAAGTATAACTAAGCATATATTTAATACAAAAGTACTTCTAGTATACTTTTTAGAAATATATTAAAATGCAATTCAGTATATTTTTATTGCACTTCAAATAAGCATGTTGGGAATACAAATGTATTATAAACATACTACTTGAATTTCAAGTATATTTTTAATACATTTAATACTACGTCTTTTTCACCTGGGATATATTAAGCTTTAGAGAGGAAAAAAGTCGGATTTTGCACAAAAAGCACATTTTCATCTTCACTGGTGTACAAAGCATTTGTACTAAGCATTTAAATGTTGCTTCAGACATCGTGAGTGTAATATCTAAGATTAATAATAGCTGAATGATCTAGGCAGCTGTATGTATAGTATTTTTCGTGTATAATCAGATACCCTCAGCTTAGGCCAGCATCCCGCTAGCCATTTTTCAGCCAATTTTCCGTCGTAAGCTGAATTTACAGTCGTTTGAGAAACAGAGGAAGTCTGAAGACGCTCAGCAGGGGGGTGTTAACAGCGCTGCCGATCCTGTGACAGCATCCAACATGTTTGATATTATTGCTCAGCTGGTGATCTAGACGCTTGTAGCGTCCAGCAACTGACCAATCAGGAGTTTATGGGCTCTCGCTGCCTTAAAGGAATTAGTTCACCCTTAAAATCAAAACTTGCTGAAAATTTTCTTACCATCAGGCCACCCAAGACAGATGAGTTTGGAACAAATTTGGAGAAATTTAGCATTACATCAGTAGCTCACCGATGGATCATCTGCAGTGAATGGGTGCCATCAGAATGAGGCCAAACATCACAATAGTGAAAACATCACAAAAGTAATCCAGATGACTTCAGTCCTTTAATACGGTCTTGTGAAAAGCAGCGTTTTTGTAATAAACAAATTCATAATTAAGATGTTTCTAAGTCCATAATATTGCTTTCTCCAGTTAAAAGGTCATCTCACCTGAATCAGGAGAGAAATATGCACAAATCAAGCACTGATTATAAGTCCAAAACAATTCTAAACAAATATGTCAGTGGATTTTGATGTGTGAGAACAACAGGGGATGGACTTTGGAGGAAGTGTTATTATGGACTCATATTTTATCCAGAAGCGACGGTTTAAAGTAAAATGTCGTAATGACAGATTTGATTCTTACAAGCACGCAGCTTCTTACTTCACAAGACATTAACTAATGGACTGGAGTTGTGTCCATTACTTGGATTATTATGAGTTTTTTTATCAACTGTTTGAACTCTCATTCTGACGGCACCCATTCACTACAGAGGATTCAGTGGTGAGCAAGTGATGTAATGCTAAATTTATCCAGATGTGTTCTGATGAAGAAAAAACTCATCTACATATTTGATGGCCTGAGGGTGATTACATTTTCAGCAAATTGAAATTTTTTGGTAAACTATTCTGTTAAAATATAATAAGAATAAAATACAAAAGCTGAGTCCAAACAGGCTGTGCTTACTGAATGTGAAACTTTTTCACACTGAAATTACCCATTACCTTGCCCTGAAGGAACAAATACACATCACACACATTCACAAATGACTCTTTGAATCGCATGCTAATTCAGTCTATTGCAGTTATTTATGTTTGTATTCCTGTTATTTCGGCGAGCTTCACACTGATTTGATGTAGGGCATTGCAATGCGTGACAGGAAAACCGAGAGACATTTCAGAAATTGTTGTTCGGTCTGTCAATGCTCTTCCATTCTTAATGGGTGAGTGTGACAGACTTTGGACAGATGAGGGCAAGATTTCAGCAAGAACAGTCAGTAAGTGCAACATCCGCGACTTAATCCGACAGCAATTTAGTCACTAGAAGTGACATGTTAGACAAAGAAATATAAGGCAAGATTCTTCATTATTTCTGAGTCTGATACTAGTATTGTATATTGTAAATGCTATTTATAATCATATTTGTAAATATGTCTAACTTTCACACTGGTCACACAATGCCCCACTGCCTGTTGAATAGTCTACTGTTGAAATTAAAACAAGAATGCTTATGAAATGCCGATTTGCAGACATATTTATATAAATGTACTTTTTAATTGAAGATAATCATGTGAAATGAACACTCACAATGCAAAAGCTGTTCTATTAGGCTGTTCCTTAGAAACCTGGTTTTGGTCAAAGTCAAAGGCAGCATCTGGTGATGGCAATCCCATAATTCATTGTGCTGGTTAATGAAGAGGTGGACCAAGCAAAATAAATATTCAACAATAAAATAATATAATAAATAATCATTTTCTAATTAAAACTGGATATTTTACCCAATATTTGTGTGTGATCTGTTGTTATATGTTAGTTTTGCAATATGAAATGAATTACTGCGTACAGCTGAGCTTTTAGATTATACACTTAAGGCCAAATTTCTTAGTCAACTATTTCTGTTTTTTATTCATGTTAATTACATCTTTATTCATCGGATAAAACTTGCAAACATACACTGAATATTTTGACCTCCAACTGAATCTCACCTATTTGCATCTGAAAGGAACGTTTAAAGGGCTCAAATGAAGATGAAAGTGTACTATTCCCTTCCTGGATTTCAGTGGTTCCTGCCTGGAGGCTTGTGCTCTTATTTCTTTCTTTTGGTCTGTCAGACGCCCTCCTGCTCCGCTCTCACATCTCTCCTCAAGCTCTTGAATACCTTAATAAGATGATAAGAACTTGACAGAAGGATATGAAATAATAGCATACTTAAATAACAACATTATGAAAAAGATGATTTCTTTAAAGCTGCACATATTCATTTTTACTTGTTAAATAAGGACATTAATAGTAGTTATTAAAAATGTTTGAAATCATGTATACTCACATGAAGACTCCAGGCATATCAGTAGCCTAATAAAGGGTTTTAAATTGGCAAAAAACTGAAAAGTGCAGCATTTACTGTATTTACAGCAAAATACAGCATTCAACTAATTTGGAATGATTTCCATCCTTTTAAGGATATGAAATAATAGCATACTTAAATAAGAACATGAAAAAGATGATTTCTTTAAAGCTGCACATATTCATTTTTACTTGTTAAATAAGGACATTAATAGTAGTTATTAAAAATGTTTGAAATCATGTATACTCACATGAAGACTCCAGGCATATCAGTAGCCTAATAAAGGGTTTTAAATTGGCAAAAAACTGAAAAGTGCAGCATTTACTGTATTTACAGCAAAATACAGCATTCAACTAATTTGGAATGATTTCCATCCTTTTGTCTATAAAATTTCTCATATTCTTGAGTATCTATATAATTGTAAAATGTATATGTATTTATAATACAAAGAATTTATGTTTGTAAAGTGTGTATACATTAGTTATTTTACAACTGTTCAAATGTTTGGGTCAAATGGGTTTGAAAAAGTCTCTTATGTTCACCAAACTGCACTTGTTTTATCAAAAATATTTTGAAACATTATTTTTTTTTATTATTATTTTACTATATATATTTCTTTTTTGTGTGTGATGCAAATATGAATTTTTAGAAACTTACTCCAGAGTTCACACAATCCTTCAGAAATCATTCTTATGCTGATTTTGATGCTCAAAAAATTCTTATTATTATTAACATTAAAAACAGTTGTGCTTTTTGTGAAAATGGATTCTCTGATGAACAAAGTTCAAAACAACATTTATTTTAAATATGTTTTTTAGTATAATGTAAAAGTCTTTACTGCCATCTTTGATTAATGTAGTGCATCCTTGCCACATAAAAAAAAAATGAACCTATGAATACAAATAAGATCAGGGTAGGTGAGCAGAGTCAAAGTAAAAAGGACGAAATGTTTCTCTCTCTTTTGACCCTGCTCTCTATCTCCTTTCTAAAGTCTCCTCTGAGTCCTTGTCTTAGGTCTGTGGGTTCTGCTGGGCCTCTGTGCGTCCCTGTGCCTCAGGCAGCCAGCGAGGAGGCTCGCTTCAGCCCTGCTCTGTGGGCAACAATGCTAAAAAACAGCAGGTTTCAGGCTTGATATGTGGCTGCTTGTGTAATCAAACTGTCCCTGGCCAATACGACAACGCTGAAGGGTTTTTTCATGACCTCTCTCTCTGATCGGTTTTCATAAAAAGAGTGTGACTGCAGGCAGAACGCAATTTTTTGACAGATGACATTGTAGCTTTTACAATATAGTTTGATTTATTGTGCAATTTTATGACTGTTCAAATATGCAAGTGGGTCAGGCTTGAAAGTCAAAGACAGAAACTTAAAGACACAGTTCTTGTTACTGTAAACCGAATGAATTATTACAGCACCAACTAACCCCAAACTTAAATGCCCTACTATGCATTATGAGAGATGATACAACACTCAATATCTTCGAGTCATTGGTATTTATGAAATATTTATGTGTAAACTGGCCAGTTTAAGCGTGTATGCTTGAGTTAAGAAGAACTAAAAGCACTGGGGCTGTTAAGTGACTGACATTTTAATCAGAATAGCCCTTTTCACAAACAGACCCACATATCACCTTTGTGTCTGGGGTACCGGTGACATTTTCATTGTTATTTCTGTTGTTTTGGGCTTTTACAGTGAGATGAAACCTTTTTTGAATTATTATGTGTAACCACTTAATCATCTTATCAAATGACACCATGTATCCACATGTTTGGAATAGAAATGTAAAATGAAGAATGGAGTAACATTAGTGAATGTTGAATAGCTGACTGTCTCTTAAAACATGGCATTTCATTCGGTTAGCATAAGGTACTCTATATCGGATTGTGCATATTCAATAATGCTGCCCCTTGTTTTTCATATTCACTTTATTTATCACTGCACCCCTTTAATGAAGCCTTTGGCAAGCTGCATTCTGGATAGCGCTATCAATATTTATTGTCTAGCTATTTGTCATATTGTTTTCATGATACATTGCTTGTGTTGCCGATATTGAAAAACTGTAATTACATCTAAGATGAAGGTGGACAAAAATGTAAACTGAAGAGGGGTTTCTCTCTAATGAGGTGATGTAGCAGTTTGGGTTATATAGCTATAGTGTGTACAAGCTGAAGCTGAAAGGCATTAATGTACTCCTCTGTTTAGCTGCCTGAATATGACAGAATATTAAATTGAAAACATATGAAAAAATACAGCAAGATATCCAAAATGACCCCCCTGTAAGTTTATTTTGAACAAATTCATGCATTTATTTATGTTTGTTTGTGTTTTTAAACTATATGCAGAAGCATGATGTGCATGTTTATTTGGCAATTAAAGAATATATCTTAACCTTTTGGCTTTTTTAGAAGCACATAACATGCTTATGCCAAATAGTGTCTTATTTGTAGATAAAGATTCTCATTACTTAACAGTAGTAAATATAAACAGTTCGTTTACATGGCTAAACAGAATTTTATATGATTCAGTCACACATGAAATTTAGAAAATGTTTACCTTTCGTAATATTTTTTTATGCTCAACAATTAATAACTGTCAGCAACTGTTTTCTATTTTAATATATTTTTAAAAGTAATTTATTCCTGTGAGGGCAAAGCTGAATTTTCAGCATCATTACTCCAATCTTTATTATCACGTGATCCTTCATAAATCATTCTAATATGCTGATTCGCTGCTCAAGAAACATTTTCCATTATTATCAATATTGAAAATACAGTTGTGCTGCCTAATATTTTTGTGGAAATTTTGATTCTTTTTTAGGATTCTTTTATGAATAGAATGTTCAAAAGAACAACATTTATTTGAAATCTTTCATAACAATGTAAAAGCCTTAACTGTCACTATTGATCAATTTAATGCATCCTTGCTGAATAATTAATTTCTTTTTTTAAAATCTCACTGGCCTCAAGCTTTTGAATAGTAGTGTACCTCCAGAAATGCTCATTGAATTTTTTTTTTCTCCCTTGAAATTAAATTTCACCTACACAAGAATTCTGTCAGTGGTTCTTAATCCTTTCTAATGCCTCTGATATGTGAATATTACAGGTTTCATTAGTGCACCTTAACCGAACATCCAATAAAACAAGCCTTGGCGTCCTGACATGTGACTGTCAATCCAAGAGTATTGTGTACCTGTCCTTGCCAGTGTCCTTTGGCTTTTATTACAAGCTAGCATGTTACTGCCTCCACCATCGTGTTTGAGCTAAAGCTTCATCACCCAAGCGTGAAGAGTCTGTGTTAAACACGGGTTTAACTTTCATTAGCGCTGACAGACAACCCCCTACATGTGCACACATACTCCCCTTTCAATGCGTCAGTTATATATGTCAAACGGCTGCTGTTCGTAACACCATCTCGCCTCCTTTATTGACCCTGTGTTAAACTTAATATGGCTGGACTAATGACACCCTTGCCTGCTACTCTGTACATTGTGAAGTATAAAAATATTTACTTGGGTTAGTACTTGAAGACCACTTCTTGCCCTGCTTCTGCTCATATACTTTTGCTTGAAGCGGCCGTCAGGTCGATCAGTTTAGAGAACTGGAACTGCAATAACAGATAATAAAAGACAGGAAAAGTTATATATACTAAGCCTGTGAGCTTGTTTCTATTTCAGCCTAAAATCCTATGACTAAACACCAGGTTTGGGCCCTGTTGTTCATTTTACATATTAAAATGAATATTTTTGCAATGTACCAAGTTAGATGTTTCCCTGTATAATTTGTAGCAATAGTCACATTTATTGTATAACATCAGGCTATACGTTATAAGTGAAAAATACCCAAATTAATCAGATTCAGAGGTGATTCATTGTGTTTGTGATTCAAAATTAAACACAAAAGGCAAGCACCCCAAATATAACTGCATACAAGTTTGGAATAACAAAGTAGCAAATACATAATTAAAGAAATTTTTCCTTTGAGAGTAAACTTTACTTGTTTTTTGCTTACTTTTATCATCTATTACAGTATTTTATCCAGCTTGAATATGGTACAGCAGTGTAATATTCAAGACACATCTGTTCCAGTGCCCCGTGTCTTTCTCTTAGACCTGAAACCCCTCTCCTCAGGCACCGAGCTTAATAACAATCATGTCCACTGGGACTTTCTCCCAGACTGAACTCTCCAAAACAGCAGTGGATTCTAGAATAAAGACCAGCTTTTCCCGGCAGCTCTCAGCAGTTGAGCTGCCATCTTGTCAAGACCCCAAATGAGTATGCACCCAAGGGCGTGGACCTCAGCGGAGCTCCACAAATAGTCATGTCTAGTCCTGCACTGTTACAAGATGAATTTCTCTCTGTCTCGTAAGCAACACTCCAGCAGCAAATCATGGCAATAGATACAACCCAGAAACTCAATGTTTAATCTCTAGATGAAAATGTTTAGTGTGTTTGCACCTTTGAGGTATCAAGGCCATTCTGCTGATAATGAGTTGGTAAGCTTTGTAATGAGGAGTATTCACACACTGTGATTATTCTATTCACACTAAGCTCCATTAGCGACATATGCATTCCATTTATTAGAATATTCTTGTTAGCGTCCTTTCTTCTCTACCTTCCAGCTTAGAGAGTCAAACAATACAGCATGATAAACATTTTAATCCCTCATTCAATTACAAACTTTACTTTTAAACGGAATGTTTTGAAAAAGAATTAACACAGAGAACAGTTTGGCCAGTGTCCACATGAGTGTTAGTGAAAAACCAATTGCTAATTGCTTTCTCTAATAGAATTAGGCTACTAGTAACTCCATCTGAATAATACTTATAGCTTTACCTTTTGAGCCTTGCTTTGGGAAAACGGTTCTATATTCAAGGAATAACGGTAAATAAGTGACATTGGTTTAACTTGCTTTCCAACATGGACTTGATTTTTTTTTTAAACTGAGAGATTTTGGTCAGATTTTTCATTACGCCAGTAGGTGTCGAGAAGTGACCAACTTTTATAAGTGATTTGTTCAAAAACACTGATTCATTTAGGAAGTTATAACTGAATAATGGAATCGTTCAATCAGTTGCTCAATCAAGAACACTGATTCATTCCGAAACGAAACAAGTGACTTTGGCTGCATCCAAAAACCTACACTCTAAAAAATGCTGGGTTGTTTCAACCCAACTTTGGGTCAAATATGGACTAACCCAACTTTTGTAGTCCATATTTGACCCAAAGTTGGGTTGAAACAACCCAGCATTTTTTAGAGTCTAGGCAGCTGACTTGCTGCCTCGCTGCTTTATCAGGTAATGACTTTGCAGGCAGCTTTTTTGCACAAAGGCACCTCATGAAACTGATTTCGGACAGGCTTCTGAGGCAGTGTAACGGTTTAATGATCTACAACAAAATAGAATGAGTTTTGGTGATAACTAAATAAATATTTAATTACTATAATACTGGTTTCTCGCTAGAAATAACATCAAAAGTGCAAAAGTAAGTCAGAAATATACATTTACACACAAACTGACCACCGAACGCAACTTTAGATGCCATCTTTATTTTTTTAACTCAACCATCACGGAATGGAACGCACAGGATTGTGGGATATCAAAGGCATCTATGCTGCCTCCAAAAATAGATCAGATGAAGGTATCTCATGAGACAGGAAGTGAAGCTAACTTTGGATTCGGACAAGCCTTGATGCCTTCCAACCTTGGAATGCATCCTCCGAAGGCAGCATTTTTCAGTTTTCAGATACAGCCTTTGAGTGAGTGACTGAATCGTTCGGATAATCAAACTGATTTCATTCAAAGAAATTATTTGTTTATAGACGTTGACTACTGCGTGTTGCAGTAAATAGTCGATCTTGCTTTGGCTTTCCTTGGAACCATTTTCTTTAGCAGAGCAAAAATAGACAAAGTAAGTTGACAGTATTATGTCTAAAAGCTTCTGTAAATACTATCATTTGTTAACTTGCGCCAAAAAAGTGCTTACAGGGTTTACAAAAACAACATCACTAAACCAAAACTGTTTATATATTGTACCTATTATAAAATTGAGTACTCTTAGTGTGCACCACCACCTGTGAATATCAGATGATGATGACGAACTGACGCACAGCAATGAATATTAAAAGCCATTACTGGACATCCCATGCTCACCACCCACATTCATTACAGCTCAGGGAAAATAATGAAAGCAATTTGCGGTTTCCCAGGAGCATCAAGCAAAACATGTCCATCTCTTTCAACATTTGTGAGGTGTTTATTTGTCATGGCTGTAAATTATGCATATTTCTCTTTATAATGCTCAGGAGCCCACTTGGCAAATATGACATTATGAAGAGGTGCATCTTTCCACCGAATCACTCACATTATACTGATAGCATCACCTTTAGACCCTTCAAGAGGGTCATATTTTCCAAAGACTCAATCTGGCTGTGGAAACCGTTGATGCGACCGGTGGCTGCTGGGAAAAATTGTAAATTATTCGACCTGTCATACAAGAATGATTTTTCATTTTCTCCTGGTTAAATATTTACTTTGATGGAAGCAAGTGCACACATATATTCACAAGTCACATAATCAACAAATCACACTAAGTGCATAGCTCCTTCCCCCAATACTCCTTGTGAAAGTAATTAGGCCCTAATTCCTCCCTGGTGGTGATAGAGGTAGCATGTAAATTCCCTATCATAGATTGTTGTCACTTCAGAAATAATAGATTTTCCCAGATCAGGAGAGGGATGAATATTTATGGGGTGAAGAATTTATTAAAAGCCACTTTATATTCTCCTTTTTGCTTGATTGGCTCTCATGGAGAGAGAGTGAGGCTGTGTTGATCTTAAAGCATACACTGTGACTGAATTAATGGACTCAGAAAAAGAATATCTGTGGAAAAGCAAAGACAGAGCATGTGACAGTGATTGCAAATCATTTACATTTTTGCTAATTGGGATGCACAGCATCTTTGCTTAAACGTGTAAAGCATAAGTACAATAGGTGGGGTCAGCACAAGTTAACACTGAAAAACAGAATGGTAATAACGGTAAATATGTACATATGCCAGAAAAAAAACAATTAAACATAAAAGGGTAAATATAAATTTATTAGATTATGTAAATTAGTAAACTCCAGGTGTATATGCGTATTAACACCAAATTCTGGTCAATGCCACTTTTTCTGTCCTTTTTTTCCAAATTATGATTCTGTTTCTACCAAGCACACTTGAAATTGTTTATATAAATATAATTGGACATAATGCCATGGGGCCTGAAAGCTTGTCTTAAACCTGTTTCCTTAGGCACACAAAACTTTGACCGGACAGTGGACCATTTTCACATTTCAATGGTTCTCAAATGCTAAAGTCATCATAGTTGGGTAAAATTTGGGTGAACAGAAACTAAAGAATATATATATATATTTGCGCTCCCATTTGCCTCAATAGCAAAATAACAAAACAAAAAACCATGATAGCATTTCTATGGCTTTCCAAAAGAGGAAATAAATACTGAGATATTGATTATGTTGGCCAAAAGAGAGAAAGATGTCAAATTTGCTGTTACTCCCTCAGCATTTGTATCAGAAATAGCCTACTCAAAAAGCAACAGTAGTTTTATGTAATTTAATGCCAAGGTAAGAAAACAAAGTATAGTGTTATAAATGTACATTAAAAGTGTTTTAAAAGTGAAAAGTGTAAATCTAGCAAAGTAGTTTTTTTTTTTTTAATACAATATTAATAACCATGGAAACACGTCATCACAGTCACATGACAATGAAAAGGGTCCATAGGGTTACTTTGGACACACGATTGGCTGATAAGATGTTAGCATTACCGGAAAAACATGCAGGTGTATTAAATAAAGGTAACACTGAACATTGATACGCATTATAGAAGACACATCTGAGGAAGAAAAGTAACAGTGTGAGGTCTGAGTGATTGGATTAAACCCATAATGCTTTACCGTCCACCCTGTTATTAACATCACACGCAGTAATATTCGCTGCTTTTATAAGCCAGACAGAGTAATGGCACTCTCTTGTCTTCAGATACATTTATGACATTTCAGAGCACTTTTATGACATCTTGAATGCACACATCAGAGGGGTCCTGAAATAACGCTGGCATCTGGATTGCTGCAATCAAATCAATCAGTCAGGTTTAGGGATCTGTGGAAGTGTCAATAGGCCTAAAGCTGGAAAGTGAATATTTAGATTCATTGTCCGTTGTTACCATGGTGACACTGTGGCATTGGCATTCCAACAAGATTCATTTCTAAGAAGAAAAACTCCAAGCATTTGATCATTCTTCAGGAAATGCATCATATCTGATTTATAACTCATACTTTGAGTGTGATTTTGTAACTTAAACACAAAGTGGGTACAAATGAAGTATCTTGTTTTTTAAAACATTACTTTTACATTAAATGTGGCAGGTGTTTTTATGCAAAAGAACTTACTTTGAATTCAAGATATGCATGTGTATGCATTCATGGGTTCTCTGAGATTCAAACACATGACCTTGGCTTTGCTAGTGCTGTTTAATTATTTGAGCTGCAGGAATGCTTTACAGAAAGGATTCTGTATGTCATTGTGCTCTAAAATGTATTGGCATCATAAGAAAATATTATTTAGTAATGGGGGGAAATTATTTAGTTAAGTAAATATGTCTGGAACTATTTCAGGTCATTTTCCACTTGATTTAGACTTGGTATTCACAAGTTTGGGGTCAGTAGGATTTAAAAATAATATAAAACAACAAAATATATAAAAAATAATAAATACATTTATTCACCATAAAAAGCTAACCAAAAGTGACAGCAAAGATATTTGCATTGTTATAAAAGATTTCTATTTCAAATAAATGCTGTTCTTTTGAACTTTCTTTTCATCAAAGAAAAAACAATGATTAGTTTCCACAAAAATATTAAGCAGCACAAAACAAAACAAAAAATTTGAATTAGAATGATTTCTGAATGATCGTGTGACACTGAAGACTGAAGTAATGGCTGCTAAAAATTCAGCTTTGCATCACAGGAATAAAAAATATTAAAATAGAGAACAGTTATTTTTAATTTTTAATATTTCACAATATAACAAATGCAGCCTTGGTGAGCATATGAGATTGTAATCATCTCATGCCAATGGAAGGCTGCAATTGATTTAATTGAAAATGTCCGTCCAAAACTGCTAGCCATTATGAGCAACACTCTGTCTCTACAATCTATACCTCAGCTTGTTGTAAAGGCCACTGTGAAATCACATCCTCTCCCTCTCTAAGTGTTTAATTAACAGAGAAAGAAAGCGATTAGATTACAGTACTCATTGTGCTTAAAATCAGGGGAATCAAACAAGCCACTGATTCAATATTGACTGAAGCTGTGCTGAGCATCTAACTTCTGTATCGATGAACTGCTGATGTCTGCTAAGACTCGTCCTTTTAACGACCACCGACCTTAGGAGTCGAACACAGCAAAGGCTTGACATACAGCAGGAACAGGAAATGCTGTTCATGGTAGAGTTCTGTGTGTGGTTCAGTTTTGTAAAGTGGATGGACTGGGAAAGTTTCACACCCGCTCAACCAAAAGAAACACTAGAGAAACACTCAGGAATGATTTTGATTTCTGAATCTTTGAATGAATCTCAAACGTTAGTGACTGTTTCTGCAAGTTACATGATTACGCCAGTAGGTGGCGACAAGTGGCAATCTCATGTTGAGTGAGTCATTGATTCATTTGCTCAACCAATTTGTTCAAATTTGCCGATTCATTCAGAAACCATCACCTATTTTTTATATACTAATATAATTTCTCATCCACCTTTTTTTAATGCATTTGCACAATGATGTTGGTGTTACTGAGCATTCAGTCCATTCCTAGCTGTCTGCTTTCAGACCAAACTAGTGACCCCTCTGGAATTTGGTAATTGAAAATCTATGGCTGAGTTCATTTTACAACACAGCAGACACAATTGCAAAGTTTTTGCTTAATATACTATCATATAACACCAATCAATTCCTTGTTAATGGCTTTCTGAGCAATGTCTTCATCAATAGACAAACTGAAAGAACATAATAAACCTCACCAGAGGTGCAAGAGGCCAACAAATTGCCATAGCTTTTTTATGTCTTTTTCTTGTTTATTTTTGGTTTGTTTAACCTTCAAAAAAATGTGTTTGTATGTGTTTGTTGCATCACTATCCACTTTCCATGCACGACTAGTAAAGGTTTAACAGAAACGACTGACTCAAGTCATATGCAGTGTTCAGGATGAACATTTCAAGTTAACATTGTATGCATAGTGGCAAATAGTTCAAAGGCTACTGTCAAAATTAAAACATCTTTTCATACGTGATTGTGATGCTGTGGATACAACTGGGAGAAGTCAGAGAACACAAAGCTCTACTTAATTATAGACAAGCTGAAGCCTTCTGCAAGATTTACTGTCTTTATTGTTATCTCTGAATCTCCCACACTATAAGAAACTTATAATCTGTCACTCCTCCGTACGGACTCCCACACAGCCACCACAGGGTAACACTGAGGTTATTTATAAGCTGTGTGATTTTAGTATATAGCCAGTAGGCAACCACAAACCATCTTTATTTTCCTGTTACGACTGGTCAAACCTTGGGCCTGTTAACCACACAACAATATTTTTGACATTCAGTGTTGCATTGTAAAAGTCTGTTTCTGCCTCGGAAAAATTAATTGTTATTTTGACTTTGTTTTCCTCATAATCATAACTTGTAAGTCAGACTTAATGTGACCAGGGTAATTATCATTAACTGAAACTAAACTAAACGGAAATTAAACTGAAATAAAATGATGAAACCTGAAACTAAAATTAGAAGTGTTGCCTTGGCAATTAACTGAAATCATTTGAAGCACTAAAATTAACTGGAAATAAATAAAAAATGAAACTAAAACTGAAATAAAAATAAATTCAATCTAAAAAGCAATATTTAAAAAAAGAACGTAAAATTACTAAAAATTAAACAAAATTTTAAATGAAAATAGAAAAAGAAAAGCTTATTCAAAACATTAATAAAAACTCTAAAAGCATAGAAATAATTCTAAATAACACTGAATGGACTATATTTCAAAGTAGAAACCAAAGCTGTGGGGTTACCAACATTTGTCAAAATGCCTTCTTTTGTTTTCCAAAATGACACGCGTGAGTAAATAATGTCAACATTTTTGGGTAAACTAATATCTCACAACTACAACCTAATGTCTCATAATTTGCATCTTTATATTTCACTTTATTATTCATAACTGCGGCAGCGGGTTTCCATATACTGTACATCTGGCAATCCCTGATCCAGATATGCAGCATTTGTTACGAGGCATTTATCCTTTAATAACGACAATGCACATACTTTCACTAAACTCTCCATTAATGACTTTTACGCTGAATGTGAATTATAATGAATGACTTGTCAAAAGGATATAGGTCTCTCAGTCATTACAGGATCGACTGAAACGTGAGAGATTAATTAACACTGTCCTTATAATTACTCAAAGATCAGCAGGGCTATTGTTTGCAATGACAGCGAAATGTGTTTAGCCTCAGATTTAGGTCAGTGCATTAAAAAGCATAATTGAGGTGCCAAATGAGCCTAATTAATGAACATACAGTAATTAAAACTCAAGGAAAGGAGAATCGTGTAGCGCAGTTTGCTGCAAAATCGAATATTACAAAGGGTGCTAACCTGATCTACACGGCATACAGAGCTGGGATTTGATTTACTGTCACCTTTCTGTATTTACACAGCGCTCCCACTCAATATTAAGCCCCTCACAGGTATTTGAAGCCCATCTCTCACCGGATGTGATCCAGGCTCCCCAGCAGCGCCGTGAGTAATGATCCGCCATCAGTCTTGCTCTTCAGCACTACCGCAGGGAGGATCCATAATTACAGCATCTCTGCTTCGGCCTGCTACAACCGCCTCGCCGACAGCGACAATATTGAGACGATGGCAGTCATCATTTCCTTTCAAATTAATGAATGGTAAATAATTACTCTACATACCCAGAGAAGCTGCTGGATGGGAAGAGGAAGGAAGGAAAGAAATATGACAAGACAATCTCGACACCTCCAGGGGCAGAGGAGGGCAGGCACGAGGAAGAGATGGAGGAACTCTTTCATGGCCTTCAGGGAAGCAGATATCTGTTTGCTGCGACTGAACGCTGCTTACATCTGCATGGAGTTCCTCCCCTCTGTCAGCGCTACAATCCTCATTCATTCAGCAAGAGAATCAAGAGCAGAGGGCCCGTGTACCCGGCATTAGCATATCAAAGCCACTCTTATTTCTAATTCCATCTAAAGTAATTGTTAAATGAACATTGTTAACTGCTGACTAGGGCTAGAATATTGGGAAAAAAGTATCTACATTCAAGAGGAGGTGGCGGTGGTGTGATCAAAGGTATGGTAATATCTGCATAAAACAGCAAGGAGCTTTGACAACACTGAGCAGGAGGTACCAAGCAAGACTTTTTTTGTTTTAGACAGGGTGGATGGGAGATGTGACTTTTTATCTCACAATTTCACAGCGTGACATCCACATTGTTTTTAATGTAAGAGTGGACGCAGCCATTTGTAACTTGAATGTGTGAGTCTTCCAGTGTCATTCGCTTCTAGTTATTTTACCTGTACAAAAAGAGTCTGTTATGCTGCTTGATATTGCAGACTGGTACTTATTATTTTAATGTATTATTAATTTACTGCATTTTGTTATTAGTTATTTACCTATAGCGGCTAATAAATCTTGCACATTCATGGAAAATACTTCTGCAATTACTTCTCATAATTATTAATTTAATAATATAATTAAATATCATTTAATCTTTTTACCAAGTTGACTTTATACATAAATTTTTGGCTTTATATCTCACAATGTGACTTTTTTCTTCATAATTGCAACTATATCTATTACAAATGTATTTTTCAACTTTATATCTCACAGTTGTGACTATTTTTAACAAGGTCACTTTTTTCTTCATACTTGTGATTTTTTATCTCACAGTTGTGACTTTATATTACAACGTTATATCTCACAGACGTTATATCTCACAGTTGTGACTATTTTTAACAAGGTCACTTTTTTCTTCATGCTTGTGATTTTTTTATCTCACAGTTGTGGCTTTATATTACAACGTTATATCTCACAGACGTTATATCTCACAGTTGTGGCTTTATATTACAACGTTATATCTCACAGACGTTATATCTCACAGTTGTGGCTTTATATCTCACAGCATGACATTTTCCTCAACGTTGCAGCTTTAAATAAATTAATTTCTCAGAATTATCACTTCATATCTCACAACTGCAACTGCTAAAAAAAATTACGGCTTTATTAATAATAATGGCAGTTATTATTTCATATGCCATGATAACTTTATTTCTCTTAATTTTGGCTTTATATCTCACAACATGACTTTTTCCTTATGTAGGCTACTCACAACTGCTCATTTACTTATCATAATTATATTAATTAATTAACTAATCTGCAGCTTTATATATCAAAACTACAGCTTTATATCTCACAGCTGTTACTCTTTATCATAATAACAACTTGATTTTTCTTAACTATGACTATGACTGATATCTCACAGTGTATCTCAAGGAAATCATGCACATCTAAACTGTAAAGTCAACGTCAAATGAACGTAGGAAGGAAGGAATTATAATGAAAAAGATCACAGAGATGAGGATATTGAATGTATGTGAATTCCTCCCTGTGCTCTCTAAAATATGTTTGAGCGGTGTCTAATTAACCTCATACTGTGTGTGCCCACTTCAACAATCAAGCTATTTAGGGCACTCACTCCACTGAGACATTTTTCAATTCTTACCTTTTAATTTAATTACAGAGCAAAGACAAGGTCACCTCGACTGTAGTTACAGCCATCTATACTGGATGAATTTCAGCTGTGGGTGCTGCAATCCCAATCCACATACAGGTTAATGGGTCATTCACACAGGACGTGTTCTTTCCTTCTGTCCGCATTAGTTGTAAACAAGCTCCACGTTTTAAGGTGCCAATTTAAAAGTAGCTAAACTATTGAGATGCAGCACAGCATATCAGTGCCTGTTAAAAACAATAGACCAATCAGATGAATCTGAGGATGTGATTTACATTTGATTATGTGATTTACAAGGACATAGTTTTTTTTTAATGCAAGAATGTCCCCTACAACCAGTTTTTATCCAAATTGCGTATTTAATTTATTCAATTAATAATAATAATAATAATACTAAAGAATCACAAAACATTTTTTGAATAAAGCAGTGATTCCTTCCCAAATATTCCAGAGAAAAAATCAGGTAAAATTAGCACAAAATAAAATTGGAGGCTGCAGTTGCAGTCACTGTGGCTCTGTTTTATTAATGTATCAAATATAATTTACTACATTTACATCAAATGTAAATGTGGTAAATCAGTCATGCAAAAACAAACACTCTGTAATTATTCAGTCAAAAGACGTCTTGAGGCAAACTCATACGACTTTTTGATGTACATCTAGTTTTTGTTTTTGTTTTTCAAACTTATTCGCATCTTGGTTTATGCCAAAATGTGTATGAACATGGAAACAGCTACTAAACGTTTTAAAGACTTACAAGAGAAATATTTATTTTGTTATATTTGTCATACAACCAACTGATAATACACTATAGCAGGGGTGGCGAACGTCGGTCCTGGAGAGCCGCAGCCCTGCAGAGTTTTGCTTTCACCTTAATCAAACACACCTGAACAAGCTAATCAAGGTCTGAAGGGTTACTAGAAAGCTACAGGCAGGTGAGTTTTAATTAGGGTTGGAGCTGTACTCTGCAGGGCTGCGGCTCTCCAGGACCGGAGTTCGCCACCGCTGCACTATAGAGTCAATGAGGTGATAATTCACCATAGTGGTCACTTTTCATAAAACCATTCATTTAAATTTACATTATTGATCAGATGGCAGTTATGAATATGTATGGTTCATGTGCTGCATAACATAAGCTAAGCATATTTTAGCAATACCATACCAAACTGATGCAACACATAAGTTAAAAGTAACAGAGTTGTTCACAGATTTAATAATTAATCAAAAAAGATCAATGATTAATTTGCATGTAGACTCAGGCCCACCATACAACATGCTGGAAAGGTTGCCCTGTACCCCCCAAAAAGTACAGCAGACGGCAACATTAGTTCATACTACACTATTTTTACTTTTTTATAGGCCTATAGTGAGTTGAGCTAAAGTTTTTCTTCCCTTCAACCATTTATTCTTTTCTCAGTTTTTTTTTTTTCTCTCCAATCTATTTTTCTTTTGGCTGTAATATTTCACATTTGCATTATTCACATTGCACAGCTGACAACTGGTAGCAGAGGTGTTTCCACTATCCTTGGTCTGAATTTCAAAGGAGCAATAGGGGAAGCATAGAAAAGTCTTAAATAAACAGAAACAAGGTTAAATCGGTCTTTTCAAACAGAACTAGAGATGCTTGTGTGCTGTACAGTCTGATTAATACATGAGGAGGAATTTAGAAATATCTCAGAGACAGAGAGGTGAACTTAGCTGCCAAGCAATACTGTAGGTACTGGCATCTTCACCCATATCACAAAGCAAAGCAGATGTTCACAAAGACATCAGGATGAAACTGTTAATTAATGCTAATCAAATTAGTATCATATTAAAGTAAAAGATACAATAGGTACGGTGGCCGTGAAGTGCGAAGCAAATCACAATTCTGAAAACAAAATAACAAATTACAAACGCAAATGCAAGTCTAGAAAACAAAATAACAATTCAGAAAGCACAACAACAATTCAGAAAACATTATAACAAGTCAGAAAACACAATGACAAATTCGAAAACAAAATAACAAGTCAGAAAACACAAAGACAAATCCGAAAACAAATTAACAAGTAAAAAAACACAACGACAAATCAGACAAACCGGAAAAGGTAGGTATAGTTTGAGACAGCGCCATTGGTTAGGGATTACTCACCGCTGACTGGACGAGACATCTGTCAATCAACGTATACAGGAAGAACCAGCCGAAGAACAGCAGAGTCGTGGTAGAAAGTTCGGAGATGGTATTAAAGTAGCTCAGTTTAAATGTATTGTATGAATTACCCTTACTCAACCCTTTAAATGGTACTGGGAAATAGTTCGCGCAAAATCATCCCAGTACTTTAGTACTGTACATTTAGTTCTGGAACTAAAGCGGTGCGAAAGGCCCTAATGCTTACAGAAGAAACTGGACCATTGTAATGCAGGTTTTGCAGTTGAAAGATTTCTTTGAAGCATGAGAGGTACTTTAAAGTGAGGAAACATAAAATGTCTTCTTTTTACCTCCAATTTTACGATGATGAATCAGTATTTGTTCTTGAAAATTTCATTATGAACACACAAGTAAATGGCACAAAGTAAATCATCGCTTTGGAGCACTTCAAACAACCAAGGAACGACCTGAAGAGGAAGGAAACAAGGCCAAGAAATGACTGGGGATTACCCATCAACCCTCATCGTGCCATGATTGCGCTTTTGTAACAAAGACACTCCCTTTTGAGTTTTATCTGCCAGTGTTGCCACACAGAGCCTATACAAAAGCAGGCAGCTTCGCTTTTCATGGTGTAATTTTCACATATTCTTTTAGCAAGTTAAGATTTTTTGCAGGCGCTTCTTGTTCTTCAAATACCTACATCAAGAGGCTGATTTCTCATCACACCATAAAGTCAGAAATGATACGAAAAGACAGAAAAGAGATTGACCTGATAGAAATGTTTCATGTCATTAAAATGTGTATTAATGTGTTAGTTTATACAGTAGTTTTAGTCTGCAAATTTGATCTTTGTATCTTATGGCTTGTCTTTGTTTGCACGTTTTACAAGGACTGTCAGTCTCTTTATTAGTAATAGCGATTTTTCAGACTTGTTTGTTGAAAAATTACATTAGTACCCCAGTAGGTGGCGACAAGTGAATTGACTTTATGAACGAGTCAACGAATCATTCCTTCATTGATTTAATCATTCAAAAAAGGAATGACTCAGTTTTCTATCTAAACATTCTCAGATCAAGATACATTTATTTGAAAAGCAAAATTACAGGTTTAAACAAGAAGAAATATATAAAGGAAAATAATCTTAATTCAAACCAGTTTATTTTTCCTACCCCATTGGCAGATATTTATTTTCTTGTTTTATTTATAACTTGCTTTTTTATACATTTTTTCAAAAAAAAGAAGACTTAATGTCATATAAATACAGTTGCTTGTTTAGTTCCTGAATGAGTCAGTGAATCACCACTGATTTGCTCAGAAACGAAAAAAAGCAAATGTCTTTGTCATTGAACCGTTCATTAAATCGATTCACTAGAACACAATGATTCATTCAGGAAAACCACTACTGTGTTGTTTGGCGATGTTCAATGGTTCATTCTATTGTGCATTAGTTTGGAACTATTTCCGTTGGCAAAGCAAAAATAGAAAAAGTAGCTGAAAATTGTGTCTAAAATGAGGGCTAAATGATTCACTAAATTACTTTTTTGTTCATTCAACTGCTATATAAAAGCAATATCACATTCGCAATCATGCTGTTGTTTTGGATATCAGTATGGCTGTATGAACCTGTGTGTGATGTTGCTAATACATATTAGAAAATATCAGAAAATGTGCTTAAGTAAACCTTCAAAATATGTTGCATTTGAATTAATGTAAAAAAATAAATAAAAGTGAAATTACTAAATGCTGGCCATCTATGTGGTCTGATAAAAAGGAAATGAAATACTTTCTTTAGTTCTGTGTTTTCACTTACTATACTATTTTGTGCTGCTCTATACAAAAATAGTTACACTAGTATGTTTAGTAAATCCCTACGAGACCCACGAACGGCTGTACTTAAAACAAAGCTATTTTGCACTCAGTTTTTTGCTACACTTGAAATATTTATGCTATCTGACGAAAGTAGCTGAGTAAGGCCCACTGTATGAGGAAAATCAACAGCAAACCAGAATTAGCTTGGCAATCACCCTAAAAAAATTCTCAGGGGCAGGTTGTTTGCTTCATATGACAGGAATCCAAATGTGTAGGATGGCAATGTGTTCAATCTGAATTGAGGGGCAAAGGTACAAAGAGAATGCTAATGGAGAGGGTTCTCATCAAGGGCATAGAACTTGCAGGAGATCCCTGTAGTTTGGTAAATCGTGTTACCGTGGCAAAGCAACATGTGCTGGGTAATACGGAGGGCCATGCTAATGCGGCACAACGCACTTCTCATTTCAAGCTCCATTTGCTTGTCTCTGAGAAAGGCAGTGCTTTCTCTCACTTTTGTCTACCGTGGCAACACAGTGGCACAGCTACAGCAACACTGACACTTTGGGGAAGGTTAATTCACACTAAATTAACATATGTTATTATACTAAACTGATTCCTCTTTTACAGGATTCACATGAACATCTGAGGAAGTTAATATAGTCAAAAGGTGTCCAGACATGACAGGTATAAGCAAACAGTGCCCCACACATTAATTTTTTATTACATCTACATTGCTATATCAAACCATGTAACATTTTTTAATGTTACCATACACATAATTCCACATATTGCCCTTAGATACAAGGCTGCAATAATACCTTGTCAGAAAGAAGATTGATTGTAGCTCTCTGATTTGTTGAGAATCGAATAACATTAGTGTTAAATACATTGCCTACCTGGTTTTAGAGATAAAAAAAATTAATGATATTAGGCAAACCAGGACAAAGGCAAACAATATGTTCATGATTGCCGCAAGATGATTTACTTTTGTTTCTTGCCTATTTCTAATCAAGCACAAAAACACACTCATCCAAATCATGTAACTGTCACAGATCGGCCAAGCTCAACCACCTCCCAATCACAGCGAACACCATCACCTGAGTACTAATCACACGCACCTGTCACGGATCAACAATCACCCTCAGTTCCCATACAAAAGCACACACCTCACATCACTCCAGTGTCCGATCTCGTTTGCTGAAGGATCGCTTCTGGTGGCCCAACATGGCCAGGGATGTGAGAAGGTTCGTTCAGGGTTGTTCCGAATGTGCCATCTCCAAGAGCCCACGCCACCTACCATCTGGCAAGCTCCTTCCGCTGCCTCCTTCATTCCCAACCGCCCTTGGTCACACTTAGGAGTTGACTTCATCATGGATCTACCAGTCTCAGATGGTAACACATGTGTTCTTGTAGTCATTGATCGATTCTCTAAATCTTGCCGTCTTCTCCCCCTCAAGGGTCTACCCACAGCCATGGAGACCGCTGAAATCATGTTTAACAACGTCTTCAGATATTTTGGGATCCCAGAGGACATTGTCTCAGACTGTGGTCCACAGTTCATCTCCAGGGTATGGAAGGCATTATTTTCCCTCCTAGGTGTGAGTATGGAAGGCATTCTTTTCCCTCCTAGGTGTGACCATAAGCCTCTCCTCAGGTTACCATCCCCAATCCAATGGGCAGACGGAGAGGAAAATTCAGGAAATCGGGCGTTTCCTTCGAACCTTCTGCCATGGCCACCAGAACTGTTGGAACCAGTTCCTAGGCTGGGCCGAGTACGTGCAGAACTCTCTCCGTCAGCCATCCACTGGACTCACTCCCTTCCAGTGGTACCAGCCTCCCCTATTCCCCTGGTCCGGGGAACCGTCGGATGTCCCTTCTGTCGATTACTGGTTCCGAGAGAGCGAGAGGGTCTGGGACGCAGCTCACCATCAGCTTCAGCGGGCAGTGCGCAGGGGCAAGACGACCGCAGACCTTCGAAGGGCTGAGACTCCCTCTTACCAACCAGGCCAGAAGGTATGGTTGTCAACACGGGACATCAGGATGCGCCTGCCCTGCAAGAAGCTCAGTCCCAGATATGTTGGCCCCTTCACCATCCTCAGACCGAAAAACCCTGTCACATATCAACTCCACCTCCCTCCACAGTATAAGATTCACTCCTCCTTCCATGTGTCACTGCTCAAGCCTCACCATCTACCTGTTTCTCTTTCCACAGAGCCTGGCCCGACGGAAGAACCCCCTCTACCGTTAATCCAGGAGGAAGGCACCATCTACAAGGTCGACGAGATCTTGGACTCCCGGCGCCGTGGTGGTCTCTTAGAATATCTTGTGGACTGGGAAGGTTATGGGCCAGAGGAGCGTTCATGGGTTCCCAGAGCTGACATCCTCGACCCCATGCTGCTGGAGCACACCTCACATCACTCCAGTGTCCGACCTCATTCATTCGAAGTGGACTCTCTCTCTGATATCCTTACACGATACATTGAAAGACTTTACCTGCCTGTTACCTCCTGTGTTTCCTCCAGTGTGTTCTCCTGTGGTCCGTTCCCGTCATCTGCTCCGTGGATTCCCCGTTTACTCAGTAACTGAGGTTCTGCTCCGTGGATTCCCCGTTTACTCAGCAACTGAGGTGTGTGCAGTCCTCTGTCTCCCTTCCACGATCTCCTGGAGGACCCTATACGGTATTACTCTGCTCATCTACCTTAAGGACAATTACCCTAAGTGCATCTACTCACCTGCCCTATCCATTCGCACCCCTTGCTGAAAATAGACTTTTTATTGTATTTTTCTAACCATCTGTGAGCCTCCTTCCATAACAGTAACTACTTTTAAAAGTTTTTTTTTTTCCACTTACTAGCAGCTGAAAAAGAATTTAGCTTAAGTGCATTTGAAACACAAGAAAACTATTGTTAGGTATGGTTTTTAAAAAGAACAGATTGAACTCTGTACTAATACTTGTTTTTGCCCGGAGATTGTTCTGAGTTCTGACCTTCAATTTAAGTTTAATCAGTCTTTTTGTAAAGAATATGCTGAAAGAAAATGTGCACAAAAGTTCACAAAACCTTTCCATTTTGTCAAAAGTTTACTTTTTCTGCAGTCTTTCTGTACTTTGATTCTTTTAAATCTGGGAGACATTAGACATAAGATGTGGTTCGGACCAGGATGCCAAAAAGAATGCTTTTTTTTTTTTTTTTTTTTTTTTAAAAAACTAAAAAATATAATTTTTTAATGCTAAAAATAATAATAACACTTAAATTCAACAAGGATGCATTAAATATTAAAAATGTCAGAAGACATTCATAATGTTACATATATACAATGATACTGAAGAAAAATTCAGCTTTGCCATCAAAGGAATAAATTACATTTTAAAAAACAATCAAATACAGAACAATTAAGAATTGTAATATTATTTCACAATATTACTGTTTTAATGTATTTCATTGTAAATAAATGCAGCTTTGTTGAGCATAAGATACTTATTTTCAAATTGTAAAAACCTTTCTAACCTATTTGAAACAATAATGCACAAAAACATACAGCATGTTTGTACAAACAATGGCATGAAAAATTTAACTAGTTTTAATTGATGGTTGCTTTATTGTAATGCATATAGTTAAGACACAATATAAGATGAGAGGAAAAAGAGGTTAGATCTTTCAGGTGCAAAAAACACTAATCTCTGACAGGGATTCAATCAAGCACCAGACGTAAGATGCTATTTGTTTTACTTTAAACACACGAGGTCACAGTTTTGTGGTTGTACAGCAGTAGGTTCAAATCAGGTTAAAGCAAAATATAGTGAGAGAGCACAAGGTTGACGCTGCTTTCATTTCAAGGGCTCATATTTTCTACAGTGCGCAAAATATTTAGACATTTTGACAAACAGCCCGTCAGCATAAGTCAGTGGCGAGCTGGCAAGGCCCAAAAACAGAGCAGAGGTAAGTCTCAATGTTCGGTCCCATTTCTCACCCCATGGAACACTTCTGTCAAGCACATGGCCTTTATTAAAGCTGCCCTGAGCAACACATTCAACCTCACCATCAAACGGAGTCATTGATGGCGAGGGAGGATAGAGCTGGGCTGAACACATGAATAAGTTGGTCAAATATGAACATTTCTCTTGGCAGCTCATTACGAAAGGCTGAATGATTTCCATATCATTTTCCTGTCATTTTGAGGTTTGTATCTATACACAGTGGATGCGAATAAAGTCCTCATTATATTACAGAAATTCACGGAAGCCTTCAGATGTAGCATTCTTATTAAAAAACATTAAACAAAAAACATAAGACGGCTTTCTGTAAAGGAAAAGGCTTTTCTTCTGGAGGAAACCTACAATGACTTCCTTTGACTTAGTTAGAACTGCCCTTACTACATTTATGTATGTATGTGTGCATGTATGTATGTATGTATGTATGTACTGTATGTATTTGCCTGTATTTTCAGCTGAGATTTGATGAGGATTGTAACATGACTTTCCCCATTAGCTTGTACTGAACAGCAAAAAAGTTACAGATATTAAAAGCAAAAAGTATGACAGCCATCTTCTGTTTACATAACAGATACACAACCAAAAAATATAATAATACTAATACTAATACTAATAATAATAATAATAATAAATAAGCAAACAAATAATAAAGCAAAAAGCCAGCACACGGACACTAACTGTAATGTTCTCATCCCCCCCCCAAAAAAAATTACATTTCATAATTTGTTAATTTATTGGGAAAAAAAAACATTTCAAAAATAAAAATCTAACTCATTTTTGTTTTGGTTCTATTCTGATAAAACCTCATGTTGCGACAGTTTTCATACAGTAATTGTATGTGGATGTACTGTATTTCTGATTTATTTTGAGGAAATGTTTGAGTTCATGTACTCCAGTGACAAATTATGACGTAATATGTGAGTGTTCTTTGCTGGAGGACTAAAAGACGTTCAGCCTCTGACCCCTGCAAATCGCCATGGGTGTCAATTACCAGTAAGATTGATCTTGATCATCTTCTGCAGCTGGCCTTTGTGCAAATTTAAAGGAAAATTTAATACAGTTTTGTAACAAAATCTATAAGTTTTTCCAAGTATAAGTAGGTAAAGATCTCAGGAGATGCTATTATCATCACATTTAAATTACACAGATCTAGTTGCCTAGGTTACACAAACTGTAATTTACCTAACTCAATAGGTTTCTTAACTTTGTGACATTTCATGCATTCTAATTAAAAAGAAAAAAGTACAATTTTGAATGCTATTTTTATCTGGAGGTTCAGGTGGTTTGTAAATGATCATGGTCTGACAGCTCTTTTTAGCTAAGATAAACCCAGCAGACAAGAGGATGTGTTCATGAGATCGATTTCTGACACGGGTGACATACTAAGAATGATGTCCATTAAAGTCCAGGACTCTTGATGCAGAAATAATACTGAGAAAGAGCAACGTCTCAAACTTCTGTGATATTTCACCCATTGCAATCCAATAAGGGACAAAGAAAAGAAAAAAAAAAGATTTAAACATTGTGACTAATGGAATTGGTACATGGCCACAGGCTAAAGGAACAGAATCCAGTGTAAATCGAAGCTGACAGATACACAGAGGAATTATGCAGATGCGTTTATGACTCAAGATTTAGGCAGCTGAGAACAGACACATGCATGTATGGCCACAAAACAAATCATAAGAATAAGTCATTTGCTTTTTGCATTGCTATAACAAAGGAAGTTTATAAACAAAAAAAAATGTAATTCAGATATTCAGGAAATAAGAAACAGTGGCCCGGTTTCACAGATGGGGTTTAGACTAAACCAGGATTAGGCCATAGTTCAATTAAGACATTTAAGTAATTTTTATAAACGTACTTAGAAAAAAACATTACTGGTGTGCGTCTTGAGACAAAACAAAGGCACTGATATATTTTAAGATCAGTCAGTGCAAGTTTCTTTCAGTTGAAACAGCTCAGATTTACATTTTAGTCTAGGATTAGGCTTAAGCCTTGTCTGTGAAACCGGGCGATTGTTTTTTATCATGATGAAATTTGAGGATATTTCTATATTTATTTTAACATGAACATTATTACAGTTGTTTTTACAGGATTAATCTAGATTAATGTTGATTTATTTAAAATATTTATACTTTTTTTCACTCAAAATACATTAATGTTCATGTATACAACTTAATATGTTAAAATATATTAGTATAGTTAGAAAATAACCTATAAATACATTAAAGAAAGATCAGAAAATGTCCATTGCTAGTTCATGATACCCAATATATTAACTAATTAAACATTTAAATATTTTTGTGGAGTGTTAATGAATGTGTTTATGTTTTATGTTTTTGTTTTTGAAAATTTTATATAATAGTGTTAAGTAAATATACAGGAAATTATTTGTGCTCACATGAGAGGAAGACTCGATTAAGACACCCAAAATAGCTGATTTATTTGACCTTTACAGAACTGTCAACAAAACTAATATAATTTAAGAATAATTTAATTAATTAATTTAGTAGTTAACAATTAGCTAATGTAATAAATCAAATGAGTTTTTTTTAGATTACATTTTTACAGTTTATTCTGTTAATTTTAGACCTGTTCTGCTAGGGAAAAATACAGCATGTTAAAAGCCTTGAAACAATTTTTTCAGTTACTTGAAACTAACTGAAAAAATAAATCCATGTGCTGCCATCATGCGAAAGCCTTGCCAAGAATTATATTAGCTGATACATCATCATTTTCAGCCTCAAGACATTATGTGCTCATGCCTGTTACAGTACTGTGGACCCCATCAGCCAAAGCCATTCAACATATTTCACTCCAGTCTATCCATGAAAATATGTAGAGCAAAAATGATGGACATTTCTGTAGGCAGCACAGTATAAACAATGATTCATTAACATAAAGGAATCGCCATAAATCTCTACATTGTAAACAAGGTCAGACCAATAACCCCAAATACATTTTATTAGCATTTTTAGCAGTTTTCCACTGCTAAATTTCAACAAAAGAAAACCTCTCTCATCGAGCCTCAAAACTTGTGTGGCCATGAATAACATCACACTGAGTTAACATCAAGATGGAAGTGCAGGGTTACTTCAGGTTCTAAATGATGTTAGTTATCCACATTTGTACCAAACACACCGCTCCGGCAGGGCCGTAAGATAGCGTAGGCTTAGTTAAGCACAAGCTGACCCGCTCTCGGCCATGAATCTTTCATCAGAACTATATTACACTTCCACAGTCTATGTGGTGTCCGATCTGTGTGCAGAGCCATCCCAGTGCAGTATCCATTATTAAACACAGCATGGAGAAACCCACAGGGAGGGGGGGCAGGGAGAGGTATTTGGGGCGCAGGACTAAGCTTGACTGAAAGAAAAGGTTAGAAGCGCAAGAAAACACCACCTGTTGTTTTTTTCAACAGCATGGGGAAGGATGGAAGCAGAAGTACGTGACCGCATAGACAAAATTACTAAAAATATAATTGATTTGTATCTTTAATAACTAAAATTGCTTAGTTAAATACATGGAATTTTAACCCCTCTTCCACTCTGTATATTACTAGGTTAAAATTCTACATATTTCTACAAAATATATATAATATGCTTAAAGGGATAGTTCACCCAAAAATGAAAATTCTGTCATCATTTACTCACCCTCATGTCGTTCCAAACCTGTATGAGTTGCTTTCTTATGTTGAACACAAAAGAAGATATTTTGAAGATTGCTGGTAATCAAACAGTTGGTGGTTGCCATTGACTTCCATAGTATTTTTTGTTTTCCATAGTATTTTTTTATCAAGGGAAAATCAGGGCAAAAGTCCTGCAATGTATTGCAGAATTTACATAAATAGTATATTTTTAATTGAACAAAGTAACTTTTACTACACACACACATATAGCTAATGCATCTTTTACAGGATTAATTAAAAAAGTAGTTTAATGTTAGTTTATGAATACTTTTTCATCCATTAATGTTCAATTGTTTTAGTTTCATTTCATGAAACGTCATTAATTACTCACCCTCGTGTCGTTCCAAACCCATTCATCTTCTGAACACAAATTAAGATATTTTTGATGAAACCCAAGAGCTTTCTGACGCTGCAGAGACAGCAACGCAACTACCACATTCAAGGCTCAGAAATATAGTAAGGACATCATTAAAATAGTCCATGTGGCATCAGTTGTTCACCCTTAATTTTGTGAAGCTACAAGAATATTTTTTGCGCGCAAAGAAAACAAAAATAACAACTTTATTCAATAATTTATTCTCTTCCATGTAAGTCTTTGATGCATGTTCACAAGAGTACCACGACACATGCATATGAATTCCTCTGCTTGCAAACAAGCCACAGTGCATCCGTGTTCTACGTCTCTTAATTTGTGTTCCGAAGATGAACGAAGGTCTTATGGGTTTGGAACGACATGAGGGTGAGTAATTAATGGCAGAATTTTCATTTTTGGGTGAACTAACCCTTTAAATAACATTTACACAGATGAGTTCTGAGTTCGAATATATGCTAAAAACACATTTATAATTAATCTAACTGTGTTTATGCACTGTTTTATGTGGTCAATTATGGTTGTTTTAAATGTGTTATAGCAACATGATCTAGAAATTAATATTTATCTTTTTTCTTGGACACTAAACAAAAACTTAATCACTACACTGTTTATCTTTGACTTTCAGAATGACCTATTAAGTGTTTTTGTTTGTTAGGCAAGATAAGACAACTAAAGAAATATAAATCCTTTTACACAAAAAGTCGGGACATTAATAACAAAATGTGTGTGATGATGCATCTGGAAGGAAGCATGGAAAGAAAACTAAAAGAGTGGAACAACCCCCATGATCAGATGGTTATTCACAAGTGCTGCTGACAAGCTCTATTAAAATGCAAATGTTTTTTTCAGGTTTTTATTTTTACACTGGAGCAAGAGTTCCATACGCTTCCCTAAGCATGAACCTCTACTTCCATTTTTGTACATCTACAAACAGCACCGATGACCTTTCAAGGATTTGACTGAGAAGCGAAATGTGAAGTGGCAGGAAATTACTCATGTGTGATGGCTGCCTGTCAATCTTGCTTCCCTAAGCCATTGTTATTTCAGCCCAGTGCACTTCACGTACTTTCCTTGACGCACATTTCTTTACGATTTGAAATGTACATCCTGGTCCTTTGTCCTGTTCGCAGACAACAGCTCAATATTATCGAAAAATGTACCAGGTCACAGCGGCGCTCACTTTAGAAGGGCCAAATGCGACTAATGCAAGCAGGGTTTACATGTACAGTTAAAAAGAAAAAGTTTAAATGTAACATCACCTTATCCTTTAACCTTCAGAGGAAATTTTCAGCCTCGTAATGAACTTGCAAACAAACACGTTTGTATATTCTAGCTAAGCCCTTTTAACTTTTTGTCAACATAACTGTTCATTGTCCCCAATGGGCGCTCAAGTCTTCGTCTCTGCTACAAAGGCAGAAATTTGCAAATGTAAAGAGCGCCTCTCCCCAGGGCACCAATTAAAACTTCCTTTGGCTGAATGACAGCATGAATTCCATCTTTTGGTTGTTGTTTTTTCTCCATCTTCTAAACTTGTAACAAACTCTTGAAATCGGCACAATAGAAGGCTATTAAAAACAAGAGCCCTGGTGATAGAGATGGAGGAAGATGCTATTAGTCACGCATTAGGCTTAAATTATGGAATAATTTCTGAATGTATAATCGAATATCTGGCGCTGAGAAATCATTATCATATGCTTTGCATTAACTTGGGTTGTAGTATCCAGTGGACTGAGCCAGATTTTTTTAGAAGGTTTTCATACATGTCATCCAGCTGTGCACCGGAAATCAGTTTTCCACACTAGGCCGCAGGTTGAGATAAAATGTAAATGCAGTATTTGTATTTACGTTGGACTGGGAAGACCAATATGTCTCAGAGTACAAAGAGAGGCAGATGTATCACTCTACTCAAGCTGTTTTGTTTGTCACCACTGCCTACAATCTGAGGAAACCAAACATGAGATGGCAGCAGGTGGCTCTGGAGCATCGTTTTAGCATTCATTTGACAGACGAAATCCTGTCATTGAGAGAAAGCGAAAATAGTGGCACTAATGCTCCTTCAGCACAGTTCTTTCACAGCATCAATCTACCTTCTGGATGTCCATCTGTCTGTTGCTACAAGAAATTCGGATTATCCGTGATGGAGTGCTTCAGGGTCAATGATACAATCAACGTTTAATTGTAGATGCTGATTGTTTGGATACAAATTAATGGACAGAAATGTACGAGAGACAGTTTGTTGGTGGTGCCAGTGGCAAAAGCAAATAAACAATACGTACAGGAATGTTATGCTAATCAGCTTTTCATTTTTTTTCCCAACAGATCAGAAAAGTCCCTTTATGTTGAACATTGTAAAGTGTCAGACTCACAGGCCCTGGAATTCTATACAGTAAAATGTGGTTATGCGCTGCTTTCGTAAAATTCACGATTTCTACATTTTCTTGGTCAGCAGCAATAAATAACTGAGCTTTATATAATAACTCTTTTGTATACTGAATTGTATATAAAAATCCTATTTTCTATATGCTTATATTAAAAGGATAGTTGACCCAAATTGAAAATTACCCCATGATTTACTCACCCTCAAGCCATACATGACTTTCTTCTTTCAGACAAATACAATCAGTGTTAGCCAGCATTTTTGATGATTTTCACAAAAAATGCATGGCCCCCAGAATATTTTGTATGAATATCTGAACTTGCAATATATCAAAATAAAGAACAGAGCTTCTACTTTTAAACAAAAACACTTTAATCTAGCTTCAAGCATTCTTTTTTTATTAACACTTGAATGTAGGTAAGTTTCATAAAAAAGCAACATTTTGAGCAAAAAAATCTGAGAAAATTGCATTTTTATCAAATACTACTTCTGGATCATATTCAGTCCAATAATCAAAGCAAAGGTGTCGCTTCGTTCAGCACCGACAAAGCTTGCACAGTCCTTTACCACTTCCTCGAAAGACATTTTACTCTGTAACATTAGGCAGTTTTCACTTATACACGGTTTATTGTTGATGTTGATGATCATTATTATTTTTCATATGCATATGAGATCGGTCGTTTCTGCGTCTTCCTTGCCTGTGTTTTTGATCGGGACATTTCAGACCCATTCAGGAGATGTGTAATAGCACCCCCAAGTGTATAACAGTGAAAACATTTTTTGGGTGAACTATCCTTTGATACTTTGAATTAATCTGGACATGCCACTGCATGATTTATAACTCAACAAACAATTTAGTGGGAAAAATAGCAGGTTATCTGTTCATCCATTGAAGTGCTGAACAAAGAGAGAGAGACAGAAGACTTTAAATCCTTTATGGATCACAGTAGATCTGGGCTGTTGTGAAAAGCAGTGGGAAACCATGGCCTTGCTTGAACCAAATTCATCCTGCCTGAACACACTCTGTCCCAAGTGATCAATTTTGATACATGCTTGTTCTGCAACATCATCTCAACTAAAGGAAAACATCTTGTATCCACAGTGTATACAGTTTATAAAATCTACAGTGCACAAAAGTTTAATGTTAAGAGAAAGAGACGGAAAATACATTAGAGCCAGCACGACTGCAGTCAATAAATATCACAGACAAGTTTGCTATTTGTTTTTTGTCAGACAGACTTTAAATTTGGTCTGGGGATTGTGCTACAATATCAGGTTTTAGGTGATATATCATCTTACAACAGCAACAGTACAATGAAGATGCCTGATGGAGTCATCACAATGGCATCAGTTGAGAAGATTTAATCCAAGAGAAATAATAAGGAGTCCCCAACAAGATCCCCATCATGGCATTAATCTGGCTACTGTGCTATGAATCTTGGAAAAATATTGATTACTATCAGTGGTCAGACCTTTCAAGTAGTAAGGCGACATAAACAATATGGAGAAAAATAATGGGACACACTCTTAATGACTGAATTTAAGTGTTTCAGTCAGACCCATTACCACAGATTTATCAAATCAAACACTTGTGAAAAAATAGTCATTCTGAAGAGCTCAGTGAATTCATGAGTGGTAATGTGATATGAAAGTGACATGTGGCCAAGTATGGTGACCCATACTCAGAATTTGTGCTCTGAAATTTAACCCATCCAAGTGCACACACACACACCGTGAAGACAAAACCACATATTGCTGGGGATTCGTTACCTTGCATAAGGGTCTCACCTCAGTTGTGGTATTGAGGGTGGAAGAGAGCACCGGTTATTCACTCTCCCCACCTACAATTCCTGCCGGACATGAGACTCGAACCCACAACCTTCAAGTTACAAGTCCAACTCTCTAACCATTAGGCAATGACTGCTCTATATGATGCCACCTTTGTCAGTTTTGTGAAATTTCATCCCTGCTAGATATTCCTCAGTCAACTGTGAGTGGTATTACTGGAAAGTGGAAACATTTAGGAACAGCAGCAGCTCAGCCATGAAGCAGAAGACCACGAATTTCAAACTTCCACTGGCATTAAAATCAGCGCAAAAACTGTGCGGCTGGAACTTCATAGAATGGGTTTCCATGGCCGAGAAGTTGCATGCAAGCCTCACATCACCAAGTACAATGCCAAGCGGCAGATGGAGTAATGTGAAGCATGCTGCCACTGGTTTCTGGAGCAGTGGAAACCTGTTCTGTGGAGTGACAAATCACGCTTCTCTGTTTGGCAGTCTGGTGGGCAAATCTGGGTTTGGCGGATGCCAGGAGAACGTTACCTGTCTGACTGTACTGTGCCAACTGTAAAATTTGGTGGAGGAGGGATAATGGTATGGGGAAGTTTCAGGGGTTGGGCTAAGCCTTATACTTCCCGTGAAGGGAAATCTTAATGCTTCGGCATACCAAGATATTTTAGACAATGCTTTGCTTCCAACTTTGTGGGAACAGTTTGGGGAAGGCCCTTTTCTATTCCAGCATGACTATGCCCAATGCAGTGCACAAAGCAAGGTTCAAAAAGACATGGTTGGGTGATTTTGGTGTGAAAGAACTTGACTGGCCCGCACAGAACCCTGACCTCAACCCCATCGAACACCTTAGGGATGAACTGGAATGGTGATTGCAAGCCAGGCCTTCTTGTCCAACATCAGTGCCTGACCTCACAAATCTCAAAAAAAGAAGAGTGGAAGCTGCTAGGTGTTAAGGGGGGACTAACTCCATATTAATGTCTGTGTATGTAGAATGCAATGTCATTAAAGGTTCTGTTGGTGTAATGGTCAGGTGTTCCAATACTTTTGTCCATATAATGTATATTCCATTTATCATCAAAAGGAAGTCCAAAAAATTATCTTCCGCATTTCAGCTTGTTTTTTCATTTTATTTACTGTGAAAACTATGACAAATTGCTTGTGATGTTCCTCGTTTAAAAGTCACTTTGGATAAAAGCTAAATAAAAGCATGCAAATGCAATCATAAGAACAATACTTCCAGTGGATCCTGGCATTTTCATGTCACAGTTGTAGCCCCCTAAGCTTCACTGGATCTGTGACTCAATAGTCTCTCCGCACCTTCTCACTTCAGAAGGCAAACTAATGACGATCAGCAACTCTCAACCATTAAATAACATTTTAGCTATCACCATTTTTAAGTGATTAATTATGAAGGGTAACATAATATTCACTTCCTAGAAAGATATATTCGGAAGAGCTTGGCTAAATACACTGTAAAAAAGCTCTTAACTTGCTGATTTGGGAGAAACTGTAAAAAATAATGGGTGTCAGTCCTAATTTTAGGACTCCTACATTTTTGCTCTAAGAGTATTTCACACAGCGTTTTAGCGCTAAAACCAACTCCTAAATCTGCCAATTGTGCCGTCAGTTAATATTTTGTGAGGTGAAAAGCTGTGTGTTCATAAGAAATCTCACTGCAGAGGATCCACTGGTGTGCAAGTGATGTAGTTTCTCCAAATGTGTTCGGATGAAAAAACAAACTCATCTACATCTTGGACAGCCTGAGGGTGAGTACATTTTAGGCAAATTTTCATTTTTTGGGAACTATTCCTTTAAGAAAATGAGATAATTAAACCAGGCACAAAAGCTCAGTGTAAGTTTATATGGGACACACACACTTACAAACAGCCATTAGCATCTCCTACGCGGTCTTCTTGAGTTTCAAATATCTCAAATATCTTCCCCTGTGACCTCAGAAAGAAAATTGCCTCCTACATCATTATCATCTATGCCAGTTGCCATGCAGGGAAGGTCAGACTCAAGGGGAAATGCACAACATTTATATGGGAGTACATCTGCATGACTGCCACCGTTTATCTTTCCCCAGCACCTTAGAACTAATCCTCGCTGTTCACGCCGTATGAGAAGCAGGGTGAGCCACAGGGCGGGACCGTATTACCCCAAAGCTATTTGCAGAATTTGAAAAGAAAATGTTGAGGCTAGGGATGACTGAGATGTCTGACTGATGCCGCCAACCTGTTACAGATCCCCTTTTAAACGGTCTTCTGTAGTCAAGCCTGGCACAGCTGATTGCTGTCTTAGCTATCAACAGTCACTGAAAACATCAAATCACTGAATGCATTAATGAAAATGTTCATAGATGGAAAGTATTGTTCATGTTCTAGAGGAAAAGTTTTGCTTGTATGTTAAAAGTATGGCTTAAATTTAACTGGCAATATGATGCTAAATCGCCTAAAATATTTGAAAATGAAATATGCAGTGCACTCCAGAAGATTGGAAATGACAATGTAGTGTTTTGAGCGATATCAGCATCAGCTATTTTTTTTTTATGTATTGATAAGTGATGACACAAAATATGACTAACATATTTTATTAAATAAAAAAGTATGAATTCAGAATTCTAAACATCTAAAACCAGCATTTTACATGTTAAAGTAAAAAACTAAAAACAAAATAAAAAATTTAATTAAAATTAAATTAAATTAAAAGTATTTTAATGCATTTTAGTAAGAAGTTATAAGGAATTATGTTGATAATGCCCAAAACTTAAATTTAAAGGCATTTTTGGAGGGTACTGTATATTTTATTTTAATATGCTTCAAAGTCTTTTTGAGAAAGAAAGAAAAAACTGCTGAAAAAAAACCCCATCTAAAACCAGCATAACCTGGTCTAATGGTCTTTTTTTCCCACCACTTTTCAGCTGAGTAAAATAAATAAAATAAACATATAATATAAGATAAGATAAGATAAGATAATTCATGGCGAGTAATTATAAAGATTTATTCAATATATCCCATAAGACTGCGTGAATTTTTGGAGGGCACTTTATATTTTAGCTTAATGTGACAACTGAGTCTAGGACAGCTTCAAAGTTTTTTGAGTAGCATAACAAAACTTGCACATTTGTGAACTAAACTTGTCAAGCTCTCCAGCGGTTCTTGATTGATCAGAATTAGGGAAGTGGGAGAAATGCTTGCCTTCCGAGTGAAGGGTGCAGGGCAGTTCACCAAAGCATTTCAATAAATCTCAATAAATTCAGAAAAGTTTGCAGGAAGTCAGAAATGTATGATAACTCCCCTTGAGACATTCATTATTTTCTCTAGGGTGAATGTGCACATTTCATCAAGAAATAAACATAGTGATCAAAACCTCTTTAATCTTTCAGTCTTCTGCATTTCATAAGATTTCGGAGAAGTGCACATTAGCATCATGCTTCTGTGTGCAGATTTTCCAAGCACGGCTCCATTAATGCAGCATTTAATGTGTTCCTTTTAATCATTTCGATTCAAAAGCTTTAGCGCCCAAGTTCCGCATACTATATCATAATTAACATACAATGCTCCCGGGATACATTCAAAATATGACCTTGAATGTGTAATATAAAAATTAAAGGCAATATAAAAGCAGTGAGACCCAGAATAAGGCATATCCACCTCTCTCAGCATTTGTGTGTTTTAATATCCAAGGTTAGATGGCTCTTGATGTAATGAGTGCTCTGATGTCCTGTTATCGTTCTCTGCTCACTCCCTTTTATCCCCTAATTGACTCACTTAAGGGCCATGTTGCGTTATTCAACTGCTGAAATAAATAGCACTTTGATCCCCCAACTATGGGCCCATGATCTTGAGGATAATGCACCCATCATTCAGCTCAAGCGTCTCCTCTTTTTCTCTAAGGATACCCACTCGACTGTGTGGGCCCACTCGAATACTGTGGGTGGACAAATGCCAAAGCCAAATGACCTTCAACCAGTGCATTATCATTGACGTCTGACTGCTTACTTTGTACATCTCTCAATACACTATAGATTAGCCATCTGTAAAATAGAGCTATTGAAAAAGATTCCTTTACAGCTTTCAGTAGAAGTGCGCTTTCATAAAGCAGGCACTAATTCAAAGCTTAGCTCTTGACACACAGACTGTTTGCAGACCCTGTATAACCTCCTGAGATCAAACTTGAACTTCAGGCGACATTTTAACAAGGTAAAGTAGATCAAATTGCACATATGAATATACACTGCTTATAATAAAATAATATGTATATATTAACTACAAAATCCTTGAGATTCTAAATGAATGCATATCACACCAAAATGGGATAAGAACATTTGCTAAAAACTGCATTTGTTAAAGTAAAATACAAACAAATCAATTTTATGTTGAAACTGTATACATCTACATAAAATCAGAATTGTACGCTATTACATTATCAGATTCATTTTATGCTGAAAACAGCAACGTGCTAAAATTGAGCTGATGTTTGGACATTTCTAATCATAATATTACTATTTCAGTTCTGGAATCAGAAATGAGCAAATAATCTGCTACAGACACAGATCACACATACTCTTTATAAAGTGCAAAATCATTTTAAATTATTTATGCAAAGACTAATGTATGAGCTATACTGTACAACCCCCAACCACTGTCCACCACCACTTCAAGAAAATCAAAAGGAGAAAAGATAAAAACAGCTATGCAATTTTGAAGACATAAATTGAATGTGCACCTTGCCTTTTTCCTCAGCAAATTCTATTGTTGCTTTATCAACAAACAATCAGGCCTACAATATCATTCTCTATAAAGGAACATTAGAGGAAACTGCTGTTATGTCAGAACAGCAGCAAAGCAACAGACCCTGGTCTGATTTCTTCTGCATCCCTAAAATTAAAGATGGCCTTGCCTCAGTCTTAACTTATATTTTTAATTGCAATGCAAATGCAAATCCCATCATGTTTTAAGTCTGTTGTCATTATTTCAGTGCCTGCAGAGTTAATCACTTCCTATGTCGTTTGGGTTTTAACCTTAAGGTTAGCAATTAACACAATGCCCCCAAACTCAAAAGCGGATGCTCTGAAGATCATTACTGGCTACAAAAGATTGATGCATCAAATCACTGAGTCACCAAAACTGATAGCTTTTGGTCACCATTCACTTTTATTGTAAAGACATTCTGCTATAACTGTCTCACCTTGTGTTCCATGGAACGAAGAAAGTCTTACAGGCTTTGAAAGATTCAAGGCTAAGTAATGGTGAGATGTTCATTTCTGGGTGAACTATTTTCTTTAAGTTTCTTCTTCCTCTTAAAAAAACACCTCTACCTACATTGTCAAGAACATCCACTAGAGACTCCTTTTCCTATATCTTAGCTCAAAATGTTGGGGTGTAGAAGAAAGGAGTTCTGTAGGTCTACAGAGTGGACAAGAAATGGCGCTTTTCCACTGCATGGTACGGCACGGTACGGCTCGGTATGGTTCACTTTTGGGGGGGTTTCCACTGGGTACAGTACCTGGTACCTGGTATTTTTTTTAGTACCACCTCGGTTGGGGTTCCAAGCGGGTTTTTGAGGAGTCGTGGTAGTAGAGGCGGCGCAACTATAACGACATGTGAATAATCCCGCCCACTCTAAAGTGGTACTGAACTGCAGTGGAAACGCGAACCGTGCCGTGCCGTACTGAGCCGTACCGAGCTGAGTCGTACCACGCAGTGGAAAAGCGCCAAAAGTGTGCTGCTATCCCCCTCCATCACTGCCTGCTTGGTTACACAACCAGCAGCAGAGGAACTGGATAGGACTGCAGTGATATATACTTGGATTATTTTATGGCTAATAACCAAATAAATATATGGAGCATAAATATAGATTTGAGTTTGAAGAATTTTATAATTTTACCTGTATAGTTTCTTAAAGCTTCTGTTTCTTTTGTTTTTCTAGATAACTGTGCTATCCACTGTGTTTGACCACTGCGCTTGCGTCTCACACGTCACGTGTTTTAAACCCAGCTCAGCTTTAAAACTGAAGTGAAGTCCTCTGAGCTTGTTTTTATTATAATGAATAACTGAGATGCAAGATGGCGTCATTTCCGAAACAAAAGACCTTAATCAGGTTAGACGCCATATTGAATTTAACATGAATGGAAACGAGGCTGTGAGGGATAGACGTACAGTCCTTTCAATTTTATGCACTATATAAAGGTTATATATCACAATTTTTTTCTGAAGGACATTTAGTCAGCTGAATAATCAGTATGTTGTTGAACTCATTGTACTTCTATATCCCTCAGCCTCATTTTCATTCCTGTAAAAAATTGGAACTATACCCTAACTAAGGCCTAAAGAGTGAGTGCACTGTGATACGACAGACAGTAGTGCTGGTTTGAGCAACTGACAACAGAGAATATCTGACCGCTGAATGTTGCAATTGACCAATCAGAATAAAGTATTCCAGAGGGCCATGTAAAAAGACTTGCCAGAAGACCCCCCTCTCCTCGTCAGCTTCTTCAGATGTGTCATAAACAGTGCTCTGACAAACAACATTACTGTCTGGCATGGAAGCTCTGACAGGAAGGTCTTGCAGAGCATGGTAAAACGCGCCCAGTGGGCAGTTTTTACTATGACTGGGGCCCACCTCCCTGCCATTGAAGACATCTACACTGTGTGGAGAAAGAGGAAGTCCACTGTCATCAGGAAGAACTTCACTCATCCTTCACACAGCGTGTTCACTCAACCACCCTCAGGGTGGAGTGTAAAGATCCTTCCAAACACCACAAAGACCACAGTTTCACTATGCAGGCAGTTTACAGTTCACAGAAGTCTCTGTTTTTTCATGCATACATACATGACATACCCACATACAGACTTATCTGGATTATATGGGCCAATAAATTGCACATCACATCATATTTATATATATATTTATCTAAAAAAATTAGAATATCATGAAAAAGGTCAATATTTTTTGTCACTCATTTCAGAAAGTGAAACCCATATATTATATAGATATGGGCCAATAAATTGCACATCACATCATATTTATTGCGCAAGTCACATTTAATAATCTGTCTCTTCTTTTATAGTTGCAGGATATTGCTCTAGCTGATTTATGCATACTTTGTCTATTGTTTATATATAGTCTGTATGTAGTGTCCCTCGTGTCTATTATTGTCTGTATTGTGAAAGAGTTTTTCCAAGAACTGTTTGGTTTTTCTCCACAACAGACAATAAAATTGACTTTGTACAAAGGTTAAAGCTATAATGGCATTCTAACTTTAGATGAAAACAAAACAAAGTGAAAATTTTGGTCAATTTGATTCATTTTTAAATCAAATTAAATAAGTTGTCATATTTTCAAAAGACACTTTCTAAGCAGCAAGTTAACATGCTCATATTTAATGATTTTTGTTGAATGTGGTTTAAATATTAGGCCTTCTTTTTTCTTCACTCTATACATAATGTTTTATGTCTGGATACAGGTACATCTAAAAAAATTAGAATATCATGAAAAAGGTCAATATTTTTTGTCACTCATTTCAGAAAGTGAAACAATACAACCCACAGGCTGCTGTTGTTACATCTTTGTATGTATGTGTGTATGTATGGGACAGTTAACCTAAATTCTGTGTTATATGTGGAGGTTATTGCATCTAGCAGTAATTTAGCAATAGTTTTGTGCCATACAGTCACCATCATCAAGCACAAATACAAGACAATACTTTAACACATAGTAACCAAAGAGATTGTCAAATAACATGAGAACATATGGTAAGAAAATAACCACATCATCACACAATCATGTAATTATATAAGAGACTGAATACATCCAAAGCTATTGATGGCTCTGAAATGGTAAGATAAAGTGTATTTCTCTTGGGTATTTTACATGCTACGTTCAGTGTCTCCTTGAAGCTGCATAATTTTAATTTTAGCATGTGCTAGGTGATTCAATCTGGCCCTAAATCGCTCCTCAATGGTACAACACTAGAGCCATCAAGTGGCTGATAAACATAGTCTTACTACTGTAACTCAGCTTTTAATTCCTGATCTCTAAGACTACTGACCTTCACCCTATGCTACCCTTCAGCTCCTTTCAAAGAATGGGAATATCTGTTTGCAATCGATCTGAATATGCATTCATTTTTACATTAACATTCTGGACAAAATCTTGTTTTTAATGTAACAACTTCTGCCTAGGAGTGTAACTGGTCTATAATATGAATGCACTTATGGTAATAGCAGTGATCTAGATGTAATTGAGTGCAAGTAAGTGTTTTAGGCTAGGCAAGGTACTTGAAATGTAATTGTAATTGTACAGTAATGTTTGGTATTATGTATTGGAGTGTCCTTGAAATGTAAGTGTAGAGTAGGTTACTTTAAGAGTATCTGAAAAGCAGACAGTGTATATTAGGAAACTACTTGAAATGTATTGGTAGTACTCGGGACGAATACAACAGAGTGCACTGAGAGTACAATCAAACTGAAACAGACAATGTCACATTGAGGGTCAGTAACTAGATGCCACACACTTCAGTTTAGAGCAGAATAACAGTTTAGAGTCAAAAACCTAAAGTTGAAAAGCGTCAGGGCATGTTTAGCTTCAGGCCGACAAACTTTCATTAGAAGATTTGACTGTCAAAACAAACGCAACCCATAATAATGAGCTAAAGTAAATTTTCGCTTGTCATGCTGAAGTAATTAACGAAAATTCATTTAAATTGACAGTATACCGAGACTTTAAAGATGCTGAAACCATCTTTTAAATTGAGTGGATCTGCTCTGAAGCACCAAAAAATGAATGTGTTCTCATCACCCTGGGAATTAACTCAGAGTGCACTGAGCAGAAACAATTGTTCAAAACACACTAATTGATGTATGTGTTTAACATATATTTATTTCTGTATTAGTTACTAATGGCAGTAATCATATTTGTATGATTTTCTCAAATGTGTCAGAAGCAATCACATGTTTCAAGTAAAACTCATTAGTAACAACCAAGAGCACATTCTTGTCATTTTAAATGGCAAGGCTCAACAACAGCTGCCTTCATTTCATAAGTTTCTTATGGCATCTCATGAAAAATGCAATGAAATGAAATGACAAACATAAATACTGTGATCCATAAAAAGTACTGCATAATAATACTGCATGAAAAGGGGAAGGAGAAATCAGGATAAGATCACTCCATGCTTTATGTTCTTGTCTTTTTATGCATTTAATTCATTGAACCTTTCAATTGGGTGAAAACATGTTACAATAAAATTAAACAATAAACTTTTTGTCTTAAAAGAAAAAAAATTCTTAGTGTAAAGAACATTTTAATAATCTAAAAAAACGTTCCATTATAAAGAACCTTTAGTGGATTAGAAAGGCTCTGGTTGTTAAAAGTTCTTCATGGAACACGGATATCAATGAATAACCGTTGTTTTTAAGAGTGTGTGAAAGGTAAAAAATCCAACAATTAGGTAATGTAATAAATAGATCATCCTCACTGAAAAGTACAGGCAAGAGAAAAACAAAGTTCTTACATGAGCTGATACTGACCTCTAGTGTAAATAAAAATCAAAGCAGGAGGTTTATGCACTAAATAAATGTAACACAAATCCAGCAGACAGGTATGAATGCTCAGATTATATCCATAAAACAAAACAAATTTAATTCAAGCTTGAGAAAGTGTTTTCGTGGCACTGCGTCTTTACATTTATTTTTGAAAATGCATAGAGCAGCATTAACTCATATGTGTAAAGAACAGGACTGACCACCCCTGGATTACACCAATGCAATTGTGAATAAAATCATTACAAAGATGTGTGTCTCATTTATACATGCCCATGTAAAAAGATATCAAGCACATGCACAAACTAAATGCCTTAAATGTAGGCTACTAAATTTGGCGTACTAAACTAAAGTATAATTCAGGCTTAAAAAAAATAAATAAATAAAAATGAATGAAAGTGCATTAGCTATTATTTTAAAGCTATGCTATTTCAGGGCTACTAGTGTCACCTAGCGGAACTACAAATGCATGTTCTCCAACAACAGTTGCAAACGCTCCCTCAATTCAGACATCACAAACAGCTCTTGCGGGTTTATAAAAGTGAAGGCATGTCTCAACAGGCAAAACAGAAGGCTACTTTCAATAAAAGGTACAATAATAATTTAGAAAATATAGGTATGACAAGAAAACTCCACAAGTCCGTCGTATCGGTTGAACCCCAATTCCATCAAATTCCTCCATCTTGTAAAAACTCTGTCAATGTTTACCCTTGTTTTACCTCGGTGTCTGTATTTTGGCAAGTATTTAAATTATGGCTTTCACTTCTGTAGCCTACTGGAATCTGAATTTCTCTTTACACATCAGCTAAACAAACACCTGACTCAGCGGAGTCATGTCTGCGGTATGCAGACAATAGTAAAATAAATAGAGTTTCTGGAGGGGGAAAAAAACTTTTTTTGTTTTGTTTTTTGCCCTAGCTTTTGTTTGTAAGTAAAGTTAAATAGCCTACAATTACTGTGTGTACATGCCTCTGAGTTTTATCTGAGTTTAACAAATCACTGGCTGAGTGAACTGTCCAAATGATTAAGCTTTCGAGCAATGGCTTTACGCAAGTTCCGTTTAATAGATTGGATCAGAAGAGTGATTCATTCGCGAATGTGCCATCTTCTTTGGCAACAGCTGGTTGACAACAAACGACTGGAATATTATCAGAGAAAATTATTCTCAGGTCGGTATACAGTAATTCAACGTGTTTTAATATCTAAAGAGTGGATGATTAAAAAACACTATTTTTGTTGCAATGTTTGTGTAAACAATGTTCAGGTTTTTATTCTGAATTATTCTTTATTATTTTTCTAGAAAAATGGTTAGCGTCGATCATTGTGATACAATGGATAAAGTCAAAAAGGAGAAGAAGAAAAAGATGAAGTGGGGGAAGTTTCTGTCACCTTCTGTCGATGCAGTGGTCTCAGTCACTACACCTGCTGATGGTTCCAAAGCCTCCTCATCTTCCTCGTCCCAGAAGCGCAAATTTCCATCTCTGCACCGGGCCTTCCGCAGAATTCTATCAGTGATTCTGCCCTGTGTGTCCCCCAATGTACCGGATGAGTCCTCTACCATTGAGACCCACACAACCAGTGCTGACACACAAACTGACATCTCCTCTGATGCATCTTCCTCACCTGCAGTCAGCAGATCCTCTGATCCAGGGTTTGATCTGCAGGCTGCAAACCAGGAGAAAGAAGCAATCAGAGGTTAGGGTTAGCCTAAGCCAGGACCGGACTGGGACGCAATTTCAGGCTGGGAAATTTCACACTCATCCAGGCCACACGGAAAAAAAGGGGCCAAAATAGCACCTTTTGGGGTACAACCATAGACTGTATAAAAACAGCTTGTCAGTGGAGCAGTACTCTTAAAAGGACATCTTTGTACTTTTTTACCCCTATATTATTTTGAAATTATAGAAATCATTACTTTTATTTAGAAAGGATGCTTTAAATTGATCAAAAGTGATGATAAAGACATTTATAATACAAAAGACTTATATTTCAGATAAATGCTGTTCTTCTGAACTCTCTATTCATCAAAGAAACCTGAAAAAAACTACTCTGTTTTCAACATAATAATAATAATAAATGTTTTTTGAGAGAGCAGCAAATCAGCATATTAGAATGATTTCTGAAGAATTACGTGATTGGAGTGATGCTGAAAATTCATCTTTAAAATCACAGGAATAAATTACATTTTAAAATATATTCAAATAGGAAGCAGTTATTTTAAATAATAAAAATATTTCACAATATTTCTGAAAAGGCCAAAACAACGGAAAAAGAGCAAGAATAAGAAGAATGCAAATGAGCCTGCAAGATCACATGAAAAACACGAGTGCCACTAGAGCGTGCTAGTAACCCGTTGGACCGTTAGGATTTCATTTTGGGCGGAGGCTCGTGAGCACGTCGGTCCTCCCATTTCTACGGTCTTCTCTCACGCAACCAGCGGCCATTTTACAAAGCGAGCCTCGGGAGTGCAGGTTACCAGCTCCTCTGTAGTTTTTGAATATAGTCCGTTGTTTAACTTTGTCTATTACTCTCGAAATCTTTTAAACGGTTTTTCCCCAGTCTGCTTGTGGGAAAATGTCTCGTAACCGTGGAGGATTCCAGCACCGAGGCCGCGGAGGAATCGGGATGCGCGGCGGCATGGGAAATCTTAACTTTCGAAATCAAAACCAGCATCCTTATCAAAACCGAGGGCCCCATATGGGTGGCGGGTTTAAGCCGAATCAGGGAAACCAACCCAACCAGGCCTCTACGCCACAGAAGCCGCAGGAATCCAATCAGAACAAGCCAGCGGTCCAGTCGCCTCCGGCGCAAGGCTCTGGCCTGGCCCAGCAGAGTAACAACAAAGGCCCGTCGCCACAGCCGACCGCCATCCCCGCTCAGCCGAAGATCCAGTCTCCACCGCCACAGAATACCTTGAAGACCCCGGACCTCGGTTCCCCACAGAACCAGCCCAGAAAGAACCAACCCAAAGGTGGGATGGGAAATGGCCAAAAACCGCCTTTTCCCGTGAAGAAAGACACAGAGCAGACACCTCCACCACCACAGCAACAACAACCGATCACCAAGAGCGAGGACAGCTCTCAGGTAAAATTACTTCATACTTGGGAGGGGGAGTATATAATAGCGTTGTTTTTAGTGAGAAAGTAAGGGATTTGAGCACGTTGCATTTATAAGATTATTACTTTTAGCACACATTTGTTCGGTAACGTTAGTACGTGGTTAATGTTACTGAGGGAGATCCGCCATTTTGTAGACGCTTAAACAAAGGTTAAACTCCATATTGGTCCCCCTGGTGTCTCCATCCGTATAAAATGCATTGAAACCTGATAGTTTATACGTTTATTTCGCTTTTTGAACGTTAAGAACGTGTTTTTCTCTTTTTGCTAACCTTTCGGTGTTCTGTGTGGCCAGGTTGTTTGATAAAAGTAGGTTATGTTTGACTTGTGCATTGTAAATGACTGTCGTTCACGCGCACTGCAGATGACTCAAGTAACATTGATTTGTCGCTCAAATTTAGCCGCACGATATGTTTGCTTTAGATTTACGTTTTTATTTTATGAATGTTTGTCAGGAATTGAAGGCAACGCTGTCTTTGCTGCGCAAGCCCGGGGAGAAAACCTACACTCAACGTTGCCGTCTGTTTATTGGGAACCTACCAAACGACATCACTGAACCTGAATTCAGGAAATTGTTTGCAAAGTATGGGGAGCCCAGTGAGATTTTCATCAATCAAAGCAAAGGTTTTGGATTTATCAGACTGGTACGATTTATAGCTTTAAACGCAATGCTAATAACTGTATTTATGTAAAAACAAATGCATATGTAAGATTTTGGGTGTTTTTCAGAGTTCGCTTAACTCATTTGTTTTCTCTAGCTTTTGACAATGGTTTTTAGCTGTGTATGACATATTCTGCTGTTACTATTATTATTTATGTATTTTAATTTTTTTATTTTATTTTACTATTATTATTTTTCATTTGTTTTTATATTATTCTTATTATTCTTATTTTTTTTTTCCCCTTATCTTTTTCTGTAGAGCACTTTGGTTCCAGTCGTGGTGTTGAAAGTGCTTTATAAATAAAGTTTGAGTTGAGTTGAGATGTATGTGTGTGAATGTATATGTATGTAAACATTTTTTTTTTTTAGGAATCCCGTGCCTTGGCAGAGATCGCAAAAGCTGAGCTGGATGATACTCCAATGAAAGGCAGACCACTTAGAGTTCGTTTTGCCACTCATTCTGCTGCACTTTCTGTGCGCAACTTGTCTCCATTTGTGTCCAATGAGCTGCTGGAAGAAGCCTTCTCTCAGTTTGGAATGGTGGAAAGGGCTGTAGTTACCGTAGATGACCGTGGCCGCTCAACTGGGAAGGGCATTGTTGAGTTTTCTTCCAAGCCAGCTGCACGGAAGGCCCTTGATCGGATCAGTGACGGAGTGTTCCTTCTCACATCGTAAGATTAAATTCTCTTAATTTGTACAATTTGGCAGAAGAGCAATTTTTGTGAGTAGGTTTATAAAATATTGCTTCACATAACCATTCTGTTATAAAGTAAACAACATATGTTATAGTTATATTTCAAGATGAGCATTTACTAGATGAAGCAACTTAAATTTGATTGTGTCATTCTTAGAAAAAAAGTGCATTTATCAAATAGGACACAACAGGCTTTTAAAGAATGCATATTTGTACATCTCTCAATTCTCATCATTTTATTTAATTTAGGCATATGACGGTATCAGATTTTCATGTTGTGATTAATTGCTCGTGAAATTCTCTTAATTTGTACAATTTGGCAGAAGAGCAATTTTTGTGAGTAGGTTTATAAAATATTGCTTCACATAACCATTCTGTTTATTTTTTTCTAGGGCACCCCGTCCGATTGTGGTTGAATTGTTAGAACAGTACGATGATGAGGACGGTTTACCAGAGAAACTTGCACAGAAGAACCCCAGTTATCAGAAGTAAGTTCCAAATGCTGCTTCACATATTTTATATTCTATTACTAGAAACCTAGTTTATTGGGATTAACAATCAATTTTAAGTTAATAGGTGGTGGTTAAACACCCTTTTCATGTAAATGAAGTTGGACAGATGGTCTGACAAGCATTTGAGTGTGGTCATTTGGCAGCTGTAAAAAAAGACGTTATTCACCACATGCCTAGTTTTGTAGGTTCAGCCCCGCTTTCTTCATTCAGATGAATCCCCCCCCCTCATGGTTTATTGGTCATAACATTTGTCAGATTTGTTAACGGCTGTGGTTTAACCTCAGGGAGCGAGAGCAACCTCCTCGGTTCGCCCGTCCTGGCACTTTTGAGTTTGAATACTCCAAGCGATGGAAGTCTCTTGATGAGATGGAGAAACAACAGAGGCAGCAAGTGGAGAAAAACATTCGTGAGGCTCGTGAGAAGCTGGAAGCAGAGATGGAAGATGCATATCATGAGCACCAAGCAAACATGCTCAGACAGGGTGAGTATTGTCTCTGCTGAGTTGGTGTATTTGTTTGGCCTTTTTGCTACTTTCAACAAAAAAAAAGAGAGAGAGAGATTATGGGGTGAATAATTGATTTGGGGGATCATTTTGTTTCAAAAGACCTTCTTAGACGTCAAGAGGAACTTCGTCGCATGGAAGAGTTGCACAGTCAGGAGATGCAGAAACGTAAGGAGATGCAGCTCAGGTATGTCTGGTGTAGTGTAGTGTGTTGTGGTTCTGGAAACCTTTGATGTAATAGTTAACTGATTGGTTCTCAACCTCAGGCAAGAAGAGGAACGCCGTAGGAGAGAGGAGGAGATGATGCGGCAGAGAGAAATTGAAGAACAAATGAGGCGCAAACGTGAGGAGTCTTACAGAATGGGCGGCTTTATGGATAATGTAAGTAATGCATTCAGAAAGCTCTCAGCATTTACTTACAATGTTGGTGAAATCCTTTCAAGTAAAATATTTTCCTTTTTTTGTAGAGGGACAGGGAGATGAGAATGAATTCTAGTGGAGGCCTGGGGTTGGCTGGTAAGATGCGTTTTGTTTCTCTATGGTTCATTGTCTAGGAATTCAGTATTTCCACACTTATGTGCTAAAAGTCTGTAAAACTTTGCTGAAAAACTTGTACTCTGTTTACATGCCTTCTGACCTTTCTAGTTCATACTTTTCATAGCAAGTAGAAAGCCTGTGAAATAATCAATGAATTTTTTTTTTTTTTTTTTTTTTGTCTCCACTCTAAATTATTTTTTAAAATACTAGGGCATGTTGTAATCCAGATTAAAATGTAATAAGTAAATAGCCTATTAAGTCCAAATATTTTAGTATTTGGCGCTGTGGTGAACACCATTGCGAATACAAAAATCTGAATGGCTTTTTAAACCATTTAAATACGGCGAATTCCAAACGGAATTGAGCATCCCTATGGCCTACTTCCTTCGAAGGGCAAAGCCCTTGAAGTGTGTTCTTTGAAGGGTGTAGGGCATTACTGTCTCGAATAAGCATTTGGAACTCCCTTGGTGAATGGAATGACAGACCAAATGTTACCTTGACAAATCAACCACAACTTTACTTTAAAATGCATCGCAAAATCTCCTAACCGAAGATCACATGATCACAAATAGAAATCACTTCAGTGAAGTGACCATTGCATGTTCCCTTCGCTAACGTACTTCTGGAAGGGCCCTTCGTGAAGGGATTAAGTTTGAAACGTCCCTACAAATGGCGTTCATTCCCAAAGTGCCCTTCAAGTGCGCAAAAAAGCTGTTTGGAATTCGCCCTACATTTGAAAAAGTAGCACAGCTGCTTTGTTTACGGGGTTTCCGGGGTAACGGCTGCTCCTTCACGTGTTCCGCCATGCGCTTCTCATCTGTGCTTGTTTACATGAGAGTGTGGTGTTGTGTATTGACCAGTTGATGGGGAAAAATTCTTAAAATGCATTTAAAAAATCTGAATAATTTGTATTAAATAATTATTGACGGTATTTTTATTTTCGTGCCCACGATAACAATATCGTGCATATTCATTACCATGATATATCACATTACTGAATGTTAGATATAACATTCACATTACTCCTTTTAACTCCCATCATTGTATTACATTATATGTTTTTTTTTTGGGGTGTTAGTATCAATATGTTAGTCTTAAGGTTATCTATAAGCAGTAGTGTACCATGGGGTTTCAGTCAGGGCCTTCAGTAAGCAACTGTAAACTACATACCCTTACACATCTAACTTACACATCTCTGTAACAGCTAACGCAGCCATTTGCATTTGATGCACACATATTATGCCGCAAACAGGCTCTCAACAACAATGACAGCTGATCAACAATTTCAACAGTAGGCTAGATTAGGGTGGGTTAAATGCAGAGTAAATTTCCCTACATGGATCAGTAAAAGTAATCCACAAATACGCGGTTCACTATGAACATTCACGTCACTTAAATGACGACACGCACACAGCAGCAAAAGTGTACAAATGCTGGACATCCACACACCACACCACAGTATTATCAACGCACCACATACACCTCCATAACAATGTGCATGATACAATACTCGTCAAACAATAAAGCACTCACCTATCACTTGTAAATAAAGTCCATGTACTAGTGCTGGGTTAAATCTACCTAAAATGGTCACAAACAAAGACAATTATCTCACACATTAACACATGGGCCACTGAACAAACAACTGCATCAGCAAAACATATTAATTCCTCAATCGAGGGAAGGATGCTTTTGTTGTTGTCTTTGTAAATATGGTAATACAAAAAAATAAAGTGAAATAAAATAAACTAAAATACAAATTTTATATAATATGCAAATAATTTTATAAAATAAAAAAAATTGCACATACATTTTTCTACAGATGCAGATGAAACACATATTAAAACACAGCGTTTCCTGCACTACTATTTAACACAATGCAATAGCACTACTGAATCAACAGCACAAAACACACAGCAACCTAAAGTATGCAGTCTGGAATATAACTAGGAATATGACCAGTTCTCTGACAAACTAATATACTATATATAGTACAGCTAGGCATGGGACGATAACCGGTTTCAAGGTATACAGCGGTTTGGAAAAGTCACGGTTTCAAAACCACTAAAATTTTCCGTTATACCGTTCCTGCGGTATGTGCAGTTTTTTTACGCGTCGTCAAAGACGGAAAATGCAGGACTCCCTCAGTTGTTTGCAGCGAAGAGCGTAACGAGTCACACGACCCCTCCCCTTCCGGTTGGTGTGAGCGGTCAGAGTCACCTGTGTGTGGGATGTAACGTCGTCTCTAGACCCAGAGGGCATGCTGTCATTGAACGTCAAAATTTGATTGGCTGATGATTCTGTCACTCATGCTCGTTACAAATCAGATGCAATGTCTTTGAACAAAAGGGTAGCACTAGGTGCTAGCTGTTAGCCACTCAAAGCACTCTTGAAATGGCGCACAAAACCTTTGTTAACGAATTCAGTTTGAGTGTAGTTTATCCTTTCTCAGTTATTCTTCTTTTGTCTACAAAAGAGCGCCTTGAAAAAGGCATTTTTAGTAGATCGGCAACAAGATCTGGTGTAGGTGCCGGTGACTGTCATTTTCTTTTTGTTGAATTTCACTTTCATACCTTGGAAATTCCCAACTAAACGCTGGGGGTAGCTTCCAGCACTGTACTCCCTCGTGTTGTGGAAGCTGTCCTCCGTAAAATGCGCAGCACACAATAGCAAATTGGGGTTTATAATGCTCAGGAACAGAGTTAAAAAATAAATTGCAACCACTGTGTCCTGACATCATCCGCTTTCGGAAGCCCAAACAAAGACTTCTTCATTTTCTCTGATGCACTAACTCTGCAGCAGCACTTCTTCTTCATCGTCTCGTTTGATGCACTCACTCAACCAAGCGTTCTAACCGCAACCTCGCCCTTCCCCACCCCCCAACCATTCGAATTTCTGTAGGCGGGAATTATTTGTAATGATATTCCAATGAGCCGCTTTGTGATATCACAAAGCCCGGAAAACAAACGCTGTAGTCCAAACGAGCCGTTCGTTGTAGTTCTTGAAAAGGGATTTTTAAAAAACGAAATATCTCCCTTTGGAGTGGGCTTTGAGATTTGTAACTTTCTATATGTTTTTTATGCCCAAACATGCACACTACACACTGACTAAAATTAAAAAAGTGAAAAAGCATTATAGGACCCCTTTAACGAAACTCATCATAGGCCATTTTGTGGACATTACACAAATGAAAATGATACCTAAATAATAATAATAAAAATTCTCACAATTGTATTTTTTATAGGGCCAGCAGAGAAGGCCCTGCTGACCCTGACGGCCCACCACTGTCTGTAAGCCAGTGCAGGGCTCGAAATTGTGACCGTTTTGGTCGCATATGCTGCTGAAATGTAATCTGTGCGACGCCAAAATATTTGTGCGAGTGCAAATAATTGTTGTGGTGCGACCTCTTCATTTCTCTTCTAAACGTTCGCAAATTACTGCACAGTTATGTGCCTGCTGTGAGCTGATACAATGAACGGTCCACCATTCTATCTAATGCGAATTTTAGATTGGTTATATTAGCCGCCAATCATTCCCTTTCGCTGTGCTCCATTGTCACGTGACGGGGAGCTAACTCGGAACCGACAGTTTTTTTTTGTTTGTTTTTTGTTTTTTAAGCCAATGTCTGTTCCGGACTTGCACAAACTCCATTTGAAATCATTTTCCAAAATGCCATTTTGTGTGGAAATATTAATTAGTCTGTAAACTGCTAAAGTCAGACGATTCTGTTTTTGCTTCTGATTTTGAAATAATACATTATAATTTACATCTGAAACGGCTCATGTATGCAGCATCTTTGTTTGGTTAAATGATAAAAATTCTGTGGTTGTCTCTAATTTTAAATGGCTACAGATGAAGCTTGTAATAGAGCAAATATCTTGTCCATGTACTCATTTACATTTTTTCTTGTCTCTTGCTTAAAGAAAGAAAATAAATATTTAAAAAATCAGCTGTCAGTATCAGCTTACGCTCGCTTCTTCGCAATCAGAATTGGCCATGAAAGATCAAAGAATCCGGATCAATTGATGAAGCATTTAATCATCAGGATGTTCCAGCCCTTTCACTCAATTGGCAGTTGTGATGCTCCTTAATATTCAGTGGGTGCTCCTAAATTTTTGTTGGTGCTCCTAACTTAAAGTTGAGAGCACCAGTGCTACCAAGTAAAAAAGTTAATTTCGAGCCCTGCAGTGTACTCCAAAACAGTGACAAAATTCACATTTCAGGGCTCCAAACTGCGACCATTTTTCTGCCGGTGCGAGTAAATTTTTTTGCGCGTCGCACTGGCGCGACCTCCGCGCTGTTGTCACAACTCGCGTTGCCATTTCTGTTGCATATGAGATACATAAAACGGTAAACGAAACAAAAGCGTAACAAAATCCTGCTACTCATTTGAGCTGCGCAGCACGTACCATGACGCAAACAAACTGGTCCGAGCTCAGAACAGCTTCACTCGGGAACCAAAGTTGATTTCGCAACACTGTTGCTGCACAGTGCTGCGACATCCAGTGAGAAGCCGCAGAATGAATAATGGTTGCTGCGAGATTTACTGAGAAGCATTCAAATTCTGCACAGAAATCTCTGTTATTAACAGATCAGACAGCGCTGACGTAGAAAGCCAGAAGTAGTAACGCTGTCTATAACCATGGTGTTGTGGCAGAAATAGTCGAATGTTATTACATTATTCATTTCAGGGTTTGTACAGCCTTTTGAGAAAGAAATTCAAGCAATTTTTAATGATTACAAGCATTTCACACAACTGTTTCCAGCACTTTAAAGCTCCTAAATGATCCAATTTGAATGTTATTTTCAATGGGATGACCAAAATATACTGCGATGAACAAAAAAATACATCAGATCACCATTATGTGACGATTGCATTGCGGGCTGATTTAAGGTGTGCCCCTAAATTTTCTGCTTGTGCTCCTAAAAATGTTCAGTCGGGCTACAGTGCTCCTAGTAAAAATAGTTAGTCTGGAGCCCTGCATTTAGAAGATATAAGCATTCAAATCTTGCAGTTTGTCACTTCCGCCAAAATGGATAATTTTTTTTGTCATCACCTCGTACTTCAGCTTCTCATCAAATCTTCTGACCAATCAAATGCTCTCTAGAATCCAAAGCGCCTGCCCCCTACACTATAAATAGATGCTGAAGCGCCGGCTGCGATCGGTCACTTGTTCACAGGATTTGTCGACCAAAATATACTGCGATGAACAAAAAAATACATCAGATCACCATTATAACCTGTAGATGCCAGCAGAGGAGCACTTATTGGCTTATTAGTCATTCATTTATACTTTTTCCTTTATATTTTGAAATTATAAAATAACAATTATAAAATATAAAATCATCAAGAAATCAGATTTTGTCAGTTTCACTTTTTTTTTGTGTGTATGAAGTAAAAAAACATCACAAATGTTTCTTCAATTTGCGACTAAATCACACAGTCACTTGTTAGTCAAGTTGTTGGTCGATTTCATATAAGACTATAGGAGAGTAATGGTACATTTAATAAGAGTACAATATATACCCTTGTTCACAGGATTTGTATTTTATGTATGGTGAATGGCACGTAGTGCACTATATAGGGCATAGGGAACGATTCAGACAGTGTAAATATGATTTACATTGGGGCAAAAGAAGTCTGTTTCGTGCTGTCTCGCTAACCGACGCACCGCGCACACACTGTCTGCTCCGGTCCAGGGACATGATAGCACGGAGCGAATCACATGCGCAAGTCGGCGCAGACCACAAAACGTATCGGACCCATTTGATTTCTACACAGAATGCTATATTTTATAGCAATATCCATGAGATTGTGGCTGTTATACCCTGTCAAATGTGGCTTTACCAAGCACAACGGCTCTAGACCAAGCTGTGATACAAGCGAACGCTATTGGGTATTTAAAAAGGGGGCGGGGTGCTTGATATGTCCCGCCCTGTCTTCCTGTTTCAGTTAAACTGATGTCAATACATAGAATAACGGTGCGTGTTTCAAGGCACTCCAGTGGACCTTTAAGACTATCGGGAGCTATAGAATGACAGCACATGCATTTTATGTGATTAGTCTGTTTTTAGTCAGTAGTTTTTCCCTTTTTTGAGTGTGCATTCTTACTATATAATCTATGGTCTATAAAAGCATGATTTATCAAATATAACAAAAACCGTAAATGCACTTTTTAACAATTTTACAGGGTTAACTATTTTGCTAATTTACTTTTATTAATAATGTATGTTCTTTTTGGGGTTTTTTTCTTTTTTCTTTTTTTACAAACAAACAGATATGCCGTTTGGGTCACCTAGCCAGAAGTTCCAATTGACAGGAATGAATTTTGAAGGACACCAGGGAATGGGGGGACCAGCACCAGGGGGCATGGTGCCTAACGAAATGGTAATGTATCCCTGAATTGAAATCGAGGGTGAATGTGGTGTGTGTGTGTTTTGTATGCACAATAACCTTTGAATGGAGCTGTTGTGGTTCATAGGAATCGAGGCCATTTTGTGTTTTAAGGTTTCCTGTGGAAGTTAGGTGTGGATGGATTATTTCTACACTTGTCAGTGGGCAGTGCATTTTGATCCCTTTTGTGATTCAATTATATTGTCTCCATCTAGTGGAAGAAGTCATTGTCAGCACTCCAGCTCAGCTCCCATCACTTTCCTTCTCTTGTTACTTTGGATGTCTGTCTGTACTAAAGCCCAAGAATTTTTATACAACTGTCTGCTTGCAACACCTACTTGTAAGTCCTGTCTAAATTGCAGAAAAAGACAGGCATGTTTACGCTCTGTTTGATGTGTAATCTTTAAATTAGCAATGTGCAATCTTTTCAAACACAAAGCCTGGTGAAATAATACCCTATGACATACTGTGCTTGTTTTGTGGTGAAATCCCTTATGTAGGTTATTTTATTTTTTTTATTTTTTTATTTACAGTTGCAAAGTCATGTCAGTGCTGCAGTGGTACCCGCATGGAAATGCTGTTTCCATGCTTTGAGCTCTTTTTCGTAGTGTCGACCGACTGGGCATTTAGTGCAGATAGACTTAAAAGCAACTTAATCACAAAATGAATGCAACATACAGTTACAGTGACTGAAAATTATGTGGCTGAGCTTTTGAGGAGCTGGTTGGAGATGTGATGGTTGGCATACATACTTAAATTTTGTTGATATTGGATGCTGAGAGTGGGGTTGAGTTTGACCCATATTTGCTATAATGAAAAGAACTCGGGAGTTTTTCCTTGGACGTGGCACACATTTCTATAATCACCAAGATATAATTATGTCCTGCCTGGTGTGCTTTTAAATATTTCTATTTTATTTTAAGAGTTTAAGTGTTTGTCTCAAAACAATTACTACAGCAGTTTGTAGTAATAATGTAGCTATACTGTGACTTACTCTTTAAGCCTTTTAAATCCATACATAGTGAATTTGTACTACGTTTACCTGTCCTGAGCCCTTGCTGGGAATGCTGTGTGTTGCTGCAAATTAATTCAGCAGCAAAACCAGTGCTTTACAGATTTTTGCATTGTTGAATGTGTTGCCTGTGTGCTGCTTTCACTGCAGTATCTTTTAATAGCTGAACCTGTTTGATGCCCTAGTTACAGGCAGTTTTTGGGAATATGTGAATTGGTCTTTCCTTCCAATAGGCTTCAGCAAGTATCAAAAAATAGCTCCACATTTCAAAAGACTTTTAATGCGTATAATGTAAAAAAAAAAGTGAAAGTGAAACCTTATTTCGATCGCTACCACTTTGTTCATTTAAATGGGGAGTCATCTCAATTATCACCAGTAAAATATGGAGTGCCACAAGGATCTGTCCTAGGTCCTCTGCCCTGTTTGATGGCCTAGTTACAGGCAGTTTTTGGGAATATGTGAATTGGTCTTTGCTTCCAATAGGCTTCAGCAAGTATCAAGAAATAGCTCCACATTTCAAAAGACTTTTAATGCGTATAATGTAAAAAAAAAGTGAAAGTGAAACCTTATTTATGGGCATTTTCTCATTCTGTTGTCAAATGTAAAATCTGATTTTGGTATAATTTCAACGTTTAATATGAGTTTATTAATACAAAAGCCTACTATTAGCAAAGAAGAGGTTTGATTTTGTATTGACATTGAATTAATTGTTTTATAAGTGTTTGAAAGCAAATATGTTGTCTTTAAGTAAACATTATAGTTGTATATCTGAATGTTAAAAGTAGATCTCTCAGATTTAACACTTAAAGTCAACATGAAATCAAAATGGACCCCATCTGCTTTCTTGTGTTTTTATCGTGCATTATGTATAAAAAACTTGCTCCACCTCTAAAATGATTGCCTTTGTTGGCTTCATGGCCACCTACATTTAAACACATGAGTGCTGGTTGTGTTTTAGGAGGAGAATAGTCCTCCACTCACCTTCAAATCTGACTTTGACTAAGTCCTGCTTTGAATTTTTTTTTCCTTTGTTGGCTATTGTTTCACTGAAATGTTGCTTTACAAAAGAAAAATGGGTTACAAGTGCAGTTTCATGTTGACTTTAAGTGGTCAACCTCTTATGCTGAAAGAATTGGACTCACAGCAAGCAGATATAATGGCAATTATTTTTGCAAGTTGTCAATGTGCAGTTGCAGTGTTTAATTTTAACTTAGCCATATGCTTTGAAAGTTTTTAAAGAATTATATCAAATCTGCGTTATTTTTTTGTACAGATGGGTTAATCTTGAACACTTTGAAACTAGATGTCAATTACAAAAATGCAGCTTGCATTTTTACTGCAAACTCAGGATGCTGTTTGTCACGTTTGCAGACATTCTATTTCATCCAGTTAACCAGCAGCACTACTACATGTTCTGACAAGTACCGGATAAACACTGTTAAACTGAAGAAATGTGGTTTAACATTGAACTATGTGATGGCTAAATAGTTTGCAATTAATTTTTACTAACTTTTTTTAATCTGAAATCTCTTTGAATGTAAAAGTGACCATTAACACATTTTAAAATGCAATATGTATAAAATTTAAGTAAAACCCTTCATAAATACAAATGTGTAGAAATTGGTTTTCGGAAACAGAATAACAATTCTTATTAAAACTAATTTGTGTTCCTAATGTAGATATTGGTAGTTGCCCACATGGCTCAGAGGGTTTTTGTTAAAGTACAAACCTCTCCACCATAATTATAAGTTTGGGGCATCCAACGCATTTCTGCTATAAAATCTCCCATGCAAATGGGGCTAGTAACTGTTTCCTGCAGCATTTATCACAGCAACGCTATTGGAATGCATCGTCATGGGATTTGACTAATAAATGCATTACCCTCTCTTCCTTTTCCTATGTCACCTCTGGCACCTGTGGATCTGCGTGTTGGAACGGTTTCGCCGATTGTTTTCCTTGGATCCCACTTTTATAATGCTTTGCTCAAAATACTCTTGGAACTCATGGAGCTTGTTCCCCCTTTGTTGCTTTTTCTCCCCTACCCATGGATGTAAACTCCATCATTTCTACCAAACTAAATACCCAACTGATACATAACTGAAAATGGTCCATGTAGCGCAATGAGTGTTTCCCGCAAGGTGGCCCAGGGGGTACAAGGGGCATGGGTGCTGGAAACCCAGGATTTGGCAGGGTCCGTGAGGAATATGAAGCATCTGCCAAGAAGCCACGCTTCTGATCTGGCACTTTAAAATCAAAGTTTGTATGTGGAAACCCAGAGGCTCGGTTCTGGAGTCACAATTGATGTATTTAAGTTTAAAGAATTTTCTTGCCGTTTTAGCCTGAAAACTCATCCCATTTGTGGCAAGATTTTTTTTCGTCCTATTTTTATTTTGTATTTTTAATAGGTTATATAAAAAAAAACATTGAAGCCAGCAGTGGCTTAGTGCTACCAACATGTAATCCTCTTTCTTACTAGTCTTTATCTTGTCATGTTACTTGTGTTTTACTGGTGAATATTGTAAATTGTTCTGATCTTACTATGGCTGTGTTCTGTGCCATTCACATTTAAAATACTACATGTACATTTTCAATAAAGAGTGCAGTTGGTTTTCCAAAACCCTAATCAGGTGTTCTTGGCACAATGATTAAATTTGTGGTGTCAGACATCTTGACACCTGACACGTGTAAGACATAGGCATCTAGTGCTTTTTTTTTTTTTTCTCCATCTTAAAGGTTGTTGCACATGGACCCCTTTATATTACGGTTTAAAGCTCAGATTTATTGGTAACTTTGAACAACTTGGCTATTAAGGTGAATATGGTTTGATGGTCCGATATCAGTTTTCATTTTGATTTGGAAATATAGCTTAAACAGTTAGTTAGACTTGTTTTTGTTTTTTTTGACTGTTTGACTTGGTTTCATTGGTTAACAAATAGGGATGTAACGATTAACCGCGAGCCGGTTGAAAATCGATTTAAATGTGACCATTCAAATCGGTTGAGGTGCTAAACAAATCGCGATTCAATTAGGGCTAGGAGTTTATATTAAGGGGGAACTTACTACTTGCGTCTTTCGATGGTATTTTTTCTTTTCCTCTTGCCTCTGTATAATGCATATTAAAGTTCATAAGTGCAGCGCTGCTTTGTTTACAGCGGAAACCAAGGAAATGCTTTTAGCGCCACCTGCTGGCAGAGAGTGAAGCTGCGTCTCATTCAGCTCGTCTGCTGTTTCTGTTTCATGCAGATTTTTTATGCATAGTTTCACACAACTGAAGTCAAATCATTCTGTTTTAGCTTCAAATTTCGAAATTATACAATCCAATTTAGATTAAAAACTGCTCATGTTGCATGTATGCAGCATCTTTGTTTGGATCATGATTAAAATGCAGTGGTTGCCTCTAATTTTAAATGGAAAGAGTACAGACAAAGCCTTTGTTTATATGAAGAGATTTATTTTATTTGTGTTACTTATTTATTTAATTTGTTGTTTGGATCATGATTAAAATGCAGTGGTTGCATCTAATTTTAAATGGAAAGAGTACAGACAAAGCCTTTGTTTATATGAAGAGATTTATTTTATTTGTTACTTATTTATTTGATTTGGGGCTTGTTTTAAAATTTCAATTCAGTTTTATTTACATTTACATTATATTAAAATTTTGTTATGTAGCAAATGTTTTTATCCAAAGCGACTAACAAATGAGGACAATAGCAGTTTTATTTACATTTACATTATATTAAAATTTTGTTATGTAGCAAATGTTTTTATCCAAAGCGACTAACAAATGAGGACAATAGAAGCAATCAAAACCCACAAAAGAGCAATAATTTACAAGTGCTATATAGTGTTATATTTCAATTTCACAAAGAAACGTACAGTATTTTTGTCCAAGCAATAATAAAAGGACACATTTAATTTATAATTTCTTAAATCTCATTTTGTTAAAAAAAAATCGTGAATCGAAGTTGAGTGAATCGTTACATCCCTATTAACAAATTGTGCCCGTTTCACATATACTCCGATAGCAGTGCGTATGCAGCACTTGTGTGGTTCTTGCGCAATGCAGAAGCGGCACTGGCACATTGTGCTTTCACATAGGACGTGTTTGCCGTCTGCTACTGATCAGTAGCTGTATACCACAAACAACTTTTATCCAATTGTTTTAATTTCAAAATCCGAACAGTGTTTCTGATAATGCTTTTTCAGTATTGTGATTTTCTTTTTACATTGTACAGTAATACAATCTTTCATAGAGGTAATCACATTAAACACAATTAATATAAACAATGTATTATTCAATGCACTTTACTTGTAAAGTTGCTCGAGTGGCAAAACATTCAAACATAGCCTACAAGCCTACTTTTATGTTCAAATAGTAGTAGGCTATGACAAACATTTTAAATAAACTTACCATTGACAGACGCAGTCAGCTCTTATGCTTTTTCTTTTGCAATTAAAACTTTATAAGCAATCCTGCTGGTTGTTATTGCCATGAGTGCCATCCATTTGTCACCTCGTTGCTCACTTTTTCTTGCTGTAAACCTAGCCAAAAAGCCATGTGTTGACTGTGAAACGCATGAAACACGCAGTTTAATTATATGCATTTATGGCGTAATTACAAAATTATTGTAAAAATCCATGTAAATTTTTACTGCGAATAATGCCCTGTCACTTTCATTCAGCACATGCAGCACAGCAAATATAGGAATGATTTGTACGGGAATGATCGCTGCAGACGCACCGCTCTAGGAACACATTGTCGGACCACATCAGTGTGCAGTGTGAATGCTCTCACCTGTTAACATGGGCATGGGTAAAAATACGCACTGCAAACAAAGTATGTGTAAAACAGGCTTTAGCCCCAATCGGTTCCAGAACTTTCCCTATAACACGCATCGTTATAACTTCAATCATACATTACAGTGATGCATTTTTTTCTAAAAAAAAAAAAAAAAATGTCTTTACGCTGCAGAAGACAAGTTAACTGGATTGCAATTTTTGAAAACTCTTAGCCACTTGTTGGATTTTGTATACACTGAACAAAAAACAGTACACACTCCATTTCAGAAGCAAATTGAGGTTTATGCAGCATTTTGTTTCCACAGAATTGCTTGAAAATTTCTGTTCTCTGTTTAAATCTAATTCTGTTAATCCATTTTAGAACTTAGATTTTTATTTTGTGCAGTTTATACTGGACAAAGCAGCAGTTTTAGGCTATTTTGTGACTGATATTTTTTAAGTTTTCTTTTTGCTGTATATATGAATCTATGAACTATAAATGAATTTGATGATTTTTGAATTCATTTAAAGCAACTTTATGTAGTCTTGTGGGGTTTCTTTTGTGATTACTGCCAAAAATCATATTAATATCACTGTCGTTTTTACAGTGGAGAGCGATACATATATTTGTTGCAGCCATAAAGCAGTCTGCCCTTTTCACAGACTTTTGTACCCGCTCAACAAACTTGCATACTCCCAGAACAGACATTTGGACAAGACAAGCCATTTGTGACCCTGGACCACAAAACCAGTCTTAAAGGGGTCCTATTATGCTCTTTTACAATGTCTTGAATTTGTTTTGGGGTGTACTAGAACATGCTCTCATGCTTGGTGGTTCGAAAAACGCATCATTTTTTACATTTACATTATTACAATACCTTTCTCCCCAGCATGGCACAAACGGCTCTATTAGTTCCGGGTTTGATGAAGGCCCGCCTTCCAAAAAAGTGCGTTGTGATTGGCAAACAGCTTAAACGATGTTTCAGTACTGCTCCGCCCCCTTGCCAAAGCAGCAAGTTCCGTCTGCTCCGGTTTAGTTAAGGATGGCGTCAATATTGCCATATCAATTTGAGCCGGATTCAGACCCAGAGAATATTGAACAAGAGGATCGCGCAG
>NW_015658395.1:1526615-1527415 GCF_001515625.1 Sinocyclocheilus rhinocerous
CTGCTTTATCAGACATTACATGCAAGATGGAATGAAAATGCCATTTTTAGCAATAGCCAAAAAAACATCGTATGGGTCAAAATTATCGATTTTTCTTTTATGCCAGAAATCATTAGGACATTAACCCTAAAAATGGCAAGACTATAAAGAGACATCAGAAAATAAATGTATTGCTATTTTCAATCTTATTGGGACACAAATAATACAACTTGATAATTTTTTTCAAAACATGACTTTTAATTTTGATTTTAATGTTTGTATTCCACAGGATGCGTTGCCAATTTGGGGGTATAAATTAACTGAAAACAGAACACTTGTTTATCAATGCTTGTTACTACATGGTTGTAATTCCTGAACGCTTTGGAATACAGACCTAAGTTTGGTCTCTTTTTAAAAAAGACAGCAGATTATTGCTGAAGTGAAAAGTATAAAAAAGTTATAGAAGTTTAAGTTTGCAGTAAAGATAATGCAGTATACTATTTTTATTTTTTATTGTATATAAAATAAATACTTTATAAAATATGTTGCACTTCAAATTGCTATAAAATCTAAGCCATATGTCTAACCAAGTTATGTTCCAAATTTGAAGTTGATATCACCAAAATTGTGGTTCCTGTGAGATTTTGTTTGGGCACTATACCAAAAATAACCACTGGGTGACACCCAAACTCTATTGAATTCTTTTGATGCGGTTTTCTGTCACAAATCAATAATTTTCTGTCACAATATCACTTCTGTTACAAAACAGTCACCAAATATGGAACCTTGACTGTCAGACCTTTCCAACGATATGTGTTTTG
>NW_015658395.1:1528395-1535657 GCF_001515625.1 Sinocyclocheilus rhinocerous
ATTGTATATAAAATAAATACTTTATAAAATATGTTGCACTTCAAATTGCTATAAAATCTAAGCCATATGTCTAACCAAGTTATGTTCCAAATTTGAAGTTGATATCACCAAAATTGTGGTTCCTGTGAGATTTTGTTTGGGCACTATACCAAAAATAACCACTGGGTGACACCCAAACTCTAGTGAATTCTTTTGATGCGGTTTTCTGTCACAAATCAATAATTTTCTGTCACAATATCACTTCTGTTACAAAACAGTCACCAAATATGGAACCTTGACTGTCAGACCTTTCCAACGATATGTGTTTTGCCAAGATTTGATTTTCAAAAAGATTAGATTTTCTGAAACACAAGCCACAATTCCGCAAATAACTGCAATTGCAGGTTTTCAAACAGAGATGGTGACAGAGGCAAAACTTACGGACTGCAGCTTTAAGATGAGATTGAGGAACCTCATTTAGATGCTATTAACCCTGGGAAAAAATGAAACAATTTGCCTTTAACTCGGGTGTTAAAAAGCATATCTGTGATTCACTTGTTCACTTAATTGGCATACAGCATTTTGGCTCTTGAGAGACACCTTGGAAACTTGGAACTTTAATAGAGTTCTCCTGATAAATATTTTAGAAATAATTTTTGGTCCATATTGCCCCACCTTAGTTCTTATGCAACAAGTGAAAGTTGACTACCTGTGTTGAGATTACAGGACACACAGACACTTGTTTATTAAGTAGCATGTTTTTTATCGTAATTTAATTCCTAAATTTTAAAAGTGTTTTAAAATGATTTTTTGTAGTTATGATGGTTGACTCCAATAAAAGTTCAAAATATTGCAACTTATTTCTGCTTGAAAGCACACTTTTTTTTTTTTCTTTTTTTTTTTGTGTAGTATCCACAGCACCAATTTATGGATTCAGTTGTTTGTATTGGTTTATGGATTAATTGTTCTGCAGTTGAAACAAAATGCTACATACTTTGCAAATTTATTTTTTGTTATGCCAAGACAGTGAAATTGAGTGCTGTGCTTTACCCTCTTGGTAGGGATGCCCCGATCAGGATTTTTGCAGCCGATACTGAGTACCTCTTTCTTGTCATGGTGATCGGCCGATGCCGATTCTGATGCTTAACTTTTATATAGACCGTTTCATCGGGCACACGCGCCTGGCCAAAAGTTAACTTCCGGTCTGTGTTTGTTTATCAGTCTGGCTATGGCGCCAGCTACAAACGCAGTTAAAGTTAAGGTGATGAGTAGACTGAAGTTGGGCTCAGGTGGTTGTGCTGTGGGATGTTTCCCCCATACATTTATTTATTTGTGGCGCTCGCCACAATATCAAAACTGACCGATTTTCCAAAAGGCTTCGTTGAATAAACATGAGCACGTACTGCATGTTTAAAAATCAAAACGAGGCGTGGGTGTTTTTATATCACTGTATTTCTGAAGGAAGACTCTCTTTAGAAAAGTTTTGATGTTATTTTCATTTCATCTTGCATGTTATATGCCTGATGAAGCAGCGTTTGTGAGCTCAGCTCTGCTTTGTGTACAGCCCTTACTGGGGAAACCCGTTTCTCCCGCTTTAAAGCACCTCCTGCTGGCAAAGAATGAATTTGCATTTTCAGTAAGTCCGTCTGATTTACGCATCAAACATATTTTGCTTTTCCTATATCCACGGGCGCTGCGGATAATCTGCGGGTCAGGTAATAAAAAATGCATTCTGATTATTTGCGGGTGGATAAAATAAATCACGAATTATGCAAATTAACTTTTTTTTAAAAAATATATATATTTTTCATGATGCAGACGATTTCGTGTGTGTGTGTGTGTGTTCGTTTGCCTGATCGGGAAGTTGCAGTGACAGAAACAGTGACATTCAAGATAAAGTTTGAAAGGAGTAAAGCCTGTGTTAATGCTATTGAGTAGGCTAATATGGCCAAAGAAGATATTTTGTTTTATAAATAAATGTTCTTTTAAAAGCAGCCCACGATCAGCGTATTATGTTACCGTTACCCCTTACGGCTCCGATGAGGTTTTGTTCCGTCCTCCACGCTGTGACAACTTACAAAAGACTATTTTTAGCCAAGCAGCGCATGGTTCAGAAACGTGCCGCAGCTGGCCGGTATAAACACAAGCATTGACTAGAGTGGCCGTGATCAGCTCCGGTTCCCGTGGAGCCGTAACGCGCCGCAGTGAGGCGCAGATCGGCTCTATAATTTACGTCCCCACGCATCATGTACGTCGTCACTCGTTGACGTCATCAAATTGTGATTGGTTCGTGAGATCGACCAAGTGTAGTGAGTACCGATCGAGTCATAAAATGTGATTATCGGCCGATACCGATCTCCGGCCGATCGATCGGAGCATCCCTACCTCTTGGTCTTTGTGATTGAGGGGTGTACCATAGATTATGTAATATTTCTGTAAATGTGCAACAGCTTCATGACAGCCATAATTTTAAAATAAGCTTGTAATTTGCTATTATTATTATTATTGTATACCATTATATAACACTATTGTCATTATAATATAAAACCATTTTAAGAGTTCACTTAATATATCAGGTATTTTTTATTTATCTTTGTAAAACATTCTAGGTCAGTTACCAATAACAGCCAATAATGTTTTCCACAGTACCCCTTTATACTTTTGGGTTAGCATAATTATAACACATTGCATTTTTATATTAAAGCTTGACTTCTATGTTGTATTTGTATTTGACAATTATTCAATACTTGGATAAACAATGCATTTATAACTAGTAATTTATTATTATTATTTTTTTTTTTATTAACTAAATTAATTTTATTTCACTTTGCATAATGTGAGACCTACATTTTGGATTTTACACTCCACTTCTGTTTAAAAAAAAAATCTTATTACTCCTGCATTAGGTAATTTACAGGTAACTTTATTTTGGTACTGCCTTAAGGACTACTAATTTGATTTTCTTCTACATTATTTTCTTACTAAATTTATAGCTTTTTGAACATTTGGTAGCATGATTAAATCTAATTTGTCTTAATTTGAAAGCCATGTGTAATATTTGAGTTGACTTTAATTCTTAGCGTATAATGTATTTTTTTTTTTCTTATTTAAATCACATGGCTTAAGGTAATTTTAACATCAAGAATGGAGCTGGAAAAAGGTAATTTCACATGCAGATTTTCTCATACATTGTGGAAGAAATGTTATTGTTTGTGTTGGTTTTCTATGCAATTTTTTTTTTTTCCTTAACAGGTTTGTTCGTGACATCCGAAGTATCAAGTTTGGAACTGTATTTGGATTTTAGCCATTTATCCACTATTCGTTTCAGCTTTATATGGCATGCACCAGCTGTCTAATTCATAATGGTCTCAAAATAGCAAAAATGGCTTTTTCAGAATACAAGGCTCTAGCCTGATTGACTGGCTTTCAATTACCAGGAGTCAGGGTGTTTAGGTTTTGAACAGTCCACCTGGAAATATTTACAAGTTCTCAAGCTTCTTCAGTGAGAACTACAAAGGAAGAAGTAGTTGCTGGATTTGCCATCATTTAAAATCTTCAAGAGCTTTAAGACACTTGGTAGCAAGTAGACAATTCATCCTTGACCCTGCCAGTATTACCCCTTTTCCACCAGCATGAACCGGGTGCTAGTTCAAAGCCAGTGCTATTGCCGTTTCGGAGTTGGTTTGACTGGCGAGCCTTCTAAGAACCGGTTTGCCTTTTCATTGGCTAGAGAGCCACCACAGAGCCAAATCTTGCGTCACTGAATACGTCATCTGAATACGTCTCATTTCCCCTAGCAACGCTAGCACGGCAGAGCCAAACACAACGGGTTTGTTCTGGATGCAACGGCGCCGGGCGGACCGATCGGCGCACAACACAGAGGTGCCACGGCAACGATCCAAAAGAGTTAAGAGCTGTCTGCTTTCCAGTCGCCCCAGCGCCGATGCATCCCGAACAAGCCTAAACACACCATCAACAATGGCGGACGTTGCATTGCTATTGATATTGATGGCTTTGCAAACCTACATCGGCATTCAAACATGGTGAATCCAACGTTTTCGTGTTTAGCTGTTATTTCAAATATGGCAGTCAAAAGTTTGTTCGTCTTTTTGGTCACGTAACCCCAGTCCCTGACGCAAGCGGTTCTTACTTCTAGCCCAGCAATGTTTTGGTGCTACTTACGAACCACATTTCCTGTTTCGGAGCTGGTGCTTTTGGTGTCGAAAGACAAAGAACCGACTTGAAACTAGGCTCTGGCTCCGAACCAGCACTCAAACTGCCTTGGTGGAAAAGGGGTATCAGTTACACATAGTTCTTAGAGTTATATCTCTTCTTAAACACCATGTGTTAAAATATACCATGGTTGGTCACTTCATGTCAGCTTCATGTCATGTCGCCTCATTTGGTTTGGGTTGTCTGTTTTTGAGCAGAATGAATAATGTGAGACTAATTCGCCACAAAATATGACCTTCTGGCATGTAACTATTCAATTATTTACCAAAACTTTGTTGGCCTGTTTGTCCGATTTGGAACAACTAAGTTTATTTTGCTTCATCACTAGTGTTGCACCATTACTAATTATTATTGTTGCTGCTTACATCTTTGTCACAAAATTAGAGGTAGTATTAAATTTGCCGTCTCTTTATAGTAATTTAACAGGAGATTTTCGAAACGTTTTTCAAGAACCCTATTTTTAGAAAGCTAAGTACTCAAATACCAGTGCTAGCCTAAAGTTCTAGGGCAAGATTCATACAAGTCTTTTTTTTTTTCTTACCTGCTATTTTCTTATTTTCTCATTTAAGAATAAAGTTTGGGAATATTTTGCGTTCCCAAAAACATTCCCCAAGAAATATATATTTTTCTTTAGATCATTCAAATGAAGAAACTTATGAAAATTGGAGTTAAAATTGAAAAGAATGAAAAATCATAAAATCCCTTTAAATAACCCTTTATAATAAGGATAAACTCAATTTGTTTTACATCTCCAAAGGTAAGATGTTTAATGACAGCACGCACACTCAGATACAGGATGCTTTCCAGGGCTCATCAATAAGAACTAGAGGTCTGCACGGGCTTTAAACTAAAGCCTGGCCCGTACCCGAGTTTGACGCAGCCCAACCCGACCCGAACTGTTAAATTTACAGCCTGAACCCAACCCAAACCCGAAATATGACTCTCACAACATATAACGTTTTGCAAGATGCTGTATTTCAGGATTACATGCAACCGTCAGTAAACAAATATGTGTAAAGCAACACAGTTTCATCAAGGCACAGCAGCCCCCTCAGCACAGGAGCAAAAGAGAAAAACCACATACTCACCAATTATGAAACGTTGCTGGGTGTGAGCACCGGTGCAACGGTTACAAATTCCCCTTGAATCTCGAACTTCAAAAAAGAGTTTGCGGAAAGTGTTGCACAACTATTTACACAAATTTATCCTTTTCAGTATGCGTTGTGAAGGAAGAGAACTGCATCGACAGTTGATGGTTTCAGCACCGTCCTCCTCTGACTAAAAGTTAGTCCAGCAGCACTGAAGTTTCTCTCGCTGCTGCTACTACTTGCAGGGATGCGGAGTATACTACGGGCCAGTCTTGACAGTAACGGGAAAACTCTGCTGTTGTTTTTACACCAACCCAAGAGATCCTGCTCCTCTTCCATGTCGTGGTTGCGGCTGATGTATTGGTGAACTTCATCAACAGTGTCATTCAGGGGCAGGTTTACCCACTCCTCAAACTCTGCCACTACAGTCTTACTGCTTTTAGTTGCCGGTTCAACAGCTGGCTCGCCACCACTGGTAAAGCTAGCTATCCGACGCCTGGCTTCTTGGTGGATATCCTCTGTCAGATTGAGACAGCATGCGAAACTGACAGAATTTTGGCCACAGAAATACGGCAAGTTTATGCAGCGTCTCCATTTTGATTTTGCGATTCAGCCATTCAAGATGTCACTCACGAATAATGGCCTGGTGTGGACTGTCTGAAGCCACAGGCCTGCAGTGGCGCTTAAGCCGCTCATGCTACAAAACAACCAGGCCTGGTGTCCGACATTTGTCTGACAGTTTTTGTTAACTGGTTTATTATTCCTGTTTACTTGACGTATCTCGCGAGTGCTTTTGCTGCCAACAAAGTCTGTGATCTCTGGTGCGCAGTCTCGTAGTTCGTCAAAATCAAGTGCACGTCTAAGTACTGTGTTATAAACATGGTCCTGACAATCCAGCTGATGATACGGTGAGAGTGCAGCAATTGTTTGATCCCTGATCAGTGACCCAGACGATTTTGTTCATAACACAGGCATCAAATCCAAGTACAGAAATGAGCTGCTGCTGTAATTCTCTCTATATGTTGTCACCGGATTTCGCTTCTTCAGGGGGAACATTGCTGTAGTAAGGACTCTGCTTCGAAGCAAAAAATCTGGAGTGATGTACTGGCAAGTGATTAAGAATCTATTCTTGCGGTAATCGTCAGTCAACATGTCAGTAGTCATCCCAACATTAATGTCACGCATAATATCGATATTTCTTTGACCACAGTCTGACGTTTTGAGGCTGCAGCTTCTTTACATCTCCGAGAGATTGTTGTGTGCTGCCTGATCCCACAGCTATATATATGTATATATTTTTTTTTTTTTATAAAAAAAATAAAATAGAATTGGGGTCGGGTAGCAGACCTCTAATAAAAGAACTACCCGGTGTCCTGAGACCAGCATGAAAATTGCTCTGGTCAGTTGACAGTTGTCATTGGCTTGATTGGGTACACACTTGACGCACGCGCACAAAGCCGCCACTCAGCACACAGTAACAAATTCAGTTCTCTTTTGCATCAAATACAAAAATGCCTCTCTCTTCAAGTGTTCTTTAAGTAAACACTGTTGGTAATGTTTTATTTGGGAATAAATCAGATATGTGTCAACATATGGCGCTTTTCCACTGCATGGTACGACTCTGCTCGGCACGGCTTGGTACGGTACGGTACGGCACGGCTCCGTTTGCGTTTCCACTGCAGTTCAGTACCGCTTTAGAGTGGGCGGGATTATTCACATGTCGTTATAGTTGCGCCGCGACTCCTGAAAAACTTTTTCATTTCGCGTCGCCCCATCAAGCTCTTGCTGGATCCGCTCCTCTGCTATCAACGAGAGGAACGTCTGTTCTTCCGCAACAGACAACAAAACGTTTTGGTTGTTAAAAAAAGGTGCGCTCGTTCAAAACAGTTGCGTTCGATCCTTCGCTGGCTGTGCTGATTTAAATCTAGCGGTTCTGTTGTGTTTGTGTCACAAGTTCAGTGA
>NW_015658395.1:1536984-1539054 GCF_001515625.1 Sinocyclocheilus rhinocerous
CCACTACAGTCTTGCTTCTTTTGCTTGCCGGTTCAACAGCTGGCTCGCCACCACTGGTAAAGCTAGCTATCCGACGCCTGGCTTCTTGGTGGATATCCTCTCTGTCAGGTTGAGACAGCATGCGAAGTTGACAGAATTTTGGCCACAGAAATATGGCGTTTATGCAGCGTCTCAATTTTGATTTTGCGATTCAGCCATTCGAGATGTCGCTCACGAATTATGGCCTGGTGTGGACTGTCTGAAGCCACAGGCCTGCAGTGGCGCTTAAGCCGCTCATGCTACAAAACAACCAGGTTAAGTGTGGTGTACTGGTCGCCCTCTAGTTCCCTCTGAGCCTGGCAGAATTGGCGAAGAAATTTCAGCAGGAACTCCAAGACATCTGGAGATACTTTGTTGATTCTTCTGCTTTCTACGCAGTTGTCAAGTTTTTCATGAAGCTCAGCGTATACCTCTTTAATTGAATCCAAGGTAGGGCTGCACGATAAATCGCATGCGATATTTAACGCGCATCTTGTCAGAAAAGCCGGTTCTGTAATCAGCGGTAAATCTCCATCACGTGCGTGCTTTCACATTGAGCAGCATTAACTACGAACCGTACCGAGCCGTACCATGCAGTGGAAAAGCGCCAATAGATCTGTGCTTAAAGTTCAAGATCTTAAAGTGACAGCAGTCTAAGTTTTTTGTGAATCTGGCCATAGTTCTAAATTTAATAAATTAATGTAATTAAATCTATAATTGTAGGCTAAGCCACCATTTTATTTTTGTGGTTCTATTGAAATGTGCTCTTCTGTGCTTCCTTTTGTAAGCAACTTTGTTCAGACTGCATTTCCTAGATTGCATTGGATTCATAGTGACATAATGTGACGCCATAACTTTTTAATTTTATTTATTTATTTATTTATTTTTACTTTAGGTAAGGTTGATTTAAGTGAGGGCTCTTTCAGTAATTCATGGATGGAATTAAAATGACTTTTTAGAGTTAAACAATTATTTAACCATATTGGTAGTACTTTTTTTTTTCTTGTTTATGAATTTAATGTGATTGCAGAATCTGTGTTCTTCAAGAAAAAAGTGCTATACCATATGAGAACTGCTCTGGATTGTCCTTGATGTTGACAGCTGGATTTTGTTTTGTCTTTTAGAGTGGTAAATTCACAAGTGCATAATATTTAATTTTGCAAGCAGTGAGGAACTGCTTTCAAGTTGCTATGCATTGTCAGAAAGAAAACAACTTTATTTAATTTGGGAAGACTAATCAAAACCAAAAAGATTATTCAAATGAACTTAAATATTCAGTGTTTAGTAGGGATGTAACGATATTATCAATATCACGATATTGCGATAGCAAAATTGACTCTATATTATCGTGGTCACATGACTATATGAAACGATAGGTCTTCTGGGCAAAAAGTGTAGTTTTTAAAATATATTTGTTTTGGGCCATTATGTTTAGGCACAGTATCTGTCAAACCGAAAGCACTATATAGCTTGATCCCTTCATCAAGTCTATTTTTGCTGCGTTTTTTAAAGCGAAGCGCACACATTGTTCATGCGATCAGCTCTGCGCCTCAGAACGGCTCTGTTCACAGTGAATGAATGCAGTGAACTCGTTTATTGCATGTGCTGTGAGTTAAGGGCGCGTTTGGGAATGTAACGGCCACCAGTTAGGCTTTATTTTCGCGGCAGATGATTACACGCATTTTTTGTAAGCCTGTTTTCACTGAAGCCGAAATTGTCCTTCAAAATAAAAGCTCTACTGCCGTTTCCGTCAAAATAAAAGCTTAAAAGTGCAGTATGAATTGCTGACAGCTGGCTGTTTAAATGGGTAACGTTACTGCAGTCCAAATTCAAAAAATCTCTTTCAAGTGTAGAAATTAGGAAAGAAGTATTGTAATTTCCCTACTGTAGTGTAAAGCAAAAATAATATACCTATGAATTATTCATTTTCATTTATTTTACAGTGACATTTTTACAATATGGCTACTACTGTCATTGTTGTTGTAATTATTGTTATATTCTAATTTGTTTGGCTTCCTAAAACACCAGTGTGAATGTAATTTAGACTGAGAC
>NW_015658395.1:1540330-1548231 GCF_001515625.1 Sinocyclocheilus rhinocerous
GTTTAAATGGGTAACGTTACTGCAGTCCAAATTCAAAAAATCTCTTTCAAGTGTAGAAATTAGGAAAGAAGTATTGTAATTTCCCTACTGTAGTGTAAAGCAAAAATAATATACCTATGAATTATTCATTTTCATTTATTTTAGTGACATTTTTACAACATATGGCTACTACTGTCATTGTTGTTGTAATTATTGTTATATTCTAATTTGTTTGGCTTCCTAAAACACCAGTGTGAATGTAATTTAGACTTGAGACCGTATATAACAAATAAAAAGAGGATTGAGTCCCCTTTAAAGTTCAGGTACAAGTCAATTTACTGGACTTTTTTCTGACTTAAGTTTTCTTGGTTAAGAAACAGGTTGGAGCTCTTAATTTTGAACTCTCAAAGTGCACTGGAATAATTTAACTTTAAAATGTACAAAATTTTCATTTTTTTCCCAATTCTTTTCTTTTTTTCTTTTTTTTTAAAATATCGCAATAATATCGTATCGTGAGATTTTGATATCGTTACATCCCTAGTGTTTAGACAAAGGCAGGAGGCCTGTTTAGAATCAACAGGAGGCTAGGAATTAAATGGGAATGATAATCTGAATATTTATTTCTCCTGTCTTAGCACCTTCTCAAATTATTTTGACCTTCTTGATGAAAGCTTTGAATGAATGTATGGGAAGAGTGTTCTCAATCCCACCTGAAGCCATTGTAGCTAGTTGCCTGGATAATAGTAGGAAGGAAGAGAGAGATAAAAAATTATCAGACTTCTCAATTTTCAAGAACACCACACCACCTCCAGGCTTGGTAAGTGCACAACGCATGATTACTTTACAGTCTGCCAAGTCCTGCAAGAAAACCATTTTAATTGTGCCTGTTTCATAGTGTTGGGGGAATGGGGGTTTGTCGTTTTGTTTGTTTTTTTCTTTTTATCTCTACAGTTTACTACCATAGTTATAAACATTTCAATCCAGATCCACACTTGAAGAGGAAGATTTACAGGCATAGGTCACTGAAAATTGCTTGACCTCATGTCATTCCAAACCTGCATAATTTTTCATCTTCACAAATATAAAGTGGACAGCTTTTTTTAAAGCACCATCAAAAAGCTCCATACAAGTCCGTGTGAAATAAACAGTATATTCCAAGCCTTTGTGTTAAGGCATGGTCACATTAGCAAAATTTCAGTTTAAATCAAGTGGTCCATTGTCTATTGTGACTACTGTAGTGATGCACACAGCACCGCTCACAAAAACCAAGCAGTATTCTGTTGGTTAGTGCAGTGAATTTGTGTGGAAAAACATGTTTGTTTTTGTTTTTCCCACACATGAGCCTTCAGAAATCATTGTAATATGTTGATTTGGTGCTCAGTAATCAATCCTTGAATAAACATTTTCGAAAAAAAATAAATAAAAAAACACTTTGAAAACCATTGTACTGCCTAAAGTTTATGTGGAGATCGTGATGCTTTTTTCTTCTCAGGCTTCTTTGATAAATCGAAAGTTCAAAATAAACTCTATTTGAAATAGAAAACTTTTGTAACATTTTTGTAACCTATCTTCAATTTGGATCAATTTAATGCCTTTTAATATAAAATTATTCCTTTCTTTAAATAAAAAATGTTTTGAATGGTAGTGTATCTAAAGTAGTAAAATTCAACGAGAGATGACCAATTAAGTTCTCAGTAATCAATCCTTGAATAAACATTTTCGAAAAAAACACTTTGAAAACCATTGTACTGCCTAAAGTTTATGTGGAGATCGTGATACTTTTTTCTTCTCCGGCTTCTTTGATAAATCGAAAGTTCAAAATAAACTCTATTTGAAATAGAAAACTTTTGTAACATTTTTGTAACCTATCTTCAATTTGGATCAATTTAATGCCTTTTAATATAAAATTATTCCTTTCTTTAAATAAAAAATGTTTTGAATGGTAGTGTATCTAAAGTAGTAAAATTCAACGAGAGATGACCAATTAAGTTTCGATAGTCCGGTCAGTTTCCTCAAAACGATCACGTTCAGATAGCTCAACCAAAAAAAAAGACAAATGTGTGAAATTTATATATAAATATCAATGGGAAATGTGACCACACCTTTAGTCGCATGGGTTTGGAGCGACACAAGGGTTAGTAAATGACATACATTTAATTTTTTCGAAAATTCAAGACACATTAAGTTAATAAATTAAAGGTGCAGTAGGAGATCTTGGAAAATTCTAACTTTAGCCTGATGGCACTAAAAGCGAATGCCCCACCCTCCCTGCAATTGCCGTCCAAAGCCACGCCCCCTGAACGCATATACGCTCACAGATCAGACGACCAGAGACCATATTACTACAATACATGTTATTCACCGGTGAGAAAACTTCATAGTACAGTTAGTAAAAGTACTACAATACCAGGAAGGAAGATCAGGTTGTTGTTTGCCTGCCATTCTCACTCTGTCTGCATAGTGTACGTGATTGCGCTGATGAACGAGCATATTGATTGGACGAACATTTCTTGGTCCTACACCTTCCACAGAATACATAAATACATTTAGACCATTTAACTTAATGATTGCTATTGGGATGTGAAGAGACTTTCAACCAGCATAACAAAAAAAGTTTCTGAAGACAATCACCTATTGCACCTTTAATAAAGTTCAGTTAAATTAAGTAAAGTTAATAAATTAATAAAATTCCTTGCTTTAATTAGAGCATCTTAATTCATTTCTGGAATTTCAATAGTCTAGTAGGAATTTATACAGAATATATCACATAACATTTGCCAATTTATTTTATATCACCTTGCATGTAGTTAGCACTGTATACACTGGGACCATAAATTTCCATATGCTATTGATCGTGTGACCAGACTCTATGGTAAAGACTGTTTTTCCCCTTGGCAGAATACAGTGGAAACTTGCCTTTTCAGGCTCCTGAGATTTAGCAAGTGTGACAAGAGCTTGTCTCTGTCTGTACTGTGTATTGAGTGAATGATGGTGCTATAGCTGAGCATTAGGGGCCCCAGTGTCCAGCTTACCCACAGACTCCAGCAGTTGGTAACATTGAGGATTAGTTCTACAGATCAGTGGACAGTTGAGCCTGGACTTATTTGCATCAAGAGGTATGCTTGCATATCACCGGAAAAGGTAAGTGATCTTGTCTTTTGTTCCATGCCAAATAAAGTACTACTTTCATCAGCCGTGTTGAAATACTACCAGGGTTCTGGCATTACACTCCTGAAAATGGATTCACGGTGCAGAAATTGTTTTTGTAAGCAGTATTTCAAATGTGTTTGGTACTTTGGCTCCCTCCGTGTATTTCAGCTGCTCTGTAATGTCTTCCACACAGTAGCTGTCTTTGAGGACAGCAGCAGCACTACTTCACCAGACATCATGTATTTAAGCACTGTACAATAATAAAATTCAAGGACCTCATTAGTGGGGTGGTGGCATTCTATTGACTTCATGTACTGCTTGGGCAGGAAAGATGTGGTTTGTTTATGGTGAAGGCTAGGGTTCTAAGAACTTGAATCTGAATAGAAATATTCAGAAAATGCTCTTATTTTTAGTCCTCTTTTGATTCAAGTTAAACAGCACTTGGATTTCATGGTTTTAGTGTGGGGCTTTCTAAACTTTTTTTTTTTTTTTTCTTTTCTTTTCTTTTCTTCTCTCCCCAAAAATAACCTTTTTGCCTGATTTAAGCTGAAGCAGCTAAATCTTTGACAATTGCTGGTTCAGTTGCTTATACATACAAAAACTACAAAGTTTGGGGTTGTGACGATTTTTGTTGTTTTTGAAATGTCATGTGCTCACCAAGGAAAATAATGATACAGTGAAAATGGTGATACTGTGAAATTAGTACAATTTTTAAAAAAATCTGTTTTACTATACTTTAAAATGTATTCCACTGCTGAATTCTCAGCAGTCATTTCTCCAGTCTTCAGTGTCACATGATCCTTCAGAAATCATAATATGTTGATTTGATGCTCAAGTTTTTTGGTTTTTTTTGTGGAAACTGACACATTTTTGGTTACATGTTATTTTAAGGTGGTATTGTTTCTCTGTAATTACACAAATATGTAGGCACTTCCCGATCCGATTCGGATTCTGGGAGTCACGATCCGATTCCAAAACGATTCTTGATCTACATTTTTTCCTAATTAATTCTTCTGCTGTGCAAATACATCTTTAGAGCTGTACATTTTAACCAAAATTGCAGTTTCTATGCTTTTTGTTTATAGCTGGAATCGAGTCAGTACTGCCATCTTAAAAATAGGGGTGTGAATCTTCACTGGTTTCACGATTCAATTCAATTAAGATTATCATGTCAATGATTCGATTCAACTCAATATCACGATGCGTCACATTCTCTGTTTTCAATATTACTGTGCATGGCTACATTTTCATATAAATTTTATATCAAATTTATTTTGTGCAAATTTTACTTGATTTTTTAAACTAAATTATATAAGCAGGCTACTTTTTAAAATATTTACTTATTTTGAAAATAAGTTTTCTTTAAGTACGCTATCCGAAAGTTTACAGACAATCATAGGTGTGGGTTTTGCTTTTTTCCTCTGCGTTATTGGCATTTGATTATTACTGATGAGATCACAGACAGTGGCAGCTTTAACAGGCTGCATTCACACCGATTCACACTAATGCACATTTCTATTTAGATATATCATATGATTTGTCCTGTTCTGAAAACATAACTGTGTTTACATCAGTTTTGTATAAAAGTATTCGGAGATGCAAGTGCATTTAACCGCAGCCAACGATCGAGCTTCAGGACATCAAAAACAAAGCACACGTGAAAGTCTGTCAGTGCGCGAATTTCGTGCATCTTATACGTACTGCATTCCAAACGGCATAAATGAAAGCATTTCTAAAGTAAAATAGTGAAATAACGGCTGGTGGAAGCACACACTGTCAAGCAATGCGCACGTGTCTCACAGAGCATATTCTGTGCAATGAAGCCCGCCGTGATTGTCTCTAGTGCACACACGTGCCATATGCAGGGAAAAACCATGCTCAGAATCAATTCTGTAATATTCGTTCGTTCGTTGAATCGTGAAAAGAATCGTTGAAGAGAGAATCGCAATGCATCGGAGAATCGATTTTTTTTTTCTCCCACCCCCACAAATACGTACGGAGTAATAATAATTAACATACTATAGGGTTAGGTTTAGGGTTTGTTGCTTGTAATTATGCATGATTTGCTGTAGTATAGTAAGTACATGTAACCAGGTCACCTTTAAATAGTGTTATCTTTTTTTCTTTCTTTCTTTCTTTTCAGGATTCTTTGAAAATAAAGTTCAAAAGAAAAGCATGTATTTTAAATAGAATTTTTTTATAATCTAAAAAAAGTTATCTTTTTATCATATTTATTTATTTGCCAGTATTTACCAGTTACCCCAGTGGTGCTCTGATTTTGAGTAGGGCTGGACGATAAATCTCATGCGATTTTGTCTGCGATTATGAACGCGATATTGCGTAGCTTGTCAGTGAACAATGGCTCTGTGTAGTAAATGCCACTCCATCTGAAAGCACATGAGATTTACTACTAATCACAGAACCGGCTTTACTGACTAGATGCGCATGACAATCGCAGCCCTAATTTTGAGTAATGTTCATATTACACAATTTCCATTCATTCCATTCAAAAAGTGCTTTTTGCAAATGGCAAGCATATTAGACCCTCAAAACTCTTGAGTGCTTAGACCTTGTCTATCAACTGTTGTAGTCTTTAACCAACTCCTATATTGGATAGCCTTTTCCTTTGTTGTTTTGATGTTGCAAAAATGTTTTTATAGCAGTGTAAATAGTTATTTCTCTCTCCTTCTCTCACTTCTCAATCCTGGCAGTCTAACTAGTCTGTTTGCTTCATAACTACATGGATATCACAGTAATGCTGCCTCCACTCTTTATAAACCTCCCTATGTGGACAGGATGGGAAATACTCGGGGTAATGAAACGGTGCTTTAAAGTTCATTTATTTGGTGTTTTCTTCCCCAAATCTGCTGTGATCCTTTATACTTCACACAAGTATTGCACTCATGCCAGTGACTCGTTCTCCAGCATTGTATCGCAGCCATGTTACTGAACAGCCTGTAATAATGGTGCCCTAAATTCACTGAGTGTGCGCGTATTCCTGCTCCTGTGGATGATCGGAGCGCTTCTGTACAACATATTTATAGTGCTGGATCAGCATTCTGTCTGGATGTGTGTGTACATGTCTGTTTATCTGCACTGTGATCCATTCACCTTGGCCCCAATCTGTCATTTTGATCATCCTAGTATGGGCCATGAGTTTTTAGCTCTTTGGAGTGTGATGCCAGAACTAACCTTGTGACCTAGTGGCTGCCTCAGAGAGGCAGATCTTTAACACCACATCTGTTAGAAATTTGGGATTGTGTTTGAGGTGTTGTCTGTATGGAGTTCAAGTGTCATTGACCTTGTCGGTTAGTGAGCTGTACAGCAACTGTAACAAAGTGTTCCTGCATGAGATGAAGTAATATTTGCTCTTCAGCTGTATATTCAAAAACAAAGTCAGTCATATAAAGCAGTTAAGGTAGGACTCTGTATAATGGTTTACTTCTGTATCCTCACTGCCTTTCTCTCACTGCAGGAGCCTCGGGTGATTGAAGGAGGTTAAGCAGCATCATATACTTTGAAATATGGGTAAGCATTCACCAAACACTTCACAATGACAAGCAAATGATTATACTGAATGTGTTTGTGATGAAGTAGAAAGGGTTTTTTTTGTTTTTTTGTTTTTTTTTTAGGTCAACCAAGGAACCCGTTCTCTCAGCAACTGAGCACTATGGGCACTAAATTTTCCTGTACTGTGGACAATAATGTGCAGGTCTGTGTCATTCTTCTATAATAGATTTATTAGGCATTCATTAATTAACACCGACAATTATTTTATCGCGCATTAATGCAGTTTTTATTATTATTATTATTATTTTGAAAGTCCGTTGCTCACTGGCTCTGAATTCACATAGACAAACCATGGGTCACAGGAGGGGTGGGATGTTGATCAGTACTGGCTTGGGATGAGCGTCATCACGCGTCACAACCAATGAGAGCATTTGGGTTGGGCCTTAGACTGCAGCAGCGCTCCCATCAACGCTCCCGATAAAATTATTTAGGCTAAGCATCAACATTCACAAACCACTGTTCACTGTTATTTTTAACAGAAAAGAATGCAACATGCTCGTAATCACGACTTCATAAGTGGGAAATAGGAAGTTTCCGATAGCACGTGAAGACAGCAGAGAAGTGCTCTCGCTCAGCACAGTGGAGTGCATCGTTTTGTTAACTTTGTGGTTTATTGTTAGTGGTTTATTATTAGAGTTGTTTGGGACACGGTAACACACGGCCCTCTCACAATATATTGCTTGACAGATCTCTATCACTTTTGCCGCTCAGAAATGTTCATGCAGTCGTGCTGCACGTATAGCGCTCACACTACATGCGTACCGCGCCCGAGCACAACCGAACCGTGCTCTGGCCCACCTCTTCCAACCGAGCCAGGGACGGCTAAATGAACGGTGCCCGAGGAGCGATCACACTAGTCAAACGAACTGGGCTTTGGGGATCAAACGCGCTCGGGCACGGTTAAAGGGATAGTTCACCCAAAAATGAAAATTGTCATGCCAGATCTGTTTCCTACGTAGTTGTGATTTGATCTGAACGAAAACAGCGTATCCGTGTGACGCAGGTTTACGGGTTTGAAACGACATGAGGGTGAGTAATTAATGACAGAATTTTCATTTTTGGGTGAACTAACCCTTTAAGATTGCCTAGTGCAAGTACACCCTTATTCTCCCGCATCCTGCACACACACGAGTGTCTACCCGCCCGCACCCACACTCGCACATCAAGTGTTGTCCCGCGCCGCACACTGCTGCATTGGACGC
>NW_015658395.1:1548622-1570208 GCF_001515625.1 Sinocyclocheilus rhinocerous
GTTTTAAATATTTTAAATCATTTAAATTGTTTTTAAAATTGAAAATAAGTGAAATACAGCAATGCAATCCCTACATTGTTTTAAATTTGGGATTTGCATTAAACTGAACCTGTACAAATGTGTGTGCAGTTACAGCTCCATGCACAATGGAGAATGCTTTAGAAACCTGAGAAACATTCTTCTTACATGGCAACACACCCAAACAGCTCATGGGGGCAAAAAACAACTATATTACACAGATTATCCAATGAGAACAGCCACTGTTTCCAGTGTTTAAGCTGTACAATATATGCAGTGCTGGCCATATTATGAAATATGCAGAGCGAAAAAAATTATAAAATAAATTTTTTTTATTTATTTTTTTATTCCTACATCTTTAATGTTGCAGTGGTTTAGATGATTGATTGATTGATATGACAGTTGCAAATAATTTAATGACCCATTTTGTCTTGTGTATCTGGACTGGCAGCTCGATTGCTATTTCAAAGTTAATCAAAAACTTATTGCAGCCAGGATTTAACTCTCCCTTCTGCAAGACCCTTGAGAACACAAAGGCACCTCAGCAGAGCTATCATCAAGTGTACATGCATTTCTCTCAGCCTCTGAAGCCTGTACCAAAGGTTGGACAGGCCTTTACTCACAGTCAGCGGCGGGCCACAGAGAGCAGAGGACTGCGGGCATTAGTGAGGCAGCGCAGGCAGCCCATAAACCTAGAGACTTTATCTGTCAGACTTTAAAGGACAGACTTTACTTCCCACCCAGCATTTACCTACCTCTTCATCTAGCGCGCCTCGCACACAGTTGCATGTGTTCTTGCCTGCAGAGGGCGCCAGGCAGGAGGAAGACAGGGACAGTGAGTCTGTTGATGAGGGTTTCATGGATGAGCTAGATAACAAAGTCACCACTCTGAGACTTCAAGATCCAAAGATCCCCAAACAGATAGAAAAATCACTGACGGGTCAAATGGTGCAATGAACTTCCTAGTGTCATGCCTTTATTGTAGCATTTGTCTACCACTGATAACAGAAATTACAAGTTCTGTATTTACCAATTTGAACACGTTTAAATATCTGCTCTCAAGCTATGTATGTAAATCATAATTTATGTTGTTACAATAAATCGAAATTAAGATAAAAGGTGTTGTGTGCAGATATATAAAAGGAAGGAAATGTTCCTGACATTACAGAGCATTCTAAACTGTTCATATAAAGGTTATAAAACTCTTTTAAATGACTTAATAATACAAAATACTTAAAGGGGTCATATGATGTTGCTAAAAAGAACATTATTTGGTGTAATGAAATGTGTTTATGCGGTTTAAGGTTCAAAAAACATTATTTTCCACATACTGTACATTATTGTTTCTCCTCTATGCCCCGCCTTTCTGAAACGCATCGATTTTTACAAAGCTCATCGGTCTGAAAAGCGAGGTGTGCTGTGATTGGCCAGCTATCCAGTGCATTGTGATTGGCCGAATACCTCAAGCATGTGACGGAAATGTTACGCACCTTACCAAACTGTGATGCATTGTCCCGGTGCGACGAGACAAAACCAATAAAAACCCATTATAAACGAGGCATTTGTAGCATCCAGTGGGGACATAATTACTGATTATAATGACTCATACTGTCTTTTTACGCGTTGCGTTGCATCGCGCCGCGTAAACATAAAACCATGTCCGCATTTGTGATCGGAGAAATGACAAACAACAAGCACTACTCTACACTGCTCAAAACTCGCGTTTGAATCATCAGTGGCAAATCCTAAGTAGATGCAAATCTTCCCACATTGTGACGTAGACATGTGGGGGCGTGTTAGAACGAGCAGTTTTAGGTAATAATAATAATAATAATAATAATAAGTTTAATTTATATAGCGCCTTTCCCAAGCTTAAGGACACTGCACAATGACAGAAGCAAATACATTCCTACATACATGGACAAGACATTTTCCAAGTCCAGAACATGTGGTTGCAGTTGCATACCACAGTAATAATACAGTATCATAATCAAAAGGACCAAAAAAATAAAAATACATTATAACAGGTAACATTATTTCCATAATTCTGTCTTGCTTCAGACCTTGCTTAGCCAAAGTGTCTGCAGGCTCATTCACTGAACACCACTACTGAGAGTTGCGTGAGATGAGCTCTTGAAGCTCCGCCCTCTTCTGAAAAGGGGGTAGGGAGCATCAGCACATTTGCATTTAAATGTAATTTAAATTGCATTTTGGTTTATACCCCTAAAAGTGGCAATTTTATCAAGCTATAAAAATGATCTGTGGGGTATTTTGCGCTAAATTTTCACTTACACACTCTTTGGACATCAGAGACTTATTTTACATCTTGTAAAAAGGGACACAATAGGCCACCTTTAAGATTTCTGTGAAATAGTTCATTTGTCTAAAAGACATTACTTTATGAAAAGGCTTTGTGTTGGGAATGAAGAGTGGTGTTAACAAGCCCCACTGAATAGAGGGGCAGGGCGAGCAGTAGCTTATTATCATTTAAAAAGACATGCACCTAAACGGTTGCTGTGAACAGAGCTGTTTGACAAGGTAAAAGGGTGTTGTTTTGCATGACCATTGAGGAATTTTAACCAAAGTACTTTGCAGGCATTTCATTAAGACCCTAAAGAATCATACCAACTTGTGGAAAATGGGCATTCGATGTCCCCTTTAATTATTAACTAATGAGTTGAATACTTTTTATGCAAGTTAAATTTATTTTAGAATTTATTTTTGCTGATATTAACCCTTCACACAATGTGTATGTAGGTAGTGTTTTATTTTCGTCGTCTCTGAAGAATTTTGTTAACAATAATCCGTATGTAGACCTTTGGTTACTTTTAACATTGATTAACCTCAAATGCTTTTATTTTGTGGAGTGTGTTTTTGGATAAATTCTTACTTCGCTTGCATGTTGTAAATCTTTTCAGAGAACATCACTTACCGTTCAGTCGTAAAGACGCAAGGATACAAACAGACCCGGAAAACCACAAAACTGCGGACATGGAGCTATCCTTTGAAACTCTACGAAGTCAATTCAGAAGCAAAGGTTTTGAATTGTTCTTTTTACAGTGTTTATCATGTCTTGTATTTGTATCCGTTAGTGATGTTAGTTATGACATTGAAGCTTAGAGGCATGTATCTAGCATGCAGCACAAAATAGTTCATAAACCCCATTCATTTTCTCCATAGGGGACTTGATTTTAAACAATAACTTATAAACCTTTCAAGAACTGTTGTGAGCTCCTATGTTTTTATTCAGTGGCATCGCTTTTTCAAGTATTTCAAGTTATTTTTAAAATAATAACAGCGGAATTTATGACGGAAAATTTACCCATAATGCAGTACACAAGCAGGGTTTTTGATGTGTCATCTGTAGTATACAGTAAAAGTTATTTCCATATTCTAGTGGTTGGGCTCAGAAGTATTAAAGCGTTAAACTTTTTCTTTTTTAATTAAAATGTAATGGAGTAATGGCTGAAAGTTGTATTTTCAAACACTTAAATGTTGCTAATACAACTAATTGTGGTGCATCCCTAATTTGTTGAAGACAGACACAACAAAGCAAAAAATGGTTGTCAAACTGTTTTTCTCGAATGTGCTCCTTGAGAAAAAAACATCCTCTGGACCAATCTCAGCTCAAACAAACTGACTGATTAGAGGCACTTATCTGACCACCTTCACTGTACCTTCAGAAGAAATAGAACCCTGAACCCTGTTTTCAGTGTTTTCGACTGGATTCGTCTGAAAGAAGAAAGTCATATACACCTAGGATGCATCGGGGGTGAGTAAAACGCAGCCTAATTTTCATTTTTGGGTGAACTAACCCTTTAAGTACTAAATCTAATGAGATGTATAGTAGGCCAAGAATGGGGGCAAATAAACAATCAATGATCACCTTATACTGTGCACTTCTACGATCTGTTTTAGATTATGGATGTATTATATATGGATCTGCATCAATCAGTTTGCTTAAAAAGTTAGATCTTATTCAAGCACAAGCTTTGAGATGTATTACAGGTGCAATTAAAACAACTCTAATCTCAGCAATGCAAGTTGAAACAGGAGAGTCCCCATTAGATTTAAGACGTAAAAAATTATCTGTTGCTTACTGGATCAATTTACAAGGGCATAATTCAGATCATCCTACAAAATCAATATTAGAGGGGAGTTGGGAGACCATGAACTTAACAGGAACAGGATTTGCATGGGAAGTAAAGGATTGGGCTGCAAAAAATTCTCTAAATAATATTACATTTTCATCAACAGTTACAATTTCCACAATACCTCCTTGGTTTTTCAGTCAACCTGAAGTTGATTTACAAATTCATGAATGTATTAAAAAAGGACAGATTGACATTAATATCAAAAGCTATTCAACAGAATATATCAGAACAGTTTATTATGCATTTCTGCCAATATACACTGATGGCTCAAGAAACCCAGAAATAGGGCGTACTGGATCTGCATTCTATGTTCCAGAATTTAAAATCTGAAAATATGGGAGGTTAACGGATGGGACTTCAATAAACACTGCCGAAATAGTGGCAATTCAGATGTCACTTAGTTTGGTAGAAGTGATGCCAAATAAGGTGGTGATTTGTTCAGATTCAATGGCATCACTTAACAGTTAGATTCAACTCAACTCAAACTGTTAGATATGATATCTTTATAGAAATAATGAATATACTGTATAGATTTAAACATGCTGGAATAATAGTTAATTTAGTTTGGGTTCCAGCACATGTTGATATACCAGGAAATGAAAAATCTGATAAAATGGCTAAAGAGTCACTTAATCTGAATACTCCTACTATTTCAGTTTCACTAAGCAGGATGGAGGGGAAAAGTATAATTAAAGAAGCTTGCAATTGGAAATGGCAAGGGAATTGGAATGACTGTAAAACAGGAAGACATTTTTATAATATACAAAACAGGGTAAGTCAAAGCAAAATGATACTGAACTTAAGTAGAGAAGGAGGGGGAAAGTATAATTAAAGAAGCTTGCAATTGGAAATGGCAAGGGAATTGGAATGAATGTAAAACAGGAAGACATTTTTATAATATACAAAACAGGGTAAGTCAAAGCAAAACGATACTAAACTTAAGTAGAGAAGATCAGGTCGTTTTAACAAGACTAAGGATGGGTCATACAAAACTTAATTCTACACTTCATCTAACAGGAAAACACAGTGCTGGATTATGTGAAACATGCCAAGTAAAGGAAACAGTTGATCATGTTGTTACTCTGTCCGAGGACAGGACAGGAATGAACTACAAAGAGAGTTACAGAATTTAGGATGCAATGAATTTTCAATCTGCAACATATTAAACACAAAACAAGGATCTGGTAAAATAATAAAGACAATTTAAAAATTCATTAAGAATAGTGGATTTAAGAATAGAATATAGTTATCATACCTAGACTAAAATCACTTCATACTCCAGCACAGGAAATGGCGGTATGCACCTAAAAGCTGGTATGCGACCCGCCAATAAATCCACAGAAGAAGAAGGCGGCGGCGACGCGGCTGTTTTAAAGTGTAAGTACTTCTTCAAGGAAAAACGTTGTTCAATGTGGTTAAATTGTACTTAAATCATCCAAGTAAGCGGCTTACTTGTTGAAGGTTCAAACAATGTAAACAGATGAGACGATTTTGTGAATTGCTGTTAAAAGATGTTTAATCATTATTACGGATCAGAATGAGATAACATGCAGTAACATATGGGATGATATTAGACTCAAAATTATTAATAGATGCACGCACAATTATCCATGTACTGCATATGTTTTATACATGTATCTTACTAACCACAAACAAATACCTTTCAATTTGAGTCTGTGGAATTCAGGATTAAATGATTGTGCAGCGATTTTTACAAATACAGACATGTTTGCGAATAAAAATGTTCTGTTCTGCATTAATATATCATAAATTGCTCATGCAAAAAGGAATCTGTGCATATGTGGATCAGGTGACACGTGTGCATTTCTTCACATTTTTATAATAGTGTCAGGCAAATGAACTTCAGCAGCTTCAGTTAGGTAACTTTCACAGACAGGCTTCAAAAAACTTCAAATACATAAATATAACTTCAAAACAATATCAAAATATTTTTCTTCCCCTGTATGCGTATAAGATGAGGGCTTTAAATTGGGGTAGCAAAAATGAGTGGGAGAAAAAGTGGAAATCCAAAATTTACCCCAGGAATAAAGTAATACATTTGTAAAATTGAGCCCCCCAAAATATAACCCCCAAGTGACATTTGTGATGTTGCTTGAATTTCAAAGAACTGTGATATGAATTCCTGGTTTAAACTTAGACCTGCAGCTAAAAAGTTCTTAAAAGTAGTGCTGTCTAATTGATTAATCGCATCTGAAATAAAAGTTTGTTTATATCATATATGTGTGTACTGTGAATTTGTATATATAAATACACACACATGTATAAATTTAAATATTTACATGTGTATTTATTCATGCTTATAAATTATATTATATATAAATGTGTATTTCTTACTTACACTAACTAACCTACACTAGCTTAAACAATAGCAATATGAGAACATTAACTGATTTGCAGTCTTAACCTGTTAAATTGTCTTACAGTTAATCATGCTCTTGAAGACCAAGCTCACAGTTGTCTGGTGTGGACACATTTGTGGCCAGATTGTCCCACACATTTTCTCCTGCGCTGGCTTTGTGTTTCGGGATTCAGGTTGGTCATCGTCATGATCCTCCACAACTTCTGGATCAACAATGTCCCAGTTCTGAAGACAGAGGTTGTGGAGCACCGCACAGCACGCAACAACATCTGGCACAAAGGCAGGGCTCAGTTCATTTGTTGGTGGTTCAATTCAGATGTAACAGCCATCTATTGTTCCAGCTACCACATTTAAAGTTGGAGATCCAGCCAGCTGGGCAAAACCTGCTCCCACTGTCTCCAGGTCATCCGCAGTGGGGAAAGCAATCAGCCTCCTCAGAATCCTGAAGACTGCCCGGCTCATTCTGTGCACAATGTCATGCACAGAGGACTTGGGGATGTCGAAGGCCAGTGACAGCACCCAGTATGATGCTGCTGTGTGTGCATATTGTCTATAATGTATATATTATGTATGTATTTATGTATATATGTACAGTGTTGTGGAGTAACTAGTTACATGTAACTAAATTACGTAATTTAATTACAAAATAAATGTAACTGTAATCAGTTACAGTTACTGATAAAAATGTGTAATTAAATTAGTTACTTATGAAAATGTTAATGATTACATAGGGGGTTACATCTGAATATTTTCTCACACACCCACATACAGATTTAATTGATTCCTTTCATAAATTGCAGCCACTGCTGTAAAAAATGAGACACCAATATTTCAGGAGTTTAGGACACAGAATAGGACACATGCTTATGCAATAACTTTTATTTACTATTTGGATTTATGCATATGCTTAATTTTTTTAAGATTACCTACTTTTTTTCAAGGCATTGTTAGATACCAGTGTTTCCTGTCATAACTACTGTATGCAAAGATTTGATTTAAAAAAAAAAACAGTATACCAGCTACTAAACTGTTTCTTGTTTTGGTTTTAAATCTGTACTTAACCTCAGAATGACCTCAAAGTAAGTCTTATTTTGTGGTAGCTGTGCTTTAAAATTAAATTATTATTATCTTAATTCAAGTGATGGACTAATCAGTGTTGAGTTCTGTTAAATTAACCCTGACTGGTTTATAGGTTTGAAAATGATTAACAGTTGAAAACATTAGAAATTAATCAAGTAGTAATCACAAGAGAAGTAATCAAATGTAATCAGTTACATTACTTTGGTAATTGAAATAGTTACACTACTTATTACATTTTAGATAGGGTAACTTTTAATCTGTAACCTATTACATTTCCAAAGTAATCTTCCCAACACTGTATATTGGGTGTGTGTATTTATATATTTATGCATTTTTATCTATATTAGCCTCTGTCATTCTGTTCACAGCTGGCTGTGGCTTTTTTATTCTGAGGTAAAATTTACTAGATAAATAGGTGATGATACTTGTATTATGTTTTGTTATATATATATATATATATATATATATAATGAATTTGTGTGTCAATTATCTAAGTATGTATATGTATTTATTCATTCAAGTTTATTCATTGATTCATGGTTCCTATGGTTTCTCCTGTGTATTTTTATTTGCATTCATTTATTACAATAAATTACTCAAAATCAGCAGGTTCACAGCCGTGGCTGCTTTTATTCTGAGGTAAGTTTTACTTGCTATATATTTAGTAAATGGTTTACAAGCTGTCGACGAAGGGGTGACCTGCGAGCAGCTGGCCGACGCAAAAACGCCGACTAAAGCGGTAAGAATAACATCAACAAAAAACCATCGCCGATGTTTGTTCAGTAGAGTGGGCTCTTTAAATTTTCGCGCTGTTGTGACGACGCATGTCACGTGACAATATCAACATGGCGGATGTAGTACGTCCGATTTCATTCATACTACCCATATCCATACTATATAGAACGTACTGTTTTAACGGGTCGGGAAGTACGTTCAAATTCAAATGTAGTACCTAAGCAATATGCCATTTCGGACGCAGCTACAGTCTGACAGATTTTAAAAAACACTTTTTATTTTTTTACATCGTGTCATTTTACGTCACGAGAGGGAGTTGTTTGCTCTGTGTTGCTCAGTGCAGACAACAGAGTAGGTTGGTATTCAGTAGGAGCGGTCGTGAGTCAGTTTGTTTTCGTTAGTTTTTTTTTTCAGTTTATCAACGTCATGGTAAATTATTGTGTTTGTGGAGGTTGCACAAACTCTAGCCTGTCAGGATATCGAGTCCACAGGTTTCCTAACAAGAAAAAGCACTGTGCTATCTTCCATGCCTGGGTGCGTTTTGTGCAGGCGAAGAGACGGGACTTCACCAGTGCATCTGCTTCGAAAAACGCGGTGGTGTGTAGCGTTCACTTTACACCGGAGGATTATCGTCCCGATGATATGATGGAGTGCAACATGGGATGCAAAAGCAAGAACCATGTGAGACTTAAAGCCGGTGCGGTTCCTTCGTTGCACACAGCACCTTCATCGGGTCCGTCGTCAGCCTGTGGTTCGTCCGCCGCCGGGAGACATGATGGTTATCATCTGTGGCGTAACTTTGTTTTAAAAAGTGGGTGGAACAGGAGTGAGTGTGAGTGTGTCTGTGGGGGTGGGGGGTGGGGGGGTGGGGTTAAATGTATGGACATAGAACTTTTAAAGCGATAGTTTCATTCTTACATGTACCATAATAAAATGTATTATAAGGGCACCTTGATAATGGATAGACAGGAACAAGGCTTAGCCAGTTGAGGCTCCCACAGCCTGTCTGTATGTGAAACAATCTCGTGGAGAAATCAAAACAAATGAACGCAACTGCACACTCAAGAAACATACTGCGGTAAAAAGGTAGTTTTTATATTTATAACATAACATGACACGACCAAGAGAGTGCAGTTTTCCCTGAAAACCACGATTGCAAATTTGACACTGATTTTATATAAGAGTTCGAACGAGTTAATATACAGTACAATATTGTCAATGTTGACTGTTTTTGCTCATTTGTTTAACGAAAATAGTTCCAAACAAAGATCACAGCTGAACAGTAGAGCAACACACAGCGGTGTTTCGTTACTGAATGATTCGCGTTTCTGAACTAACGTTACTCATTTAAAGCAGGGGTTCTCAAACCTGTCCTGGAGGACCCGTAGCCCTGCCCATTTTGTATGTTTCCCTTATCAGACACACCCAGTTCATGTCTTGCAGTCTCTGCTAATGAGCTGATGAGTTGAATCAGGTGTGTTAGACGAGGGAGACATACAAAATATGCTGGGATAGGGGTCCTCCGGGACAGGTTTGTGAACCACTGATTTAAAGTGTTAGTTCACCTAAAAATGAATATTCTGCCATTAATTACTCACCCTCATGTCGTTCCAAACCCCTAAGACCTTCGTTCATCTTCGGAACACAAATTAAGATATTTTTGATGGAATCTGAGAGCTCTCTGACTAGTGGTCGACGTTGTTTTTTTGACAGCCGATGCCGATATCTTGGAAAGCAGGGTGGCCGATATAATTTTATTTCTTTTAATATTTAAGAAATGTTTTAATAATTTGAAAATGGATAAAAAAAATATGTATAAAATAAACAATTATACTTTAAATGACAAAGTATTTTTCACAAATAAATAAATATTTAATAAAAATATAATTAAAAAGGAATTAAGGCAAAAGCATGAAGCGCAACATAATTTGAAATCATGAGTTTAAAGTTAGTTGATCGCGCATCTCCAGTGAAGCTGAACTCTCCTCCTGTCCACATTCAATTCGCACAGACCGACCTTCACGCAGAGAGCACGCGATGATGCAGGATACAAATGCACACTTCACAAGATCTCATGGCTGGATTTGGTTTGGAAGATTTTTTTAAATAAATGTTCATTAGTCATTCAAAGATTTGTTTAAATGATATAAATGCGTATTTGCTGAATGCTGACAGAAAACAAGAAAGTATTATAATGTTTGCCTTTCTATTACTAATAATATAAAAGCAATCGTTATAATACTTTTTTTGTATACATTTTAATTACTTTGTTTAACAGTTCTTTCTGATTATTAGACAGATTTCTGTCTGTATTAGACAGAACCGTTAATGACGACAGCGAACAAGGAGAATGTGAACAATGTGTGAGCAGGCAATACTGCCAAATCCCGTTCTCAACGGCGTCAAAATAAAAGTCCGGCGCGCCGTCGAACGCATCGGTCAAACAGAAAAACTTATCGGCCAATGCCGATATTTGAAAAATGCCTTGCCGATGTATCGGTTGACCACTATCTCTGACCCTCCATAGACAGCAATATTACAATTACAGTTTACAGTTACATAATAATATTTCTACTTCAATTAGTTTTTTAAAAATAGGCTATAAACATTTAAATGGTGGCGGTCATAAAAACTTGATGGATTTATTCAAACAAATTAAACAGTGAAGCAGTAAAAAATTATAATGATATATGTTATATGGTGCATATGCCCCATTTTTCTAGCTGACTAATGAGTTTATGGTCACCGAATATGTTTTTTCTGAGGTAAATGTGACATTACGTGACATTGACTACGTTTACATGGACATCAGCAATCTAATTATTTACCTTATTCTGAATAAGACAATATTATGATTAAGGTGTTTACATGAGTTGCTTTTAGAATATTCCTTTCATGTTCCTGTTTTACATGTTATAGTACAGTGGTTCCCAACCCTGGTCCTTAATCAAACACACCTGATTCAACTCATCAGCTCATTAGTAGAGACTCCAAGACCTGAAACTGTTGTGTCAGAGAAAGGAGACATGCAAAATGTGCAGTGTTGGGGTGGCTCCAGGACCAGGGTTGGGAACCATTGTTATAGTACAGTGGTTCCCAATCCTGGTCCTGGAGAACCCCCAACACTGCACGTTTTTGGTGTCTCTCTTATCTGACACTCACATTTGAGGTCTTGGAGTCTTCACTAATGAGCTGATGAGTTGAATCAGGTGTGTTTAAATAGGGAGACATCAATTATAAAAAAAAAAATAATAGGCCTATATAGCCTGCAAATTGTCTGTGAGCTGATTTCCAGTTACAAGGACAAAAAGAAAAACAGATTATGCAGGAGGGAGATGCAGGGAACAGGGATTGGGTGTTCTGCAAAGAGAGTTGGAGGTAAATAATTTTGCAGTAACTGTTATGCTGATGTTGTGGCTGGGCAAGCAAATGTTTGTGCTTGTTTCTGTATGATATAATTGTTCATATATCTATTAAAATACTGATATTCTGGTCTATAACTCCTCCCCGAACTTCCCTCTGCCCTGTATCTTGGTCTCTCATTAGCTGTAGGTCATCGCCGAACTAGTTTTCAGTCAGAAATCATTGCACACAGCGTGATTGTGAATCGCCGACAGCTCCAGATATTTAGCATGTCAAATATTTTGCGGGCGTCTGCGAGTGTCCGCGATTCCCTCAGATCGCATCTTTGATAATTCACACTGCATGATTGTCACTCGCGTGAACGAGCACCGATTTGCCTCCGATTTCGGGCATTTGTTGCAGTAACTGTTATGCTGATGTTGTGGCTGGGCAAGCAAATGTTTGTGCTTGTTTCTGTATGATATAATTGTTCATATATCTATTAAAATACTGATATTCTGGTCTATAACTCCTCCCCGAACTTCCCTCTGCCCTGTATCTTGGTCTCTCATTAGCTGTAGGTCATCGCCGAACTAGTTTTCAGTCAGAAATCATTGCACACAGCGTGATTGTGAATCGCCGACAGCTCCAGATATTTAGCATGTCAAATATTTTGCGGGCGTCTGCGAGTGTCCGCGATTCCCTCAGATCGCATCTTTGATAATTCACACTGCATGATTGTCACTCGCGTGAACGAGCACCGATTTGCCTCCGATTTCAGGCATTTGTAGGCGATTTCCCAAAACCTGTCGGCAAGTGAAAAATTGGGCTAAAATCGTGCAGTGTGAACTCGGCATAAAATGTGCAGTGTTGGGGGTTCTCCAGGACCAGGATTGGGAACCACTGTTATAGTACATAGATCGATTAATGCAGGGGTGCCCAAACCCGGTCCTGGAGGGCTGGTGTCCTGCAGAGTTTTGCTCCTACCCCAATCAGACACACCTGACAAGCTCCTACTAGACATGCTAGAAATTTCGCGGCAGGTGTAATGAGGCAAGTTGGATCTAAACTCTGCAGGACACTGGCCCTCCAGGACTGAGTTTGGGCACCCCTGGATTAATGGCACCCGTCATTACGTCACCACGCGTAATCTGACATCCCCTCCAGAATTTCACGTATAAACATATAGTTGGTGTTCGTTATGATGCCATATAGCGTTTTGGGTGTTTTATTTTTAATTTACTGAAAGCTTCAAATGCAGTTAATTATACATGCTGTGCAAACAGACGACGGCGTTGTTGAAGCCATGCTCTTTTGTTTGCCGTCAAATGGTTGACCACTGCTGTGTGTGTATCCTGTCACAAAATGTGGCGAAAAGTCCTACACAACGTGTGATTAAGGTGTTTACATGTCTATACTGCACTTCGATAATGCGACTAAAATAGGAACACTCAATTCAATTCAAGTTTATTTGTATTGTGCTTTTCACGATACAAATCGTTGCAAAGCAACTTTACAGCAAATTAAGTTTCTACAATATTTAGTGGTAGCTCATCAGTGGTGACTGTCAGTTAATGTACATATGGCAGAAATGTACGGAAAAATAAATTAAAGACAATCAAACAGACGATGAACACTATTAACAGCGATCAGATATAACTGCAGTACAAATTTGAATGCTTAGCCAAAGAGATGTGTCTTCAATCTAGATTTAAACAGAGAGAGTGTGATGCAGCCTTGGTCTGACGCAAGAAGCAAGTCATTTGTAATTTTAACAAGTGCAGTTTCTGTGCTATAGTGCGGCCTGAAGCCTGACTGAAAGTCTTCATAGAGATCTTTTTTTTTTTTGCAGGAAGGAGCACAGTTGAGCAGACACAACTTTTTCTAAAATTTTAGACATAAAAGGAAGATTTGAGATGGGCCTGTAATTTGCCAGTTCACTAGGATCTAGTTGTGGTTTCTTAATAAGAGGCTTAATAACCGCCAGCTTGAATGGTTTGGGACGTCACCTAAAGCATGTTGCTAGTCACTTCGTCTAGTTCATGTGTATTTATAGGTACAGAAAGCAGTTGAGATAAATCAGGCAGGTTATTTGTGAATCTGTCTTTGGTGGCTGGAACAATAGTTCTGCCCAGACGATAACGCGGAGCGATATAGTTATTATCAGTAATACGCAGTATGCACGATACAAGGAAATGGTCAGTAACATCATCACTTTGAGGTACGATATCTATATCAGTAAGATCAATTCCATGCGATATAATTAAATCTAGCATATGATTAAAATGATTAGTGGGCCCGGTGACGTTTTGCTTGACTCCAAAAGAGTTTATTAGATCAGTAAACTCAAGTCCTAATGCATCATTTGTATTATCAATGTGAATGTTAAAATCTCCGACAATTAGCGCTTTATCAACAGTAACCAATAGGTCTGAGAGGAGATCTGCAAATTCTTTTAGGAAATCTGTATATGGCCCTGGTGGTTTATACACAGTAGCCAGAGCAAGAGATACGATAGATTTCTTTTGCATATCTGACAGTGTAACATTAAGGAGAAGTATTTCGAATGAGGTAAACCTGTATCCTGTCTTCTGAGTAACATTGAGAATATCACTATATATTGTTGCAACACCGCCGCCACGACCAGTCTGACGGGGCTCATGCTTATAACAGTAGCTTGGTGGAGTAGACTCCACATGTCTTAATTCGATTTGTGTTTACTTCGAGTATAACTTTAGCCGGATTAAGGTAATCAAATATCTCTGTTTTCATGGTAAATTCTTAATCAGAGTATTGTCTTAATCATGTTAAAATCGGAATATTGTTGTCCATGTAAACATACTCATTGTTTACAAGCCGTTATATTGACTGAAACACTGATTGAGCGATTATATGAGACAGGATATGGATTGTAAAGTTGTACTTTTTCTTTTAACTTACCTTCGGATGTTTAGTCATGTTTATTTTGTGCTGTGGTATTAAAGGGTTAGTTCACCCAATAATTCTGTCATTAATTACTCACCCTCATGTCATTCCAAACCCGTGAGACCTTTGTTCATCTTCCGAACACAAATTAAGATATTTTTGATGCATCCCGTGAGCTCTCTGACATTCCCATAGACAGCAAGGGTCCTTACATGATCAAGGTCCAGAAATGTAGACAGGAAGTAAAGCAGAATTTGGATTCGGACGTGCCTTGATGCCTTCCTGTCTTGGAATGCTGCCTCCGAACGCAGTATTTTAGAGCTTTCGGACGCTGCCCTTGTCTCTGGAGGTACCTTCTCCTGATGAATTTTGAAGGCAGCATAGATTTATCCATAGCTGCCTTTGATATCCCACAATCCTGTGCGTTCCATTCCGTGATGGTTGAGCTAAAAAAATAAAGATGGCGTCTGAAAGTTGCTGTTCATTGGTCAGTTTGTGTGTAAATGTATATTTCTGACTGAGAAACCAGTATTATAGTAATTAAATATTCATTTAGTTATCACCAAAACAAGTTATATTTTGTTGTAGATCATTAAACCATTACGAAATCAGTTTTATGAGGTGCCTTCTTGCAAAAACGCTGCCTGCAAAGTCATTGCCTGATAAAGCAGCAAGTCAGCTGCCTAGGCTTTCCAACTCAGCCATTATTATTCTATTGTTTAAATTGACCGCGCACCCTCCCGTTACGTCACTTCCGGTGAGGCGCTTTTCAGGTGCAGAAGTAAAATTCTCAGGAAAACAATTTCAGAAGACTCAGTAGCGTATTTATATGTATATTTTAAAGAAAATCTAGTTCCTACATTAGTTCCATACACTATACATTGACTCACTGGGGGCTCTAACCAATATGCTCTTTAAAGCAGCTCGTGGCCAGATACTGCCTGCTACTTTTGATATTGACCCTCTCTTTGTTCAGGGACTTAACTGTTCGTCACATATCTGTGAAACCTGTTCAGATGTTGAGTCTTTTTGTGTTCATGCAAATATTGACGCATGTTGAGAAATATGATGGAAATAAATCAGTTGAAACTGAGAGGCCGTTTCTTTTTTGCTGAGTATATAATATATGTAGGGAAGTCGTGGCCTAATGGTTAGAGAGTCGGACTCGTAACCCAAAGGTTGCGAGTTCGAGTCTCAGGTCCGGCAGGGATTGTAGGTGGGGGGAGTGAATGTACAGCGCTCTCTCCCACCTTCAATACCACGACTGAGGTGCCCTTGAGCAAGGCACCGAACCCCCAACTGCTCCCCGGGCGCCGCAGCATAAATGGCTGCCCACTGCTCCGGGTGTGTGTTCACGGTGTGTGTGTGTTCACTGCTGTGTGTGTGCACTAAGGATGGGTTAAATGCAGAGCACTAATGGTGCCACATGTCACGTCACTTTATACAGCGATGATAACCCTGCTGGAAAAAACAGCAGGGAAAAGATCGTTTATTTACTCGGACATGTTTAATCAACCACGTTAACCGATTCAATACGAACAAATATGAGGGATGTTATGAAGGAGCCGATTCGCGGAAATAAGTCGTGTTGTGCGCCTCACCCATAATGCACAAATCTAAAGAAGAAGAAGAAAAACCAAAACCAAGGCAGGGGATTATAGTCCGGAATCATGACACTGGGACTTTTTGTCACCATAATTTGGTTAAATCGACTCATAATAAAAGAATATAGTCTTTTTGATTGTTTTTATTTTATTTATTTGTCTTGTTTTAATTTCTAGTTTGTTTATTTGTTTTGATTGTTTTTTATGGTTTATTTTGTCCTACAAGCAAAATCCTGATCCATACTTTATTCCAGTCGGTGGCGGTAATGCACCAGTCAGTTAGGTTGCCAACCGCCAATAAACACCAAAGAAGAAGAAGAAGAACCCATAATGCACTGCAGCACGCAGAGGGGGAAGAGCTTTCGCGGGAGAGCCAGCAGTCAGCTAGTTTATTCTGTTTCAGCAACTTTTGCAGTATTTCGATGTTTTAATGCAGAAGTAATCAACCGTGCATCTCGCAGGGGTTGTTTATCGACTGTCTTTTGAGAGGGATTGTTGAAAGAATACGTCAGGCGTTTTAAGGTGAGTGTTTGAACTGTTGAAAAGGTTGGCCCGCGTGTTGTTTATCATCTGCAGAGATTCGCTGCAAAATATGCATGCCCTGCAGCGTGGTTCACGTTTGTGCGCTCGGTCTGGCTACAGCTAACTTTGCATTCATATTTTAAAGCATTTTATGTTGGAGTATTTTGTTGTTGTTTTCATTTCCATCGAATAGCGAGCTAACGACAATAGAACGGCGTGTTCATAATATAAAACAGAATTAAGACAGCATTGAGCTTTGGGAGTATTGTTTGGTATGCTATGTATTAGCCTGTGACGATATTAGCCAAAGATGCATGTTTGTAGTCCTGGGACTTCATGCCTTGCGCAGCAGTTGCAAAAGTACAGAAGCGTTTGCTGCAGACAGTAGACTAAAGTCCATTGTAGAGGTTGATATGGTTTGAAATGGGTGTGTAGTATTTGAAAAATAACTCCAGTTTATCGCAATTAAATAAAATATTGCAACAATGGGGATGTTTTCATTCCGAATACTGTGGAAGATAATATAAATGTTTTTATTAGATTTTAACTTTTTGCTGCCGCAAATACGATTAATAGTTAATTGCAACATTTGTGTTCACTAAATTGTTTTCCTTCGAAACGACAGAATAATTATATAAGTTTTTAAAAAGATTTTTTTTCATGAAAAATAGTATATTGTTAGTTGTATATTATTTTCCGTGAATAAACAATGGCGTATGGCGCAAAATATTCCTTAGTTTAATTTTCTACCAAGTCTAGCCTGTGCTTCAAGGAAGTAATTCATTTCATATTTGAACTTGCAGAATTTCTCAACAATTGAAATGCACTTAATCCTGAAAAACCCAAATATAGAAAAAACTGTGAAAATTTATTTCACCTTTTTAACGTTGTTGTAGGAGGTCTCTAATGCAGAAATAAATGGGCTTTTACATTTTTTACATTTTAGTCGGTTTTAGGGAAATGTGATATTGCAGGGTTGGGCAGAATTTCAATGATTTTACTCACTGTATGAACAAATGTAGAGAACATCTGACGGTTCATTTGCAGGGTGTATTGCTTCTGTATCCTCATAACAATAGTCTATATATGTATACACTAATAATCACTGATGAAATAAGTCACATTTTATGTAAGAAAAAAACATTTATTATAAAAATGTTCGATTACATTTGCAAAACCTGATCAACTGAATGAAAGCTTTAAAACATTCATCATGACTTGACTTGAAAACTTTCTTCTCTTGTATCAGAGTCCATCTCAAAGTCTCTGTTCCCATTTTGGATGGTATCAGTGATCTCATGCGCATATGATGAGACAGTCTTTCTTGGCTGGTGACATTCTAAAATGGAAAAAAAAAGAACAATTAGTTTCCAGGCTAAAAATATTAGTGCAAATTAATCCCAATCATACACGTTTTAAAGAATTCACCCATTCACACATTCCACAGAATTCACACAATACTGTCTGATAGCTTATTGTGTCCTTTAGTTATCATGCTAATAGCACTGATACCCACACATTCCAGAACATTATCACTTGTCCCTCATGCATTAAGCAGATATTTGGGCAAAACCTAGAAAAAACAACAGGACATTTTATAAATAAGATACAGATAGTCTAAAATATTAATACACAAATACTTTAAAATTCTCAAAGAAATAATTTATTATTCAACGTGCACTTATTTAATAATCATAAAATCTTGATTGAATGTCAGAATGGTAAAAAAAAAAGACATTTAAAACTTGTGAATGATCAAAAACAGTATGTTTCTATTAGTATTTTTTCATATGGAACAAGTGAGAAGCACAATTCATCCATGTAATGTGAAAGGTGCACAGGCAAATTTTGCTAAACCTTTAACCCAATGTTGTAAAATTACAATACTGACATAAGCTCAAAATCTAAAATGATCAATGCATTCAACAATACCTTAATATCTACATGATCTAGACATCAGAATCAGAATTAGCTTTATTCGCCAGGTGTGTGCAAACACACGAGGAATTTGTTTTTTTTTTTTTTTAAGGTGCTCCTGGTACGTACATACATGCATACATACATACATGCATACATATCTGACATGAGAACAGAAAAAAAAACATTTAAATAGTAAAAACTTAACAATAAATAATGTGTATGAATCTGGAACAGTAGATTTATGTGCAGATTTGTGCATTATTTACTCTATATAGAACTGTATATATAAAGAGATATGCATATGTATTTACATAATACTTGAGAAAGAGGCAATAATTAAGGATGTAGAATGAATTACGAAAATGAATTACAGAACGCAGGTAATGATTCATATGTTAGCTGTTTAAGCTGGAGATGGCATGGGGGAAAAAACTGTTTTTATGCCTAGATGTTCTAGTGCACAGAGATCTGTAGCGTCTGCCTGAAGGGAGAAGTGCAAACAGGTTGTGTCCGGGGTGAGAGGGGTCTTTGATGATGTTGCCTGGCGAAGCTGTTTGAGTTTTGCACTGAACCAAGGTTTGTCGTTGTTAAATGTTAAATAAGTCCTGGTGGGAACACACATGTCCTCACAGAAACTGATGTAGGATGTCACGGTGTCAGTGAGCTCATCCAGATCAGTAGCTGCAGCCTCAAAAACACTCCAATCAGTAAGTTCGAAGCAGGCCTGTAAATCCTGCTCTGCTTCAGCAGTCCATCTCTTTACAGTTTTCACTACAGGCTTAGCAGATTTGAGTTTCTGCCTGTAGGCTGGTAGAAGATGAACCAAACAGTGATCAGAGAGTCCCAGACATATTGCTAATCACAGAAAAAAATATATTTTAGGCATTTTGCTTACTTGAATGTAGATTTATCCAGTCCAGTAAAACGAGATGTGCTTCATGGGAAGTTCGCAGGATGTGTGAGTTTATGGCCAGGTAAACAGGCCTATTTTTAAAATCTAGCATCCAGTAGCATTGCAAGACTAAACAATAGGACCTATTAGTTGTGTAAATGTGGCCTTAAAGAAAAAAACATGAGCAGCTTTATTTTAGTCAAGCTAAAACTGATGTTGTAATATTACAAAAGTGGGCCTTGCAGGGTTAAGCAAGTTTGGCTGTATAATACTGTGATAATACTGTACAGACCTGATAGAGAGCCCCAGACCATTCTTATTGTTGAACTCTGCTCTATGAACAAATGTCTTCATTTCTCACTTTCAGGAGTGAAGTCTGGCCCCTCACAGTCTACAGAGACAGTTTCACAGCTGGGCGCTATGTCTGTCACAGGTGTCCCTATGGCTAGTGAGGATTCAACAGAACAACTTCCAGGAGATGCAGCTGGTTCAGAAGTGAAGCCAGATGCAGTGGAGTCATGCCTGCTGGATGCCACTGAGGCTGGTGTAAATGAACCAAGCCGTCAAAACAGCCTTATGGAAAGCCAAAAGATGGAGCAGGAGGAAGTAGAGGAGATGGAGGAAGATCCGGATTTAAGACAACAGTCGGGTGTGGACCAAGAAAACGGACCAGAAAAGAGCAATGTAAGTGACCAGAATGAAGAAGAAAATTGTGCGCAGGAACACTCTGAGCAGAAGAATGCTGGAGAAGAAGAGAAGAATGAAGTGAGGAACATCGCAGAGGATGCAGCATGGTGTTCAGAAGAGCTTGTGATTGCTAAAGTCGAAGACCTTACCAATGAAACGGCAATAGATGTGGACCAGGCTGAGGATGGGAGGATGGAGGTAGATGGATCAGATGATGCAGGTTGGTGTGAACATTTTGCCTGTTACAAGATGTGTCCCGTTGAGATGACTTGCAAACACATTTAGGTAGTTACTGATATTGATTTATGATTCTGTGTATTGATAAGTGTTAATTTCTGAACATTATTTCACAGCCATGGAAAAGCATTCCATGAAATTCAAAATGTAGTTGAATTCCTAAATATGTGTTTTTAGAAAGTTTTAATATATTGAAAATTATGTTTTAAATGCTGCATAATGTTGCTTTATTAATATTTTTGTACATTTATTCATTTAACCAAATGGAACTGAGTAACACAATTGACTGGGGTTTTTTTCTGCATCATTTTTACATTTAACAGAGAAATCTTTTCCTAAACCCATAAAAAGAGAGAAAACGGAGCCACCTGTCTTGGTAAGCACAATCACTATTTTATGTTTACCATTGAAGTTCATTGAGTTTGCTTGTTAATCCATGGAGGAAGTAAACTCATAAAACTAAAATCCTCTCCATCTAAATCCAGCAAACAGAGTCAGTGTTAAAAGCTGAGGTGAAACCTCAAGTGGCCCAGCTCTCTGCTGCCCTACCAGTGACGGTGAAGGATGAGCCAATGGATGAGGAGTATGAGAAAGCGTCGGTGTCACTGCGGCCAGTGGGAAACATTAAAGATGAGCCTGACACAGCAGCTGTGAGTTTCACCACTGATTTCTGACTTTTATTTATTTTTTAATTAAGCTACCAATGCATTTGAGGATTGTATTTTTTTAAAAATACTTTGTGTTCACAGTGTCTTTTCAATATGTGTATGTTTGTAATTATACCAGTTCTCTGAAAAATCAGCACAGGAGTGTGGATATGTTTTACAGTGTCTAACATCAGAATGCTTGTATAGATGGTTTACCAAACTATACTATGTTTTAAACGCTATAAAATGTTACACTATATATGTAGGGTTGTCATGATTCTGTCTGACAACTGATTGTAATATGAATAATTGGGATTAACAATTTCATTGAAGTTAAATTAACGAGTTTAATTCACACACCTACTGTTTAAAAGTTTGAGGTTTGTAAGAGAGATATATATATATATATATATATATATATATATATATATTTATTTATTTAT
>NW_015658395.1:1570256-1580045 GCF_001515625.1 Sinocyclocheilus rhinocerous
ATTTAGTTATTTATTATTATTATTATTTATTTTATTTTTTTTCACAGATGTCTCTTATGCTCACTAGAGCTGCATTTATTGGATCAAAAATATAGTAAAAACCGTAATATAGTGAAATATTGTTTGTTTCTATTTCAATATATTTTAAAATGTAATTATTCCCTGTGATGGCAAAGCCGAATTTTCAGCAACTTCAATGTCACATGATCCTTCAAAAATCATTCTGACATGCTGATTTACTGCTCATGTGACATTTCTTATCAGTGTTGAAAACACTTAATATTTTTTGTGGAAACCATAAAACATTTTTTACAGGATTCTTTGAATACGATGTTCAAAAGAACAGAATGTTTTGTTACGCCTTTACCGTCTCTTTTGATCAATTTAATGCAATCTTGCAAAATATTTTTTCTTTCCTCCTACTACTGAGCTGGAAAATGAACCCAAAATGGTATTTAAAATACAAAATAGTCAATTAGATAAATGAAATAACTGCAAGAAGCCAAACCATGTGACAGGCAATGAAAACATGAGCTAAATTTACATTACTTCAGGTTAAATCAGGGGTACCGTTAAGTAAGGTATCAAATGTTTCATGGAAACTTGTTTTTTAGATTTTTTTCATTGTGTTCGTGTTTTCAGGAGTTCAACCAGACACCTGATTCGATCAAGATCAGCGCAGTTTTCTCTGTAGGAGGAAATACCACATCCATTGGTACGAGCCCTGAAAATATATTATGATGTTCTTTTACCATTTACTATATGAGTGAATAGATGTGATGATAAATGGTTCAATTTAATTTAAGTTTCTTGTTATATTTCTTCCCAATTTTTCTTCATGTGACTGCAGTTCCAGCAGCTGCTCCAGCAAAGGTGGCACCAGTCCCTACACTATCCCTTCATTCTCTGGCCCCTGCCAATCCAATTGGTGTGGTCTGCACAGGATGTAACAAAGTCCTCTTAAAGGGACAGACGGCTTTCCAGCGCAAAGGCTGTCCTAAACTCTACTGTTCACCTCAGTGTCTCTGCACCACCTCTAATGTGGTGGTCAAGATACCTCAGAAGAAACAATGTCACCACTGCCACAAGTATGCCTAAAAGTCTTGCTTTTATTTTTTTCTAAAATGTAACTTTTAAAATGATCATACTAGGTGCATTACATTGTATTGTATTTAAATAACGTTTGTAAATATGAACTTAACTTACCACCCTAAGACCTAACCATATTATAATAATGTACTCCTTTATTTAAAAAATGCAAAGAATAATATATAATACAAATTTAAATACAGCAATGGTGTTTAACATACCCTTTAAGGATGCAAATGCCTCTTCCCCGGCAGAGACATTCTTGACCTGAAGGATGTGATCAATGCCCCGGTGGACATGTCAGGGACTGTGAAGGAGTTCTGCAGTCAGAAATGCCTCAGTGCTTTAAGCTTCAAGTGCAGTGTTTGTCTTAAGACAGGAATGGTAAGTGGCCATCTCTATCTGTGCAGGTGTGTCCTTCACTGGATCGCCGCTACTGAGAATGCGGCCCGTAAAATAAATCATGTTTTGCCCCTAAAGGCCTGTTCACAACAAGACAAATGTAAACATTTTAATTTGGATAAATTTTTCATAAAACAGGTTTACCAAATAAGCCAGGTTTATTTCAGTTAGTCTGACTTATTGTCAGTTGATTTGGTTCAAAATAAGTCAGACTAACTGAAATAAGCCTGGCTTGTTTGATAAACTTGTTTTATGAAACAGCGCCCAGGTGTTACTTTGTTCAAAGTGATACAAATATTTGCATGCCCTTGTAATGCTTTCATGTACTTGTGCATATGCATACCACGACAATGGCAGCACTTTCACTGCTCATAGTGCTTTTATCTACTTATACATACAGTATCTCACAGAAGTGATTACCCCCCTCACATTTTTGTAAATGTTTTATTATATCTTTTCATGTGACAACACTGAAGAAATGACACTTTGCTACAATGTAAAGTAGTGAGTGTACAGGAGCGCAAGGTCTCTAACATTCACCAGCTCCGTGATGTCGTAATGGAGGAGTGGAAGAGGACTCCAGTGCCAACCTGTGAAGCTCTGGTGAACTCCATGCCCAAGAGGATTAAGGCAGTGCTGGAAAATAATGGTGGGAGCACAAAATATTGATACTTTGGGCCCAATTTGGACATTTTCACATAGGGGTGTACTCACTTTTGTGGCCAGTGGTTTAGACATTCATGGCTGTGTGTTGAGTTATTTTGAGGGGACAGCAAATTTACACTGTTACACAAGCTGTACACTCACTACTTTACATTGTAGCAAAGTGTCATTTCTTCAGTGTTGTCACATGAAAAGATATAATAAAATATTTACAAAAATGTGAGGGGTGTACTCACTTCTGTGAGATACTGTATATATATGGTTTAGACATTCATGGCTGTGTGTTGAGTTATTTTGAGGGGACAGCAAATTTACACTGTTACACAAGCTGTACACTCACTACTTTACATTGTAGCAAAGTGTCATTTCTTCAGTGTTGTCACATGAAAAGATATAATAAAATATTTACAAAAATGTGAGGGGTGAACTCACTTCTGTGAGATACTGTATGTATACTGTGTCTCATTCACTCCTCTTAGGGAACCAAGGTTACATTAGGTAACCCGGAGACATTTGACTTCCTTCCTTCTGTCACAAGTGGATGCACTGAATATTAGTGCCAAACATTTTGGTGTGAACAAGCCTTAAATTTAGGTGATCTGGGTACTGTGAAATAATGTCAAGATGACACATCTTCCTTTTGCATTATCTTTTCTGGATGTACTCAAAAACAAACCTATAACTCGAAGTATTTTGAGTTCCCATAATAAATTGCACAAAAATAGTTAGATTAGTTACTTGATCCAGTCAAGATTTTTTTTTTTCGCTCATTGAATCTGTTAGAGCGGTTACACATCAGGTAACATCTGACTCACTCATTGAATCGCAGGTCTTAAATTTCAGTTACGTTTGACTTTAAATGAAGCAAGCACTGTTTAGTGTATTTAACCCCCTTGAGGCTTCAGCGTGATAACTACCTTTTTACATTTAGTCATTTGGCAGACGCTTTTATGCAAAGCGGCTTACAAATGAGGACAATAGAAGCAATCAAAACCAACAAAAGAGCAATAATATGTTAGTTGTGACAAGTCTATTTTTTTTATTGACTTAAGGTACTCTTGGTATTTATGGTTATGCAGATATAATGAAGACATCATTCAAAACTGTAATGGGTCTGCTTTCATTTGGCCACTCAAAATAACAATTACTTTTGTGTAATGCAGAAAACAGTCAATGTGTGCTTCCGCCATCTAATATATGTATGTGTATATACAGGTGCATCTAAAAAAATTTGAATATCATGGAAAAAGTTCATTTTCTGTTGTAACTTATTTCAAATAGTGAAACTTTCATATATTCTAGATTCATAACATGTAAAGTAAAACATTTCAAAAGTTTTTTTTGTTTTAATTTTGATGATTGGAGCTGCTCTAATCAAAATTTTAAAAAAAAAACTTTTGAAATGTTTTACTTGTATTGAATCTAGAATATATGAAAGTTTCACTTTTTGAAATAAGTAAAAAAAAAAAAACTTTCACTGTATTCTAATTTTTTTAGATGCACCTATATATATATGTATATGTGTGTGTGTGTTATATATCAATAACTTGTGCATCATGAGGAATATATTTTGTTGTTACTTATCCAAACCAAATAGCTCTGCTTTGTAGTGGCTCGGGAATGATCTAAAAAAAATCTCAATTACTATTCTTTTGATATTTTTTGAAAGCATAACTAAACTAAATGCAAGCATTTTTGATAGAAGTTTTAATAATAATTAACTAAAACGTGGCAAGTATGTATGAATGCAAATATATAAGTTTGCATTCATATTAAAATGAGCTTGGTGGTGGTGCTCCATTGTTTCTGTGGGGGAAAAAACTAATACCACTAATAAAAAGCACGCAAATGTAAAATATTTTCATCTGTTTTTACTTGCAAAAAAACGACTTTTGCTCGCATCTTTCCTCAGGTAGGTTGTGTTGTAGCCACTGATCTATAATAGAGAATATTTATTGATCAGTGGTTGTAGCTCATTGTCTGTCGCGTTGAGGTCTGGCTCATGAATATTAATCACATTGTCTGCGTTCGCCAGAGCTGATTGGCGGAGCCGGAGAGGTGAGCGCTAGCCAATGGGATTACCTCTTGCTTATCCTCCATCTGCCAAATGATGTGAACGGCCTAAATAATAAACGATCTAAGTAATTTTGATAGGGAAAAAAGTAAGAGTACCATTCTAGCGCGTCAGTGCTACGTGGTTTATAAGACTCACTTTCTCTTCCTCTCTGCGTGTGTGTGAGGAGAGAGCTGCCGCTGTCAGTCAAGCGACGGTGAGGAAGGCGTCTACACAATAGATTACGCTGCGAATCCATAGATGTCAATAAGAACAGCGCGATGTACAGACAGAACGATAACGAAACTCTTCCAATTCGCTGTATTACCGCATTATTTATGCATGCGAATGATTTACTCGAACGATTAATGTTTGGTTAGGTACCGTTTTGGTGCCTCATCCCTAACTTACCCGCAGAGCGCGCTATTCATACGGTTGCATACAAGCATGGTTAAATCTCCCCTATCAATGTGATAAAATAGCTTCTAGCTTCATCCGATTCATTCACTTTTCATCGCTTTTGGAAGATGGCACACTGCACGTGTGAGGAAACTCTTGAGACGGTCCTGGACAGCGAGGAAGAATTCACCTTTTCCTCAGAAGAGGAGCAGGATGAAGAATGGTCGCATTTTGAAGAGCGCCTTGATCCAGCAGAGGACGCCCTTTCTGATGAGTAAGTCATTCATACTTCGTTATCATGTTGTTTTAATGTTAATTTTAATAGTTTATATTTTGAGTAAAATGTGTTTGTCCTGGATATAGGATAGGTCATAATACATCTAGTCGTTGCATCTAAATGTTTTTTTTTATGCTGTATAATACACTACTGTTCAAAGGTTTGGGATCAGTGAGCTTTAGATTTTTATTTTTATTTTAGTCGAATAATTTTATTAATTAAAGATGCATTAAATCGATCAAAATTGGCAGTGAAGAAATGTTATAAAATATGTCCCTTTCAAATAAATGCTGTTCTTTTGAACTTTGCATTCATCGATCATAATTTTATCACTATTCGAAACGAAAATATGCAGCTCTGATCATAAATGTTTGAGTACCAAACAAGTATTAGAATGATTTCTGAAGGATCAAGTGACACCGAAAACTAGAGTAATGTCTGCATTAAAATTCTGCTTAAAAAAAAAAAAAAATTCGAAATTTCACAATATTACTGTTTTCACAGTAGTTTTGCTTGAATAAATGCAGCCTTGGTGAGCATAAGAAACCCCACATTTTTTAAATGTAGTGTATATTGATAGAAATTTGATATTTACACTAGTTGGCTTCTTATTTTAGCTTGTTTGCAAATATCTGATCAGGCATAAATTATTGTAGTGTGCTATAAACGTGCATGTGTTTTTGCTACGTCTGTGCAGTATTAGCGATTAGTAATGTTAAAAAAAAAATAGCTTTGATCCTGTTGTCGTCATGTTCACAGTTTTTTGTTTTTTTCTTAATAACAGAAATGAGGAGAATGACATTGACCAGATGCCTGTGATTGTAGTGTGCTATAAACGTGCATGTGTTTTTGCTACGTCTGTGCAGTATTAGCGATTTAGTAATGTTAAAAAAAAAATAGCTTTGATCCTGTTGTCGTCATGCTCACAGTTTTTTGTTTTTTTCTTAATAACAGAAATGAGGAGAATGACATTGACCAGATGCCTGTTGCAAAGAAGGCCAGGACAAGCAAGCAGCCTACTCTGACGTGGAAAGCAGAGACTGAAGTTGACTTGGTCCCACAGACTCTGAGATTCGTGCCCGCACGAGAACCCGGACCGCAGTTGTGGCCAACTGACTCGTACACTCCCCTCAGTCTCTTCAAGCTCTTTTTCACTGAAAATGCTGTCTCAACTCTATGCTACAACACAAATGCCCAGGCCGCCAGGTCACTTGCAAGGGGTCGCAAATACAAGTGGACAGATGTCAGCGTCAGTGAAATGTACCGCTACTTTGGACTCATATTCTACATGGGCATGGTGAAGTTGATCTCCATCAAAGACTACTGGCGGCAAGGCAGTCTTTTCTCTGTGCCTTTTCCCGCCACAATCATGTCAAGGGACAGATACCGCACCATTTCGTGGAATATGCACATGAGTCACCCAGCTGAGGACAAGGAGAATGACAAAAACAAGGGCACAAATGAATATGACCGGCTTTTCAGGGTCAAACCCCTCATGGACACGATCCGTCTTGCTTGCAAAACCATTTATCATCCTAGACGAAATTTAGCTGTGGATGAAAGAATGGTGGCATGCAAAGCCAACTCAGGCATGACACAGTACATGAAAGCCAAGCCAACCAAGTGGGGCTTCAAGCTGTTTGTCCTCGCGGACTCTTCGAACGGATACACTGTTGACTTTTCTGTGTACACGGGAAAGAACAACACTGCCACAGGCAATGGACTGCCGTATGATACTGTGATGTCTCTCTTGGACAGAAAAGTTTTGGGATCTGGGTACCACGTGTACATGGACAATTTCTACACAAGTCCAAAGCTCCTAACAGACATGTTAGAGATGAAGTATGGTGCTTGTGGGACTTACAGAGACTACAGGAAGAACAGCCCACAAAATGCACCTAATTCACTGACTAAAAATTCCCCCAGGGGATCCATTAGATGGATTCGAAATGGTCCGCTTGTGTTCGTGAAGTGGATGGACACACGAGAGGTGTCTGTGTGTTCCACTATCCATCCTGCCTACACAGGAGACACCGTGCAGAGGAGAGTGAAAGCGCAAGATACATGGAGCTTAAAGACATTCCCCTGTCCTGCACCTGTTACTGCGTACAACCAATACATGGGGGGCGTTGACCTGTCCGATCAGCTGTTGCAATACTACACCGCACAGCACAAAACCTTGAAGTGGTACAGAAAGATCTTCTTACACTTCTTGGACATTGCTGCCACCAACTCTTACACAATTCACAAGGAGTTATACGGCAACATGACCCACAAGGAGTTTATGGAGCAGCTAATTGCAGAGCTTTGTGGCGTGTCACCGAAAATCCCACAGAAACGGGCCAGCAGTGACCATGTGCCCGTTCCAGGAGCTCCGCTGAGCACCGATACCAGGAAAGTTGCCTCTAGTGGTCGGCGAATCTGTGTGCACTGCAAAGCAGCGCATGGAAAGAAGAAGCAAACTCCTTGGAAATGCCAGGCGTGCGACGTGCACTTGTGTCTTCAGCTGACGAGAAATTGTTTCCAGGAATGGCACAAATCTCTGTGACTGTGTGCTTTTGGTTTTGACCTTGGTTTTGTGCTGTGGTTTTGACCCTTATGTCTTTCTTTTATTTGATCTGTCTGTATTATATTGTACGCTGTTGTAAATAAACTGCAAACAAAAACATTCTTTCTTATATAATCTCTTTTGGTTCCCTCACAGTCGCATCCCACATTGATAGGTCTTTACCCACCTGATGTGAAATATGTCAAAACAGTGGGGGGAAAAAAAGTGTCGCACATAAGTTACATCAATGTTTTGTTTTATGTGAATGAAAGGACAAAATGATTTTCACAACGTTGTAACAAAGGCTCTGGTCTATGAAATCCAGTAATCAAAACTACTGTTTTATTACCCCTTGTCTTATTTTATATATATATATAATCATTAAATTAGCTGATTTGGTGCTCAAGAAACCAATCTTATCAACGCTGCTTAAGTTCTTACAAATCTCTTTTTTGCAGTCTTTCAATTTTATGGAGTGTAGATTTAGAAAAAATATTCAGTTTCATAACTGACTGGATGTTCTTGTGATTCATTTACATTTTTACTTTATAGTTCTGTAGAAAACACTGTTATTCTGAACATATCTTTGTTTTAGTTGCTTTATTTGTCTGTGACAGTTCTGCCTGCCTATAAGGTCGATATAGAAATAAAATCTTCAAAAGATCTAAAATGTTGCATGTTGCAATTGTATTTCTCATAGACTTACACTCACGAAGTGAACTTAATGGGCTCCATCCATAAGCTGTGCAGCAACATCTGCTTCAACCAGTTCCGTTCCTCCAATAATCTGAACATAAACAGCTGTGTGAACTGTGGAGGATATTGCTATGGCACAGACAGTCAGTGTCCATGTCTGCGGATAGAGGGCAGTGTTATGAAGTTCTGCAAACAAAACTGCCTCGTAGCCTTCAAAAAGGTAATGGCAAATGAATAACTAAATAATAGTCCAATAATTTGTTGAAAGTCTGTCAAATAAATTAATCTTTCTTTGTAGAAAAGTTTGAAACCTGTCGGCTGCAAAATTTGTCGTACCATGCGCCCGGTTGCAGAAATGGTGGACAGTCCAAACACGGAGGGTGTCCGGGAACTTTTCTGTTCAACTTGCTGTGTCACAGCGAATAAAGTTCAGACTGTCAGTTCTTCAGGTAACATAACCAGCTGTTTACTAAGATTCTGCTTCCTTAATGATATTCTCTTTTTGAAGTATACTCAAATGTCCTTTTTGTTTGCATGCAATCAAGGTGCTCCAGTGGAATGCAACAGCTGCAAGCTTAAACTAACGCCTCAGTACCATCTAGCCATGTCTGACGGAACCATCCAAAACTTCTGCTCCTTTTCATGCGTAGTATCATATCAGGTAGAGTTTATTGACACTAGTTTACTGATCTCTATTTCGAAGGGGACATCGGATGCAAAATTCACTTTTACATGGTGTTTGCCTATAAATGTATTAGCAGTGTGTGACGCAACCACCCTATAATGATAAAAATCCATTCACTCCTTTTTTTTTTTTTATCCTCAAAAACCTTAAATAGTCTTAATGATCAAGCTGTTTTGAATTTCTGAATGCCCCGCCCACGACCGCTGACAGACTGTCCCGCATTAGCATATTCCCGCCCCCAGCCAGTTGTACGCTGCCCGCCATTTTCTCTGGACTCGAGCAGCTGTAGTGACAACAATCCCTGCGTTCCATTCGGAAGGGCTCATCCCTATGCCCTAATCCCTTCAAAGGTTTTACCCTCCGGAGTGAGAGCTTCGAAGGGTTGAAGGGTGTAGGGGACCAACTGTTTCTTGAAGTGCCCTTCTGCGTCATCACGTGCCCACATGGAGGCACCGTCATCATGCGAAGAATCTGCGCAAAGGATCATGGGAACCCGAAGTGTCCATCAGTTGTATACTTCGAAATCCTTCATTCCGAAGGGCCCTTTGAAGTGGCCAGTTTTGAGCACTTCGGTTTGGAACGACCCTTCAATATATGGCGGCCATGATTGTTTTCACTCCGAAAGTGCCCTTCGGCGGGTGATATATCCCATTTGGAACGCACCGAATGTCTCGTAAGCAATCCGAGATGGTCCTCACTACAGAACACAAGATCCAGGGGGCGTGGTTGGATCCAGATCCAACTCCTCCCACCTTACATATACCTAAACCTACCCGTCTCCACCCCCTGATCCCTAAACCCACCCATCTCCACCCCTAAACCTACCAATCTCCACCCCCTAGATGTGGATCCAACCACGCCCCCTGGATCTTGTGTTCTGCAGTGAGGGGCTACTGAGCAATCCAGGTGTTTTGTATAGTGGTCAACCGATATTGGTTTTTTGACAGCCGATGCCGATATCTTGGAAAGCAGGGTGG
>NW_015658395.1:1582928-1583586 GCF_001515625.1 Sinocyclocheilus rhinocerous
CCTTACATATACCTAAACCTACCCGTCTCCACCCCCTGATCCCTAAACCCACCCATCTCCACCCCTAAACCTACCAATCTCCACCCCCTAGATGTGGATCCAACCACGCCCCCTGGATCTTGTGTTCTGCAGTGAGGGGCTACTGAGCAATCCAGGTGTTTTGTATAGTGGTCAACCGATATTGGTTTTTTGACAGCCGATGGCGATATCTTGGAAAGCAGGGTGGCCGATATAAATCCGATATAATTGTATTTATTTTAATTAATGTTTAAGAAATTTGAAGTAATTTGAAAATGGATAAAAAAATAAATGTTAAACATACTTTAGATGACAAAGTATTTTTCACAAATAAATAAATATTTAATAAAAAATATAATTAAGAAAAGGAGGTAAACACTGTAACCAACAGGGCACTCAGTATTCTGGGAAGTTTGTGTGCATTGGGAATCATATTTTTTCAAATAAAGCCAAGGTAGCACTCATTTTACATACAGCACACAGTGAAAATGACATGAATATGACAGTGGGCAAATGCATAAAGAGCAACATAATTTGAAATCACTAACTTGGTTTAAAGTTTGTCCATCGCGCATCTCCGGTGAAGCTGAACTCTCCTCCTGTCCACATTCAATTCACACGGACCGACCGTCACGCAGAG
>NW_015658395.1:1583717-1584255 GCF_001515625.1 Sinocyclocheilus rhinocerous
GTAGACATGTGGGGGCGTGTTAGAACGAGCCGTTTTAGGTAGGCGTGGTTGACTCTTAACTTTTATAAAGAATATCTCTTTGGATTTGAGACTTTAGTCTTTGCAAATAGATCTTCTTTATGCACGAACAGATAGCTAGTAATACTTCAAAAAGGAAAAATTGAAATGGCATCATATGACCCCTTTAAAGATGCACACATACGCCTCCTTCGATTAAAGCTGCAGTCCGTAATTTTTTTTGGTTAAAAATTATCCAAAATCAATATGTGAGCAAGTACATAACCAGCCAGTGTTCAAATCTATCGCCTTACTTTAGCCCGATTCACAACGGTTAGCTTATAATAATGTTTTCTAATTTCAGTGGTACGGGTAGGTTTTCGCGGGAAATTAGAGCATGCTGCCGCGTCATTACATCACATCTTGTTGTCCCGGTTACTAGGCTATGGCATGTGAGGATCCTGCAGGTGGCGGATCGTTTATAGCCTTTTCTCACAGCAGCCAGAATAATTAAATGTATCATTTTGATGGCGGATTGTAA
>NW_015658395.1:1584428-1585034 GCF_001515625.1 Sinocyclocheilus rhinocerous
TCGAAGGAAGAATAATTTGCTTTTTGGGTTAAAAGAATTTCTTAATATGAAATTCGAATAGTATGACAATTAGAGATTAGACTGTACAGAAATTGAAATCGACACGCTAATACACACTATACTCATATAGTCACGCAATGCGGATGTTGTTAACATTAATAATTTGAGAAAGTATAACTAATAATAATTTGCATGGTTTGATGTGATATGAGCTAACCGATTTTTAGATTAAATCATATGGCGGCATTTATTGTAATGCTTTTTTCCTCAGTTGGTCAGAACAAACGTGGCAGACTTGTTACGTGTTTAGATATACAGTGAAAATTCTTATGTGTCATAAATTCAAATACATAGGCTAGATTCTGTGATTGCTAAGTACAGTAAATATCCACACTGGTGCGGTGACTGACTGCCACACATACTCAAAACATTAGATTCATCCACGCTGGAGCCGCGCCGGCGCACAACCCACGCAAGGAAGGTAATTCCGCATCCGCACACAGCTGCAATTGCAGGTTTTCAAACAGAGATGGCGACAAAGAGGCAAAACTTACGGACTGCAGCTTTAAAGGGGTCATATGATGCTATTTTAAAGATCATTATTTT
>NW_015658395.1:1585092-1593823 GCF_001515625.1 Sinocyclocheilus rhinocerous
TCATATAGTCAATGCGGATGTTGTTAACATTAATAATTTGAGAAAGTATAACTAATAATAATTTGCATGGTTTGATGTGATATGAGCTAACCGATTTTTAGATTAAATCATATGGCGCCATTTATTGTAATGCTTTTTTCCTCAGTTGGTCAGAACAACACAACACAACAGATATACAGTGAAAATTCTTATGTGTCATAAATTCAAATACATAGGCTAGATTCTGTGATTGCTAAGTACAGTAAATATCCACACTGGTGCGGTGACTGACTGCCACACATACTCTTCAAAACATTAGATTCATCTGTGCTGGAGCCGTGCCGGTTCGCAACCCAGGCAAGGAAGATAATTCCACAAACAGCTGCAATTGCAGGTTTTCAAGCAGAGATGGCGACAAAGAGGCAAAACTTATGGACTAAAGCTTTAAATATTGCCATAATCCCACCAAAATCCGTTGCCATGACTTGTCGCGAGAGGAAAAAATTACGTTTTTGTCGCATAACATCGGTTAATGGAAATGCTGTCATTTCGCAGTACTTTTTTATCGACATTTATAAAATATCGCCAAAGTTTTGCGCAAATCTGTAATGGAAACGCGCCTACAGTTTAGATTGTTTATGATTATTTGCAAATCGCCTTTCCTATTAATATATTTAAAAGTATAGTGCCCTAATGGAAGCAACTTGGGATTTCTGTGAAATAGTTCTTTTGTCTAAAAGATATAACTTTATGAAAAAGCTTTAGGTGTGTTCGACTTAAAGCAGACCGATCGGTGTATGACATCTAAATACCGCGAGAGCTGTCTGCTCTCACAGTACTTTGTTATACACCGATCGGTATGAGGTGCGTTTCCCAAAAGCAACTATGGTCGCAGGTTCTGTCGTTAACAATAGAGTTAAATGGAACTAATGACCATAGTTAGCTAACGATCGTTTTGGGAAACAGCACAGCACTGCTTCAAGTCGAACACAGCTTTTGTGTTAGGAATGGCGAGTGCCGGTGTACCGACGAAACATGCTACCTATCAGATTGTGCTACCAAAAATATATTTGCATATATGCAAGGGTAAGTTTAGGGTAAAGGTAGGTATGGACGGGTAGGGGTAGGTATGGACATTAAAAAAAGCCTCAAACCACATGAACAAGATGTTGGTAGCACAATCTGATAGGTAGCATTTTTCGCTTTCGATTTGTGCTACCTATCTTTTTAATGGGAGGTAGCACAATCTGAGCAGGTAACACAAATCGTCAGAACACTGGCATTAGCAGAGAAGAGAGGGGCGGGTGAGCAGCAGCTCATTATCACTTAAAGAGACATGCACTGAAACGGTCGCTGTGAACAGAGCTGTTTGACAAGATAAAAGGGTGTTGCTTTACATGACCATTGAGGAATTTTAACCAAAGTATGTTGCAGACATTTCATGAAGACCCTAAAAAAATCATACCAACTTGTGGAAAATGGGCATCCGATTTGCCCTTTCAAGATATGTAATTCACAGAAGTAGAGCTATTTGAATATTTGTTTTTTTGACTTCAGGAGTCCTTCAGTAAGATGAAACCTGTCATGCCAATAAATACTGTAACCTCTACAAGCAACAACACACCTACCCCAAAACATCGTGCCCCCAAACCTGCTCCCTCAGAGTCCAGCTCATCAGCGAAAACCAGTACTTCCAGTGGTCCAGCGCAGACAATCACCAAGATCCCTTGCTCTCAGTGTTTGAACTCATTCTTCCACAGACCAGAGCTGCTGGAGTTCAAGGTACTCTTATCAATAATCAGATACCGACTATCATTATTTTAAAGCCAATATACATATAAAGCCGATATATTGGCCATTTATTAGATAGCAGTCTACATTTTGTGAAGCTGGTTACCAAATTAAAAGAAAAAGTAAGAATAAATCTAATGTTAAAAAAATGTTTTTGCTATGGACAAAAATCTTGAAGAAAATATTAGTTTTATTCCATATTTATTTTTTGTTTAACCGCTAGACCAGCTAGAAATAAAGTGAGATGTTATTTATTAATTATGAGTCTTAAATATATTAGCATATTTGACTAATTAGACCAGTATCAACAACTTTAACATGGTCTAATAGTTTGGGCAAAATCGATAGGACTCCTGATATATCACACATTTATATTTGTATTATAGAGTTTATAATTAACATTCTTACAGTTTAATAATCTAAACAGTAGTTTGTATTTGTCAGCGATTGAGCAGTTGACCTTAAACCTAACCTAACTTGCATGTTTTCTTGACCTTTCAGAGGAAAATGTACGCTTTCTGCAATAATAGTTGTGTTGAGGAGTTTAAACAGATCAACAATGTCATGGCTCGCTGTGAATACTGTAAGATTGATAAAGTTGTCAAGGAGGTGAAAAGGATAAACAAGATTGACCGCTCTTTCTGCAGTGAGGGTAAGTACTAAGAGCAAAATAAAGATACTATTAGCTGGTAGTTTTTCTTTTTGCTTCAGACATGCATGTCTTGATCAAGCTGTGGGTTATGACATCACAATTACTTGTTTGTTCATCCCTGTACAGGATGCAAGTTACTGTATAAGCATGACCTGGTCAAGCGCTGGGGGAAGAAACACTGTCGCAACTGCTTTTACTGTAGTGGATCCGCTCAGGCTCTGGTGACTGAAGTTATTGATAACGTAGAGCATGAGTTCTGTGGGAACATATGCTTATCACAACACACCTTACTGATGCGTAAGGTAATATTTTATCCCTTGGTTTATTCTGAGAAACAATTTGCGAGGCTGTTTTTTGCTGCAGCGTTACTTTTAAGACTTTATGTCGTGGATTTGGCTTTCAACTCACAGCAAGTATATTTTTGACAGGAAATAAAGTGCTCCATGTGCAGGCAGGCCAAGAAGATGATGACGGAGACTGTGAAATGGCTGGGTGAGATCAAGCATTTCTGCAGCTTGCAATGCTTGATGTTCTTTTGCAGTCTGCAGGGAACCACTGGGGCAGTCAGACCTGCAAACAAGACTTTGTCCACACAAGGTATTTCTTCCTGTAGATTTATGAGGATATTTGTCCCTTTTGTCTCTGTATCTTATGACTGTTAATCTTTGGGTGATTGTTTTCCTCAGGGACAAGCCCAGCACCATCTCCAGGCCCTCAAACTCCAGTTAATCACACACCACTGGTAACTAAAGAGGCCACACCGGTCATTGCCAGTATTATATCACTCTCAAATGTGTCCAATGGACAGCCAGGTGTTTTGGGGAACAGCGTTCTGCAAGGTGACTAACCTCTTTTTACTTCTTAATCATCTCTGTATATTGAGGGATGCACACTGTATTAGTGTTGGGCGATATGCTCTATTGTCATATCGTCCTATCGTCAGCCTGTGAAGTCGCCAATACACAATACTATCATGCTAATTTATTTAATTAGTTACTTAGTTTAATTACCGGAAAGTGAACCAACACCAGCATAAGGCTAAAAGCAGCCTAATGTTTTTAATATGACTGAATTTGTATTTAACATAACATTTTAATACAAACACAGTAAGTTACTAATTATAATGCTTTTACATTTCCTCAGTTATTCAAAAAGCAGCTACAGAAAGCGAGCAAAGAACATTTACATTACCAAAGAGCATCATCTAGCGCGAGTATGCTCTTTTAAAAACACTCCCGTTATAATCAGTGATCACTATCTACACTGTATGATGAATAAATCTCTTGCACTGCACACATCTGTGGCGCTTTATGGCTCTGACACAGCCACCGGAGCTGATCGCGGCCACTCTTTCAATGCTCGTTTTTATACCAGGTTTTAATATGACTGAATTTGTATTTAACATAACATTTTAATACAAACATAGTAAGTTACTAATTATAATGCTTTTACATTTCCTCGGTTATTCAAAAGGCAGCTACAGAAAGCGAGCAAAGAACATTTACATTACCAAAGAGCATCATCTAGCGCGAGTATGCTCTTTTAAAAACACTCCCGTTATAATCAGTGATCACTATCTACACTGTATGATGAATAAATCTCTTGCACTGCACACATCTGTGGCGCTTTATGGCTCTGACACAGCCACCGGAGCTGATCGCGGCCACTCTTTCAATGCTCGTTTTTATACCAGGCGCGCTGCGGCACGTTTATGAAGCATTCGATTAGCACTAGCAGCTCTCCACGCTGCATCGCTAAAGATAGGTGCCTAGTCCATTTTTGATGGATAATAATAATAGTCTTGTTATCGTCAAAGGCATCAGCAACAGGCTCATCGATACACAATACTATCGTCTATCATCACAACCCTACAGTGTATACCATATTTTATGAAGATTTATTATATTTATTTTATTAAAGTATGAATGTATATTATTTGTATTAATTTCTTTATTATTATTATTATTTTAGGAGTTGATTTTATTGGATATCTACTATCAAGTTATAATGGATTCTGTGCATGCTCATTTCTCTCTTTACATTTGTATTACTTTTGCCATTGTCTAGCAGTCATGTAATAACTATAAATAAACTAACTAGAACCTATAAATAAATGGAATCTTTAGCAAATCTCAAAATGAATATTTATTTTGTTCATTCTATAATATTGTGATTACTTAAATTTTTGTGTGTATTTGGATAACATCATGTTGAATTTTATCAGCCATAAAATGAAAGTAATTATGAGCTAATCAGATCTGTCAGAATTTTAATATCAGTGCCTAAACACGTTGCTAGTTACATAATTATGACATCTGTTGTCAACGCTCTTTTTTTCTTTAATAGTTTTTTTGGCGAACTGAGGAATGAATCAACTATTTTCTGTGACGCATCTCTCACGTTTACCTTTTTGTTTCCTCAGCCTCTGTTCCAGCTGCTACAGCAAAAAGTTCAGGAAATGTGAGTTTTTCACAATATCAATAATCCAGCTGAAGTTCCTTTTGAAATGTGAATGAAAATCAACCAATTATCAATCGTTCTCTGTGTTGTCAGGCGGCCAGCACACAGACAGACGGTGCGAAGGCTTCTGCGCCAGCACCTCGAATCCTAAAGAACAAAGCCTTGCTTTGTAAACCATTAAGTCAGAACAAAGGCACATCTTGCAAACCCAATGTCTGCGACATGAATACACAAACAGGTACTAGGAAGCACTGTTGCAGACATGTTTCTTTTGGGCATTATGTATGCTGACACTCCCATGTGTCGGCATATGCATCATCATGTGTCTCTTGACAGTGAACATAACAAAGGTGAAAATGAGAGGAGGCACTTGTTATAAATGTCATGCTTGCCTTTTGTCCTTTAGATGGACCTTCCGTGATAGTACTGCCTGTGCCAGTGCCAGTCTATGTTCCACTTCCCATGAATCTCTACACCCAATACACTCCGAAGTCTGTGGGGCTTCCGCTTCCGGTGTGTATCTCTACCACTTTTGTCCTTATACTCATCTTTGAATATTAAAACGATTAAAGCTGTATACATATTTGCTACCAGAATCAGTATGTTAATCTATTAATGAGTGTTACAATATTTTCATTGTTAATGAAAACTAAATAAAAATATTTGTTAACTGAAATAAAAAACTAACATGGAACTCTAAACAAAAATGTATCACTCAATTTGAAATAATAGTATTATGACTAAAATAACAATAGATGACGGAGAAATTTAACCCTGTTACACATTTTTAAATGATGACTCATTAAAACAAAAACTGAAATCTGAAACTAGAAAACTAAGTAAAGGAAATAGTAGTGAATCCTAATGAAAACAAGACAAAATGAATAAATAAAAAATAAACCCTACATGTTTAAGGATAAAGTATTATAATCTCGAATCAATGTAATCATTTCAAATGAATTGCAGATCATAAATTAGATTCACAGGCATCCCAAAGACTCTCTGAATCATGTGTCTCTTGTCTGTTTATGCAGGTTCCGGTGCCTTTGTTCTTCCCCACTACTCTGGACAGTGCTGAGCGCATTGTGAAGACCATTCAGGAAATCAAAGAGAAGATCCCTGATGACCCTCTGGAGGCCGACCTCATCATGATGGCAGAGATGGTGGCTGAGGATGCAGAGAAGGAGAGAAGCATGATTGTTACTGGTAAATTAGGGACAGTTGGAAGGTTTTTAATGTTCCTACAACTTCTGATATTTTTAGTTAACACACTGATCGACTTGATCAATTAACTGGTTCTCGCCATGAATATAGCCATAGATGGTGGAATGACGTTAAGGAAATAAACAAACAAACAAACAAATACACACACTGTTCGAACAGAACTTGGGTTGTTTGGGCACTGCACAGGCTTTAAACTTTAAGAGATGTAAAAAAATATTGCAGGTGCACACACATTTATTTTTGTTCACAAGCCTCCTGTTTTGTTATTCAGATCAGACTAGTAACATAATGGACGACCTTGATCTGGAAGCCTTATCTAGCAATCTGAGTTGGGAGGAGGACTCTGTGTCTTCTGCCCAGACATGGGATCAAACCCCTGAGCCTGAGAGGCCTCCTCCATCCAGATCTGCCACACTGACCCCCGTCTCCACCGCAGCAGAAGAGCCACAGATGGACTTGGAGGCCGATTTCCCAATGGGTAAGTGCTTCTGCTGTGGTTAAGAGGTGTAAACATACAAGCACAATAAAAAATTTTTATCGTCTTCCATTCATATTTCATGCATCTTTATCTTTTCATATTTCAGAGAGCATTGAGCTTTTCAGAGAGCCGACACAAACGGAGACAACAGATTCTGGCAAACGGAGATCTCGCAAGAGAAAACATGACGGCTTCCCTCAGAAGAAAAGGGTAAGAACAGCTAAAGCAGAAATTTTCTTGACTTGCCACCATAATTTCCACTATAACACTTTAACTTTTGGAAACAGGAAAACATCATATTAGGGTTTTGTGATATATACCAGTTTATTTTTTCTACGGCTTTATTTTGAAAGCGTTTCTATCGTTATGCAAAATGTCACTACATGGTAGGAATGTTTGTATTTAGCCACAGCGTCATTTTCAGAGGACAGGTGGAGCAGCAACAGGTGCCCATCAAACATGCAAATAGAGCCATGTTGCCATCCTGATCTGGAGATTCTTCCTCCCTCGAAGAAGCGGCTGGAGCTTCTGTTCACACAGAGTCGGAGGCGGCCGGATCGCTATGGTTGCTTGTTGTTCCGTGCTGTTTTACCCCAGAAGAAGTATAAGGAGTAGGCGTCCAATATCAACTGGGATGGTGCGAGGGGCAAATTTGCATTGCCTGTGAACCTACCCCACTTTATCATTAAGACTGTTTCCCAGAGGTTCCCCTGCATAACCAACAGTGATCGAAAACGCATCAAAGACAGAGTCAATGAGTTCTTGCGCTCACCAAGAAACAATGTTGGCCACAAGCTTCTAACATCTAAATATTTTGATTTAATAGATTAAGTACTTAGTTCGAAAACCTGATTTTGTCTTTCATTAGAAACCCTTAGAGACTCAATTATTCAAACTGTTAATATTGTGATACATAACCTCAAACATATAGTGTATTATATTTTAATTTAAAATTGAATGTGACTGTGATAAATCAGCCTAAAACAAAATAAAGCTGAATCCAGTTTTATCAGTCAGTACTGTCATGTGATTGCTTTAAAACCCATTTTCATCTTGTCATAATGGTAGCATGTGCAAAGTAAACCAGACCACTTTATTGAGGTTTATAAGCTGTGGCTTCCATCTTTAATGTTGTTCTGATGATTTGTACTTGATTCTTCAATATGTTGTGCATGAAAAGGGTATATTTATAAGTGCAGGAATATACTAACATTTTCAACATTATACAGATTAAATGTACACTACTGTTCAAAAGTAAGATATTTTTGGAAAGTCTCATCCACCAAGGCTTTGTTTGATCAAAAATATAGTAACTATTTTGGGTTTGAATATATTCTTAATGTAGTTTCATCCTGTGATGGCAAAGCATTTAGCAGCCATTACTCTTGACTCAAGTTTGACATGTTCCATCAGAAGTTATTGTAATATGCTGATTTGTTGTTCAATAAGCAGCATTATTATCATCATGTTGAAAACAGTTGTGCTGCTTTATATTTTTGTGGATTGTTTTTTTTGTTGGTGTGTAGGGCCGTAAGAGTGCAGCTGTTGTTCCAGTCAAATCAGCGCTAGACAACCTCTCTAGCCTCTCAAAACTGCAACACGAGTATGCTGTAAATGCTTGGAAGGAATGGGTACGCTGGAGGAACGCCCAACCCAACATGGAGACTCCCAAATTTGGCTGTAAGTCTTTTTATCCAGCATTTCGTCACAAAAGAAAGTTCCACAATTATACATACAATTATAAAATTAACTTTATCTCATTGAAACCGATTTGGAAAAATGCACTATTACACTTTCTCACCAATGGATGCTCTGCAGTGAATGGGTGCCGTCAGAATGAGAGTACAAACCGCTGATAAAAACATCACAATAATCCACAAGTAATCCACATGACTCCTGTCCATCAATTAATGTATTGTGAAGTGAAAAGCTGCATGATTGTGAGAAACAAATCCATCAATAAGATATTTTAAACCATCACTTCTGGCCAAAATACAAGTCCATGATCCATAATAATGGTTCCTCCACTGAAAAAGTCCTTCCTCTGTTTTTCTTCACAAAAATATTTCAGACCATTTTCACTTGTAAATGGTGCATATATGTGGTCTGTGCATATATTTCTCTTTTGAATCAGACAAGACTTTTTT
>NW_015658395.1:1594912-1603933 GCF_001515625.1 Sinocyclocheilus rhinocerous
GGTCCACTGGTTAGTCAGGTTTTGCCATCCCATAGCGCAAAGTCACATGACTTTTTTGATGCGCTTGGAGGAATTTATTTGCAAAATGCATTTCCATCTCCCATTATTCACATCAACCCTTTTTCGCACAAGTCAAAAACCACCTCAAGCGAGCGTAAAAACATTTTTGCGAATTAAGGGATTTTGATTAGAAATTTGACATTTCCATCACTCGTTTCTCATGCGATACTTCAAAATGCGCATTAAAATAGGGTGATGGAAACATAATGACATCAAGACTGAGGTACGTACTGAACTGTCATTTTTGTGTACCATTACGTCGCTATAAATTAGTAAATACTACTAATTTTGGAATAATTAGGGCCTCTTCATACTAAAAATCTTTGCAAGCTTTGCATTTTTGTTGGTGTTTGTTCACGCAGTTGCAATAAAAGAGCTATTAAATGTTTATAGCCATTAATTTTGTTTTTTAATGCAGTTAACTTGTGGCTTTAACTTTAAATTTACGTTAAGTCCATAAAGGGGTGCATTACTTGTCGCAGATTTACATAGTTCTAACACATAATTTTGTCATTCCTTAAAAAGGAGCTGATTACCTTATTGCGTTCAACACGACAAAAAAAAAAAATTGTATTAATCGCGATTGACAGCCCTATTTTTCCTGCTCCACCAAGGCTATTTCGCCCACATGCGCATTCGTATCTGTGGAGTTGTCAAGTCTTCAAGTTTCAAGCTCCGGACAACAGTGACAGAATGTGGTGGAGGACTTCAATCCTGAGCTGGCGAAAAGGGACGCCATGATTGAAGGGCTAAAGCGGGAGCTGCGTCACTGCAAGGAAGTTTATGACGTTACCAAGGCTGCTCTAGCAGATTTGAAAGGCACTCACTAGGGGCTTGTCGAGGCCCACAAGGCTGTTGTGTTGCAGCTGGGAGAGGCACAGGTGGCAACACAGATGTTGGGGAGCAAACTTGACTCTGCACAAAGCCCAGTGGTGGACTCTTAAGAGCGAGGATGCTGTTGCCCAGAGTAGCGATGCAGACAGTCAGCAAATAGAGCCATGTTGCCATCCTGATCTGGAGATTCTTCCTCCCTCGAAGAAGCGGCTGGAGCTTCTGTTCACGCAGAGTCGGAGGCGGCCGGATCGCTATGGTTGGTTGCTTGTTCCGTGCTGTTTTACCGCAGAAGAAGTATAAAGGAGTAGGCGTCCAATATCAACTGGGATGGTGCGAGGGGCAAATTTGCATTGCCTGTGAACCTACCCCACTTTATCATTAAGACTGTTTCCCAGAGGTTCCCCTGCATAACCAACAGTGATCGAAAACGCATCAAAGACAGAGTCAATGAGTTCTTGCGCTCACCAAGAAACAATGTTGGCCACAAGCTTCTAACATCTAAATATTTTGATTTAATAGATTAAGTACTTAGTTCGAAAACCTGATTTTGTCTTTCATTAGAAACCCTTAGAGACTCAATTATTCAAACTGTTAATATTGTGATACATAACCTCAAACATATAGTGTATTATATTTTAATTTAAAATTGAATGTGACTGTGATAAATCAGCCTAAAACAAAATAAAGCTGAATCCAGTTTTATCAGTCAGTACTGTCATGTGATTGCTTTAAAACCCATTTTCATCTTGTCATAATGGTAGCATGTGCAAAGTAAACCAGACCACTTTATTGAGGTTTATAAGCTGTGGCTTCCATCTTTAATGTTGTTCTGATGATTTGTACTTGATTCTTCAATATGTTGTGCATGAAAAGGTTATATTTATAAGTGCAGGAATATACTAACATTTTCAACATTATACAGATTAAATGTACACTACTGTTCAAAAGTAAGATATTTTTGGAAAGTCTCATCCACCAAGGCTTTGTTTGATCAAAAATATAGTAACTATTTTGGGTTTGAATATATTCTTAATGTAGTTTCATCCTGTGATGGCAAAGCATTTAGCAGCCATTACTCTTGACTCAAGTTTGACATGTTCCATCAGAAGTTATTGTAATATGCTGATTTGTTGTTCAATAAGCAGCATTATTATCATCATGTTGAAAACAGTTGTGCTGCTTTATATTTTTGTGGATTGTTTTTTTTGTTGGTGTGTAGGGCCGTAAGAGTGCAGCTGTTGTTCCAGTCAAATCAGCGCTAGACAACCTCTCTAGCCTCTCAAAACTGCAACACGAGTATGCTGTAAATGCTTGGAAGGAATGGGTACGCTGGAGGAACGCCCAACCCAACATGGAGACTCCCAAATTTGGCTGTAAGTCTTTTTATCCAGCATTTCGTCACAAAAGAAAGTTCCACAATTATACATACAATTATAAAATTAACTTTATCTCATTGAAACCGATTTGGAAAAATGCACTATTACACTTTCTCACCAATGGATGCTCTGCAGTGAATGGGTGCCGTCAGAATGAGAGTACAAACCGCTGATAAAAACATCACAATAATCCACAAGTAATCCACATGACTCCTGTCCATCAATTAATGTATTGTGAAGTGAAAAGCTGCATGATTGTGAGAAACAAATCCATCAATAAGATATTTTAAACCATCACTTCTGGCCAAAATACAAGTCCATGATCCATAATAATGGTTCCTCCACTGAAAAAGTCCTTCCTCTGTTTTTCTTCACAAAAATATTTCAGACCATTTTCACTTGTAAATGGTGCATATATGTGGTCTGTGCATATATTTCTCTTTTGAATCAGACAAGACTTTTTTCACTAGACAAAGCAATGTTATGAATTAATGATGGTTTAATCCTTTTGTTTATTACAAACAAATTGCTTGTGGATTATTGTGATGTTTATATCAGCTGTTTGGGCTCTCATTCTCACTATAGAGGATCCATGTATGAGCAAGTTGAAGCAATGCTAAATTTTTCCAAATCTGTTCTGATGAAGAAACACTCATCTACATCTTGAATGGCCAAGGTTGAGTACATTTTCAGCAAATTTTCAGTTTGGGGTAAACTATTCCTTTAATGTGTTTTTCAAGGTGAAGATTTTTTGAGTATATGCATTCACAGGGAATTGAGCCTTAGCCTTATGCTTGCATCATGCTGTACTAGTTAAACTACAGAATCTTCAACATGCCATTTAAGCACTAAACACTTCCTCTTCATCAATAGCTCGCAGTATGACACTAAAGGAGGATTTGTTGAAATGTTGCACTGCTGAAATAAGCTACGGCCTCTGCAAGTTCATTTCTGAGGTTCGTCGACCCAACGGAGAGAAATACAGCCCTGACAGCATCTTTTATCTCTGCTTGGGAATCCAGAAGGTAAATTGAGAAGAAACAACACAAACTGAACACAGCCATATTATAATAGTTGAATTGATTTAGCTCTTGTCGTTCATGTTTGCAGTACCTGTTTGAGAACAATCGGATGGAGAACATCTTCGCTGACGTCTTCTACACAAAATTCTGCCATGAACTGACCAACATACTCAGACAGTGGAAACCAACTATTTTGCCCAGTGGTGAGTAATTTAAGACAGGAACGTGTGACTAGCTTGTTTCGCTGTTGGTCTTCTAACATGAATGTGTGTGTGTGTGTGTTCAGGTTATGTTCATTCTCGTGTGGAGGAGGAGTATCTGTGGGACTGTAAGCAGCTGGGGGCGTTTTCACCCGGTGTGCTGCTCAACACGCTGCTCTACTTCTTCACCAAGTACTTCAACTACAGGACAGTGGAGCAGCACCGCCGCCTCTCTTTTGGCCACATTGTGCGCTGCTCTCGGAGCAAGGGCAACACAAAAGTGGCCTGTTTGCGTTTCTATCCCCCCAAAGAGGACACAAGCACAGGTCAGTGGTCAGTTATACAGTCCTAGCTTGACTGTGTGTTTGAGTTCTTGTTGTATCACTTGTTTGTTTTAATTCAGTTGGCGTCCCTACGAAGAAAAGGAAGGAAGAGGAGGATGTCAGTGACACTGTATATGAGATAAAAGAGAATGCAGACAATCCTCTTCGTTGTCCTGTCAGGCTGTATGAGTTCTATCTCTCAAAATGGTACGTTTGTTTGAACTTCCATTGAACGGCATTTATTTGAAACTAAAATTTGAACTTTATTAATACTGTCACTATTCATCAATTTTAATGCATTCTTGCTGAATAAATGTATTCTTCTATTATATCAAGTTTGTCATAATTATGCAGCCCTATTAAATACTGTCTTACTTTCCGTCCAGCTCACCCAGCGTGAGGCAACGCACAACCGACTTTTACCTGAGCCCCGAGCGCTCCTGTGTACCCAACAGTCCCATGTGGTTCTCAACCTCCTCTCTGAGTGATGAGGTTCTGGACAGCATGCTCACACGTATCCTTACTGTCAGAGAGCTGCACTTGGAGGGAGACAAATCACCCAATGAGACTGATTCAGACAGTGAATCGGACTTCAGGCCGTTAATAAAGGCCTGAAAATAGCCTGTATACTAAATTATATTTAATATGCAAATTAAATATAATTTAGTATATTATAAATATATTTAGTATATAAATTATTTAAATTATATTTAATAAACAAAACTATGTACACACACATCAGGCTTTTATGGCTCATATGTGCAATTCATTGCAAATCTATTAGAATTGAGAGATGGACATATTTGACATTTACATTAATATGAATAAATGTAAAAAAAACTAATGTAATTTAACATTAAAAAATTAACATTAAAAAATTATGTATGAATGATCAAGTAAACCCAAGTTGCTTCAGTCCAGTAAATGTTAATCTTACATTAACTTTATAAAAATCATTAAAGATTTATGAGCAAAAAATAATTTACTTGATAAAAAAGTATAAACTATCAATCAGAGGACAGAAGGCATTAAGTAAATTGTGTACAACAGGTTTTTGATCAGTTTTGGTCATATTGATAATTTATAGGCCCAAGAAATTTGCATAATATACAGTGTGCTAATATATTCATAAATTGGCATTAAACTTATTGTTCAAAAGAATTTTTAGTTATAAAATAATATATATATATTTTTTTTTCTGGCTAAAATGTTTAATTTACTTGATAAAAAAGTATAAACTATCAATCAGAGGACAGAAGGCATTAAGTAAATTGTGTACAACAGGTTTTTGATCAGTTTTGTTCATATTGATAATTTATAGGCCCAAGAAATTTGCATAATAAATATACAGTGTGCTAATATATTCATAAATTGGCATTATACTTATTGTTCAAAAGAATTTTTAGTTATAAAATAATATATATATTTTTTTTTTTCTGGCTAAAATGTTGTTACACACATTGCCAAACAAGCATTCTTATTTCAGGTAGAGATGCACCGAAATGAAAATTCTGGGCCGAAAATGAAAATTCTGGATGCACTTGGCCGAAAACGAAACTGCTTTGTAATGATTATTTTTTATTTTATTAAATAATATAAAGTAATTTTGTAAGTCTTTTTAAATTTAACTCAATTTTAATGATACTGATTTAAAAAAAAACACAAGCCAATAAAATAACCACACTTTTACTGAAAGTATTACAATAAAACTGGACAGAATTTATATTAATATTGGTAACACTTTACAATAAGGTTCATTAGTTAACATTAGTTAACTACTTTAGTCAACGAACTAAGAATGAACCATAGTTCTTCAGCATTTATTAATCTTACTAGTTCATGTTAAATTAACATTTACTAATGCATTATTATAATCAACAGTTGTGCTTGTTAACAGTTAATGGCAAATGCACTCTGAATTAACATGAACTAACAGTGAACAACTGTATTCTCATTAACAAACATTAAGACAGATTAATAAATACTGTAATGTATTGTTCATTGTTCGTTCATGATAGTTAATTAACTAACATTAACTAATGGAACCTTATTGTAAAGTGTTACCTTAATATTAAATATCAATATATTATTTTTATTCACTTCTATGTAACAGAATCAGATATAAGTTGTTTTTTTTGACTAATTATCCAAATAATGTATGTACCTACAAAGCTATTATTATCAGAGCATATGAGTAGAGCATAGCATAGCAGAGCATAGCATCACTGAAGGTAGCATCATTTTACCAGCTTTTTTGACTAATTATCCAAATAATGTATAGTCCTACAAAGCTATTATTATCAGAGCATGAGCAGAGCATAGCGTCACTGAAGGAAGCATTATTTTACCAGCGTTGCCCAGTGCAGCTGAACTAGCCTACAGCATGTTACAGCACAGTAGCGCTACTGCAAACAGGAACAAGTATACTGCATAGAAATTTCCTGTCAACGCGTTATTTGAGCGGGTTTTGCTTTTCCGGTGAGCATGTGCGGTACACGAGCTGAACGCACATTCATAGATCGGAATATTAAGCGGAGTGTCAAACTGCGCAGTGATGAGGAGAGTGAAACCTGCGCGCTGAACCCTGCCGGGCGGGGCGCACCATATATAATTATATGTAGCCTATATTTTCGGCCGAAAACCAAAAATCCCATTTTCGGCCGATAATTTTCGGCTGCCGAAAATTCGGTGCATCCCTAATTTCAGGTAATTTATACCCCCCAAAGGGACGACGTCCTGGATGATACAAACACTTACAGACAGATTATGAAAGATGTAAAAATCTAATTCATAAAATTTCAACAAACGTAATAAGCTATCGGTTACGGGACGAACGAGACGTGAGACGTGTGGATCCATTTGAAAGCTTTATTTAGGAGACATGGTCAGAAACAGGCATGGGTCAGACAATGGCAAACTGGTATGTAGAAGACAAGGCAAGAGCAATCAGGTAAACAAGCGAGGGTCAGTCGGCAGCGAACGTAATCCAACAGGGCGAGACTAGAGGGATAATCCAGGTACAAGGCAAAGGTCCAGGCAGGGGCAAACAGTATCCGAACAGGGCAAGACGAGAGAGGTAATCCAAAGTACACAGGCAATGATCAGAACCCAAGAAAATACAGACAAGGCAAGACTAAGCTGAGACTAGGAAACTTAAAGCAGGCTCCGTAAAGTAGCTATAGCAGTGATACACTCTAAACAATACTCGGCGTTGAATGGTGGTGTGAGACAGATTTATATATAGTGTGTGTGATTGGTTTCAGGTGAGATTGTGATTAGTGCAACTGAGCATGGGAAATGTAGTCCAAGGTGATGTGTAACAGTCTGTGTAGTGTGAGAGTCCATGTGGAGAGCGGGTGACCTCTGGTGGTGAGTGAACGGAAGTTTATAGACCAGATTCGTGACATAAACACTTACCAAGTTTTTAAACTTGTAAGTCCCCTTTGATATTGATATTGAAAATACGTGAAATATAGCCTATCAACTTTTATCTGAAGGTTTTCCCACTACAGGTTGTCATGTTGTTTTTTAAATGCTGTCCGTGAGCTAAACAAACAATGTATGGACGAAGTGACCAGTGGGCTGTTTCATAACACAAGTTTACCAAATAAGCCAGGCTTATTTCAGTTAGTCTGACTTATTGTCACTTGATTTGGTTTCCGAAAGCAAAATTTCCATAGCTCAAGCTCAGTCACTGTGGCAACTTGTGCTGGGAAACTAACCTGGTCAGGAGCAGGCTAACTGTCCGGCTAAGCTGAGCTCCTCTAACACTGACCAATAGGAATGCATTGATATTACCACTGACTCTCTCACATACAATTAGTTTACTTTATTATTAGTCCAAAAATAAAAGTATACAGAAAATGCAACTTAAATAATCAAATAAATAAAAAATAGGCTACAACCAACTGTTTTTAATGTATTGTGCCCAAAATGTAATGACCTTTTTTTTTTAAAGATATATGAAAATATATGCTACTTGCACATTCAGTTGATCAGCAGTTTCTAGCCATGCAGCCTTTCTCTCTGGTTGGTTTTATGACTTTTATGGTTATTAGTAGAACATTAAAACATTACAATCTAAAATTGCTATTTAAAAGCATTAAAAACACTAAATTAAAAATCAAAATAAATAATAGAAATCAGACTACATTTTAACTGATAAGAGGAACACACATTTAACTCATTTGAGATAGTAGGGCTGTATTAGCCAGTTTACATTGGATTTACAGTTACTGCTATGATAAAAAACTTATATGTAGGATTAACATGTCATGTTAACATTCTACATGTGTCACATTTAATGTCCAACAACAAATATTTTAGCAGAATGCATATTTTATTCAGAATTATTGCGCTATTATTCTATTGCCTTCCATCTGTTTAGCGCGCATGCGCGCAGCGGCGCTCATTCACTCACGTAAACCTCGCCCACTCCTTACAGCAAAATGGATATATTTACATGACTTTCTAACATTTACAGATGAAAAATATACCTGCGACGTGTCAGTTATGCACTGAGGAAAACACAATATCTCAAATGCATTAAACAGCACAAATATTCGCTGTTTGCCATTGTGGATCGATTTGAGCCATTATCGACATTAAGGGCTGCTTAAGCACATCAAATTATCCTGACTCATTGAACCTGGATCGAATTAGTGAGAACTTAAATGGTCGTTTATGAAACCGCTTTAGTCCCGATTGATTTGTTAGGTTATTTCAAGTCAGGCTTTGGACTTTAATCCCTGCTTTTCTTAGCGTCTTTTATGAAAGAGCCCCCAGAGGGGCATTGCTCAAAAGTAGAATTAAGAAAGCCAGGATAACAGAAAAGGCGCGGCTTGACCTAGTTTAATCAGCGCATCCTGGCTTAGTCCGTTGCACGTTTGCTGAGCCAGGATGAGAACGTGCAGCTATGTCAAGCCAGGTGTATATAGTTGGGATAAGTGCACGTTCACGGCATTCTTAAACAGACCACGGGATCAATCACAGAATCAATGATGCAAAAATGGATAAAACCCGTGCGGCATACTTCTCGTCAACTGAGCAACAGCTTCTAATGGAAACATATGAAGAGGTGAAACATATAATATGTAAAAAGGGAAATACAGCTGCTATAATAAAACAAAGAGAAAACGCCTGGCAGACAATAGCGGACCGATTGAATGCGTAAGTAGTCCAAATAACCAGTGCTCCACTGAAGCCA